>NW_008360309.1:1196066-1197394 GCF_000622305.1 Nannospalax galili
AAAGATTAGTCGGGGAATCTGAAGATAGTGCCTTTGTTAAACACTTGGCCTATGAAAATGCTAATTCAGCATGCCAAGAAGCCATCAGGCCCCACAGGCAGGGCCCTCTTTCTGACTACATTAAACTATGTTCAGGAATTGGGACAGCCCATGCAATGGGCCTCGCGATAGGAGCTGCCTTTCAAAATTTTACTAGGGATAAAACTTGCTTCAATTGCAAACAACCTGGTCACTTTTCTAAAGAATGCCCTGCTGGGTCCAGAGCCCCACGCGGCTTGCCCAAGACCATTTGCCCTAGGTGCAAAAAGGGGTGCCATTGGGCCAATGAATGCCGCTCTAAAACTGATAATGAAGGAAAAACCCTAGCCCCTAGGCAGGGAAACTTCTCACGGGGCCAGCCCCTGGCCCCATCAAAGGGATTGAACCCTGGGGCTATCAGGTTCACCCCACTAGCACAGATCAGGAATTTAGCTCCCTCCTCAGAGCTATCCCCGGGAATACCGGATTGGACCTCTGTGCCTCCACCCCTACAATATTAATTCCAGAACTAGGGTTTCAACTCATATCCACAGATATTTTTGGGCCATTTCCACCTGAATTGACAGGATATGTAATAGGCAGAGGAGGCATGCTCTTGGAAGGTCTACAAATAGCCCTGGGAATAATAGATAATAGCTTCACTGGACAACTTGCACTTTTAGCCCTCTCCACTCTTGGGCCCATAAAAATTAATCAGGGGGACTGGATTGCATACCTCCTACTACTCCCTGCCAATACAGATGCCCATTCTAGTATCCCCCCCCAGGACTCCCAGGCCTTCAGAGATATATTGGGCACAACAAGTTACTGAAGATAGGCCTATGCTCACCCTGTGGCTAGATGATAAGCCCTTTAGGGGACTCATTGATACTGGGGCTGATGCTACAATTATCTCTGAGTGACACTGGCCTAAGGAGTGGCCATGCATGGTTTCCATGACTCATCTAAAAGGAATAGGCCAGACCTCCCACCCTAAGCAGAGTTCTAAGATCCTTACTTGGAAGGATGAGGAAGGAAATACAGGCCAAGTTAAGCCTTACATCATACCAGGGCTGCCCCTTAACCTGTGGGGTTGTGATATTCTGTCTCAGATAAAACTTCTGATGTGCAGCCCCAATGAGATAATCACTCGCACTCGTCAAATGCTAAAACAGGGATTCTTGCCTGGACAGGGACTAGGCAGGAACTCTCAGGGAATAAGAGACCCTATACAGCCCTGTTCCCCTAACCCTACCCAAGGACTAGGATATCCAAATTTATAGCCACAGCTGTTGATCTTCCTGTACCCC
>NW_008360309.1:1198680-1204440 GCF_000622305.1 Nannospalax galili
GGGTGTATGATTTGGGGGAGATCCCTTCCAACCTAAGACAGGCGCAGTCACCCGGGCAGGGACCCAAGGGCCCCTCACTGCTCTGCTTCGCCTCCCCAAAAGTACCAAGAGCAAAACTGTGAGAACTATAGCCTCTCACGGGAGGAGTCTGGATTACCTTTATTAAAGTAGAAGGGAGGAGATGTTGGAGGCCAAGTCTTAAGTGTACCCCTGCCCCAGTTTGAAACAACCAGGTGGCCTTGTAAAAACATGTTTTTCTTGCCCTGATTTACTACATTTTACTTCCTTATCTTGTGAAACCACCAGGGCTCATGACTGTAGTAGAAATTCCCCAGCAGGGCCTTGCCGCCTTCCACTCCCCCTGCCTTCTCTCCACCCTTTACCTTCCCCCACCCTCCGCTTTACTATATTAACACTGTGTGATTGCTCAATAAATGAGACTTGATCAGAATACTGTCTTGTCTCCCTTTCTTCGTGCCCCCTGTCTATTCATTCCTCCAGGTTCAGTCTCGGTGCCCCACACTGTTGCTCCGCGGGTCGGGGCACTGCCCCATATCAGTTCCCAAGTTAATGAATACCAAATTCCAAAGCTGTCCAAATCCCTTCTATAGGATGGCACAAAGTTTGCCCAGATGACACCAGCTCTTGGTGACTCAGAGCCAGGACTGATGGCACACACCTGTGAAGCCAGCTACTGAAACTGAAGCAGGAAGATCACCACAAATTTAAGGCTAGCCTGTGCTACAGATGAATTCAAAGCCAGACTGGGCTACTTTGTCTACTTAGGCAGTTCAACCCAATCTCAAAAGAACACATGAACCAAAGGGATGGGAATATGATCTCATAAAGTCAAATGTAAGGCCAGAAGAGCTCCAATGAGGAGGCAAACGTCATGGGCCAGTGAAATGGCTGAGCTGATAAAAGTGCTTGCCACCAAGGCTGAACACCTGAGTTGATCCCTGGGACTCGTGGTGGAAATAGAGAACAATCCCCCACCCCCCGCAGTACACACACACACACACACACACACAAACATGATTGGCTCAGCAAAATATCTCTATTGGTGCAATCGTGGCACTGTTATCTTGGGGGTAACCAACAGCTGTTAATTAGACTTAAGGTCCCATCAATGGAAGGAAACTATATTCTAAGTACTTATCCATATATTCAAAGATTAGTGCAGCTTCACCCCTCATCAAAGAAGCTTCCTTATGCAACAATTTGAGACAATTCCACAGTGGGTCAAAATCCAGAGAGTAAGTAACTGTGGGTTTGTGGGAGACAGGCTTGAGCCTAGGGAGATATTGCAACTGTCAGGGTCACATGGTTTCCAGGAATCCAGGCTCTGTAATCTGAAACCCAGTATGCTAATGAGGCATCCTACTGTCTATTCTGTGATAGGACACTAAGTCTGTTATGCTAATAGGATGCTAAGTCTGTTATGCTAATAAGGTATCCTACTTGCTGTGCTGTGATTGGACCACCACCCCTATATAAGCTTGTGCCTTCCTGCAATAAAGCAGACCTGTGTCACTGAACCTGGTCTCCTGTGTCGGAATGCGGCTTCGCTGACACAGTCTCCTCACCAGCCTTGGAGTCTGGGACCAGGCAGAAGCAGCAACGACAGGAGGCAGCACAAGGTGAGCAGAAGAGCGGCCACAGCCCAGGGCAAGCGGAGGAGCGGCACCCACGAAAACGGAGGAGAGGCCGCAGCTGGTGCCCAATGTGGGGCTTGAAAAGCCCGACCCCACAAGGCTGTAATACTTGGGCTGTAACACTTTGGGCATCCAAAGCCCCCTTGCCAGTGACTCTCCCGTGGGTGCTCACCACTTTTGTTCTCCTATGCTGCTTCTTCTGGTTTGCAGTCTTCAGTTTGGTGTGTTGTTCCTGTCTCCACCATCTTCCTAAATGGCTCCTGAGTCCTTCTGGGTACAACTTGCAGGGTGAGTGACCTCCAGTGTGGGGAATAGTCATTCAGCTGCTGCCGGCCCATGCTGCTGCACTGGTTTCTCTCCTCAGGAGTAGGCAAATTAGGGTAACAGAGAAGGAAGTAACTAAGGTATTAGATGAAGTGCTAGCTCTTGCTCCTTGGTTTACGGATTCCTGCTGTTGGGATCCAGAGCAATGGGCTCGTGTGCTATTCATGGCCAGAAAGAGAGAAGTCAGGGAGGGCCATCCATTATCTGGGCTGTTCTACCCCATTGTGACTGCCATTCTGGCCTCGCTTTGGGGCATTCCCCCTGATGCCCCAGAGCATACTAAAAAACATAGATAAAGAAATAAAGCAACAGGATAGTGGGGATGGGTTGTCCCAGGCATTTCCAGTCAAAACCAAACTAACTGATTTCTCTTCTGATGTGGAAACAATGACTGTTGATAATGAGGTGAAAAATGATGAACTAGGGTCCAAGGGTCCCCCTGATGAGAAACAGGAAGTCAAGATCACCCCTGCCCCACCATTACAGAGCAGTGGCTACCCTCTGCCATCTTGTATTGGCTTTGACGAAAAACGGGAAGTTAAGGCAGCCTCCGCTCCACCATTACGGGGCGATGGCTAGTTTCCACCATCTTGCACTAGCTCTAAGGAAGTTCCACCCAGTCCATCTACCCCTTCCTTCCAGAGGAGGACTGGAAGCCCCTCCTTCCTGGGCCTCTCTCCTATGATACAATGGGTGGCTTTCCACAGTTTTTTCCCCATTACCGTCAGTCAGGGACTACAGAACCCTAATGCCTGGAATCCATATTTTCATGATACTTTAAAAAAGCTGGTAAGGCAGCCATTGAGGATGGCATTCATTACCCTTGGTTTGGTCAGCTATTACATACAATCAGCCATGTGGCCAACACCCCCTGTGACTGGCAGAATATCGCCTGTGCCTGTCTACAGGGAGGTGATTTTCTCTTATGGAAGGCTGCTTATCAGGATGAATGTGAACAACAGGCAGAGCGCAATAGACGTGCCAATGTCCAAAACATTGGGTTTGACGCCTTGGCAGGGCATGGCACTTTTAAAACCCCACAAGCCCAGGCACAGGGACCTGCTCGCTACTTTGAACAAGTGCGGCTTTGCGGACTCCATGCTTTCCAAAGTATGCCAACTTGTGAGGATACCAAATTGACTAGATTGATACAAAAAACGGGAGCCTTTCCCTGACTTTGTTAAAAGATGCCAACAAAGTGTTAATAGGAAAATCAGCCATCTGGGGGTCACAGATGCTTTGCTCAAGGATCTTGTATATGAAGGCTGCTCTACCGAGGGTCGCCTTGCCATAGGACCTGTTAGACACAAGGATGTTTCTGAATGGATTCCGGCCTGTTGGGATGTGGGGACCACTCGAGCTCATGCCACGGCTCTCACTGAGGCACTGGTTGCTCACCAGCCACAGGCCGAGACAGACAAGGGCAAATGTTGGGCTTGTGGAGGACAGGGTCATTGGTCTTGCACCTGCCCTAACAAGATCTGGCAGATGGACGTTACTTCCCTTCCTTTGGCAAGCTCAAATATATCCATCATATTATTGACACCTGTTGTTAATGCAGGGGTGAGGCTATGCTTGTGTCTTCCCAGATAATGTTATCCCAGCTCGAAACATCAGAATTGCTTGCAACGAAAACCCTCCGTCCACAACCACTGACCCTGGAGATGCCAGCCCTGACCCTGGAGGAAGCAACACACCTGTCAACCACCGAGAGACTGACCCGACATCGCAGACCATGAAAGTGACTGGCTCCAACGGCACACCCAATAACCTGGGACGACCTTGAGTATCTCACTTCACAAACAGAGACTATAGCCATTACTGGTATCTCCTAATTTTTGGACCCTGCATTGTTAATTTTGTTAAGGCTAGTTCAGTTAGCTGTTGCCCTGCCTCCAGATCTTGCCAGGCATGTCTCTGCAAACAAGAACCCGCTGTTCCTTGCCCTTACCAACCTATAATAGAAATATGAAAATTAGTCTTGAGCATAGGTGTAAAATCTTATGGAACAACCATGCAATGGCCTTGAGACAACGGCCCAACTGCCAGAGCCACAGGAAATGCCTTGTGATATATACTCCTGTTGGCAGACTGTGAGACTGATGCCTAGAACTTGCCACTCCTCAATCCCCATCATTACCCCAGATGGGACGACCCCGCTCCATCGGCTTTTATTGAATTCTTAGCCCCTTAAGAAGCCTTTGCATGGGCCAAAGCTTGATACACTGCCTCCTCCTCTGCCAGACCATACCAAGGGACTCACCCTTCAAGGGCTAGTAGTCAGTGACAGGTAAGATCCTAATGGATGGGACAACCTAAGACAGGCACAGTCCATTATGCTGGGTGACCCTTGAGGTGGGGACAACAATGCCAAGGCAAAGAATCTCAACTCCCACTGGTTGGCATGGAGTTGGCACAACCTGCTCTTAAGAAAGCTCACCATCTTGAGGGAGGGGGGGTTCTTGATCCAGTGACCCCCTGAGCCATTGTACTTTGCCTTGATGTATCTGGACTAATATCAATGTGCTATATACCTCACCTTTAAAAATAAAAAAGGGGGAGATGTGGGAGACAGGCTTGAGCCTAGGGAGATATTGCAACTGTCAGGGTCACATGGTTTCCAGGAATCCAGGCTCTGTAATCTGAAACCCAGTATGCTAATGAGGCATCCTACTGTCTATTCTGTGATAGGACACTAAGTCTGTTATGCTAATAGGATGCTAAGTCTGTTATGCTAATAAGGTATCCTACTTGCTGTGCTGTGATTGGACCACCACTCCTATATAAGCTTGTGCCTTCCTGCAATAAAGCAGACCTGTGTCACTGAACCTGGTCTCCTGTGTCTGAATGTGGCTTCGCTGACACAGTCTCCTCATTAGCCCTGGGGTCTAGGACCAGGCAGAAGCAGCAATGACAGGAGGCAGCACAAGGTGAGCAGAAGAGCGGCCTCAGCGCAGGGCAGGCAGAAGAGCAGCCACACTATATAAGCTTGTGCCTTCCTGCAATAAAGCAGACCTGTGTCACTGAACCTGGTCTCCTGTGTCTGAATGTGGCTTCGCTGACACAGTCTCCTCATTAGCCCTGGGGTCTAGGACCAGGCAGAAGCAGCAATGACAGGAGGCAGCACAAGGTGAGCAGAAGAGCGGCCTCAGCGCAGGGCAGGCAGAAGAGCAGCCACAGCCCAGGGTGAGTGAAGGGGGAGCCGCAACACCCATGAGAACGAAGGAGCGGCCGCTGCTGGCAGTGACCGCAAGGCTTGCCTAGCCCCAAATGAAAAATCTACAATGCAAACCCTACACCTAAGGCTCAGGGAACAGCTCAGAAGAGGGTGTGGAAGGAGTCTAAGAGCTGGAGCACCAAGACACTATGTCTACTAGACACGACAGGGAAGCTGGACCCAGGAAATAATTTTTTTTTAAATTTTATGTGTTTGCGTGTATTGCCTGCATGTGGGTAAGTGCACCCATGTCATGCAATGCCTGCAGAGGTCAGAAGAGGCTGTCGGATCCCCTGGGACTGGAGTTATGGATAGTTGTTAGTTGCCATGTGGGTGCTGGGATTCAAACTCGGGTCTTCTACAAGGAAAACCAGTGTTCTTAACCACTGAGCCATCTCTCCAGCCCCCCCCTTTTGTTTATTTTTATTTTTTATTTTTTTGGTCTTTTTGAGACAGGGTCTCCCTGTAGCCCCAGCTGGCCTTGAACTCACAGAGATCCACTTACCTCTGCCTCCCCAGTGCTGGGACTAATAGTGTGCATGGCCACACCCGGCTCTCGGCTCT
>NW_008360309.1:1207675-1228178 GCF_000622305.1 Nannospalax galili
TGGTATGGCCCACCCCGGTTTTTTTTTTTTTTTTTTTTTAAAGAGACACGTATAACACAAAGGCCAGCTCCTCAGGACACAGGCCAGTCACAAAACTCTGTATTTATTTATTTTGATTTATGGGAGAGAAGGTCTCACTGGGTAGCCCCAGCACCCTACCTGGACAACTAGAACCGCATCTAGGAGATACTCTGAATCTAAATATGTATTTATTTCATAAAGAAGGTTTCAGTAAGTATGTTTAGTCTCTGTGAGTTCAGTGAGAGGCAGCCATTGTTGTTATTGCTGTTGTTGCCACTGTTAGTATTTTTCTGGGGCGGGGTGTTTTGATGACACCCAGGGCCTGACATAGTCTACCCAAGTACTCTATCCCTGAGACACAAGCCCAGCTCAGATCTTAGTTCTTTGAGCTGTTTATTGTTAGATGTTTGATTAGTGTTGCTCAATACAGGTGTTCAGCCTCTATAACCGATGGGGAGATGGATGGGCAAGTGATCCAAAGTGCAGATAAATACTTGGAGGGGGGCTGGTGCTCCGGTGAGATGGCTCAGTGGGTAAAAGTGACTGCAACCAAGTCTGATGACTTGAGTTTGACTCCCTGAACCCACATGGTGGGAGAATTAACTCCCACATGTTGCCCTCTGCCCTACACAGTTGGACAGTGGCACATGTTCCCCCCCACACCATTCACACACACAAATATAAAAAAAAAATCCAAAAATACATAAAAGAGCATTGGGGATCAAGGGCTCCCAGTGCAATTTACTGGTGAATTTATGCCTAGCATGTGCAAAGGCCCTGAATCCCATCCCAAGCACTACAAAACAGAAGTCAAAAGCCCAAAACAGGGCCTGGAGAGATGGCTCAGCAGTTAAGAGCACTGACTGCTCTTGCAGAGACCGGCACCCACATGGCAGCTAAGAACTGTTCTTAACTCCAGTTCCAGGGGAATCTGATGCCTTCTTCTGACCTCTGCAACACTGCATGACACAAGTGCACTCACATACATGCAGGCAATACACTTGTACACATAAAAATATTAATAAAAAAACCCCAAAACTATAATAAACAAAATTCACTCAGTTTCAGAGATGGTCCTCAGAACCTTAGAACTGAGGCAAAGTTTCTTTGATATCCAGTGACAACAAATCATTCTGGAAGGGGGAGGGGCATCACTATGCAGAGTGAAATAAAGCAGAACTTGTGAGGCCCCTGAGCCCCTTCTAATTAGAGGGGCCACATTCTCCACCCTTTGGCAGACGGTGTATGGAAGAGAGGCTGCTCTAAGTGGCCTGGCTTACTTTGAACAGTCACACAGCAGACTGTTATTGAGTGCCTTCCATTTACAGCAGGAATCTTTCTAGGAATTATAACACACCCAGGGAAGTGTGGAGTCTGCACATGTCACCGCCCCTCGCAGTCTTAGGGCACTGTTCTAAAATGATTTTATTTTATTTTTTATTTATTATTATTATTTAAATATTTTATTTGTTTTTATTTTATGTGTATACGTGTATTGCTTACATGTAGGTAAGTGCACCTGTGTCATGCAATGCCCACAGAGGACAGAAGAGGCTGTCAGATCCCCTGGAACTGGAGTTATGGGCAGTTGTTAGCTGCCACATGGGTGCTGGGATTCAAACCCAGGTCTTCTGCAAGAACAACCAGTGTTAACACTGAGCCATCTCTCCAGCCCCAAGATTTTATTTTTTTTTATGTGTATGAGTGTATTGCTTGCATGTATGTAAGTGCACCTGTATTGTGAGATCCCTCCTGAGATCAGAGGAGGGCATCGGATCCCCTAGAACTGAAATTAGGACAGTTTTTGGCTGCCATGTGGGTTCTGGGAATCGAACCTAGGTCCTCTGCAAGAGCAGTCAGTGCTTTTAACTGCTGAGCCATCCCTCCAGCCCCTCTAAAAAGTTTTTTTAAACAGGGTCTCATGTAGCTGAGGCTGACATCCTGAGTGCTGAGGTGATGGGTGTGCCTCTACGGCTTTGTGGCCACGTCTGTACTTACACTAAAAGGTTGCTTAGTCAACAGTTAAGCTAGCAGTCCAGACCCTCAAACCCAAACTAGTTAAACAGTCACCTTGTAGCCAGGAGTGGTGGCTCATACCTGTCATCACAGCACTCAGAGAGCTGAGGCAAGAGGATTGCTGAGAGTTCAAGGTCAGCTACCTAGTGAGACCCTGGCTAATTAAAACAACAATATAAAATGAATGAAATGAGCCGGGCATAGTGGTGCTGGCCTTTAATCCCAGCACTCGGGAGGCAGAGGCAGGCTGGATCTCTGTGAGTTCAAGGCCAGCCTGGTCTACACAGTGAGTTCAAGTTCCTGGACAGCTGGAGCTACAGGGAGACCCTGTCTCAAAAAGACCCCCCCCCCAAAAAAAAAGAATGAAATAAAATAATAAAAAAAAATTTTTTGGCCTTTTGAGACAAGGTCTCCTTGTACCCCCACTATGGAGCTCACTATGTAGACCAGGCTGGCCTGGAACTCACAGAAATCTTTCTGCCTCTACCACTCAAGTGCTGTGATAAAAGGCGGGCGTTACCACACCCGGCCTAAAATAATAAAAAAGTTTAAGAACTGAACGTGGTGTTTCGTTCCTGTAGTAGCTGCCTGGTCTACATAGCGAGTTCCAGGCCAGCCATCGCTACATAGGGAGACCCTTTCGAAAAAAAAAAAAAAAATTACATATATATATAAAATAATACAATATATAAAAACTTGCAAAAGGAAACACCATTTACTTATTGGTATTTCTCGGAGAGCCCTCCAAATTGGCAGTTCATGAATTGGGTGCTTATCGCTCATTCCCACCTCGCACATGAGCAGGGTGAAGCAGCGATGCGAGAGAGAAGTAACACCAGGCTACGCGGCCATCCTCTGCTCAGGAGGTCCAGCCCAGAATCCTCCCACCTCCAGCTCCCAAAGGCCCGCAAAACAGCAGCCCCTTTAAGAACGCAGTGCCGGGCCGAGTAGGAAGGAGGCAGTGCCTAGTGCTCCTGACGGACGTGCTCAGGAGCCAATAGGCGTGGTACGCTCTGCGTAACTCGCCAATGGACGCTCTGGGGGCGGGGCGGCGCTTCCGAAGCTGCTTCCCGAGGCGCGGCGGCCGCGGCTGGGGGCGGGGAGGGGGCGCAGGACCCCACGCGGGGTCCCGGAGCCGCAGGCATGTGTGTCGGGGCTCGGCGTGGAGGCGGGGGCGGGGCGGCGGGGCTGCGGGGCCGCGGGGTCGGGGCCTTCCGGGGCGGTGGCATCCGCTGGGCGCGGGGCGGTGTTGGGGGTGCGGGGCGCGCGGGGCATTGTGGGCGCTCGGGGCGGGAGGGTCTCCGGTCGGGGCCGGATCCCGGAAGGAGCCCCGCAGGTGAGGGTCGCTGGTTCGGGACGTCGGGCTCCGGGGCCGCCTGGGGCTTGGGGGAAGGTTCTTATTGGATTTGGGGTGCTGCAGTCAGCCTGAAGGGCTACCTAGTGAGGCCTGGGGCTGGGGAGATGCAGCAAGAAGCCGTATTGGAGTCCCCACGACTCTTGTTATTTTTTGAGACACCGTCCGTTGTAGCGCAGGCTGGTCTCCCAACTGGCAACGTATCTTAGGCTGGCCTTGAACACTTCTTCCTCCTGCCTCCACCTCCCAACTGCTGGGATGACAGGTGTGGGCCACTATGCCGGGTTTATGGGGTTCTGGGGATTAAGCCCTTGACTTTGTGTGTGGTAGGCTAGTGCTCTTCCAGCTCCAGGCCATTTTTTAAATTTCTTGAGCCCGGGTCTCATGTAGCCCAGGCTTGTATCAAACTCCTGTAGTCTAGGCTGGTCTTGAACTCCTGAGCCTCCTGCCTTCACCTCAAGAGCTGGGAAGAGGAGGTGTGTGCCACCCAGTCTGGTTTATGTGGTATGGGGAATGGAAACCAGGGCTTGGTGCTTGCTAGGCCAAGTGCTGAAACCAACTGCTGAGCAGCAGCCCTGGCTCCCTATCACGATTAAAAGCTGGAAGCAGGTTTGTGATAGAGGCTGGTTTGGAGCCAGAGTCTCTGATGTTGGGTACCTCAGTACCTTCAGGGTGTGGAGTGAAAGATGGGTGTTTGGTGCTTGGCCTTTCATGATACGCCCTTTTGCAGGTTTACCTGTCCCAAGTGGCTTGAAGGCCCAAAATACAGCTTTCCCAAGGCCTCAGAAATTGTCCTCGCAGTGTCAATAATCCCAGCAATTCACTCAAAACCGCAGTCTGCAATCTTACCTTTCAATCTTGCCCTTGCTATTGGTTTGCTGTGTGACCTTGGCCAAGTGGCTTTTCCTCTCTGGGCCTCTTTTTTTTTTTTTCTTTAATTAAACTGTGTATGCTGAGGGAGTTCCCCTACTTTCTGGGGTGTTTATAAAGATTACATACCAATTACTTCTAATTAGCTAAGCCTGCTGCATCCTGAGGCTGCGAGTCTGATGCTCCGTCATTCATTCCACAAGCAGCATTGGTTGGATACCCACCCACCTTAGTAGATGAAGCCAAGGCCCTGTGCTGCTGAGTCCCATAGCGAGTAATCCTAGTTGTAGGGAGTCAGAGCTGAGGGGAGTTATAGGGGTTGCCTAGGTAGGACTGTCTCCTTCATGCCTAACTGTCCCCTAGGGCCAGTTCCTGACCCCCCAGCAGCATGGCATCCTGGGCTGAGCCCTCGGAGCCTGCTGCCCAGCCACCTGCTGGGGTACCACCACTGGAGGACTTTGAAGTATTGAATGGGGTTGAAGATGCTGATGGGGAGGAAGAAGAGGAGGAAGAGGACATTGACCTGAGCAGGCTGCCACCGCTGGAGGACATGAGACAGCCAACAGTGGAGGAGTCCGAGCAGCCAGGAGCTCTGGCTCGGGAGTTCCTGGCAGCCACAGAGCCTGAGCCAGCCCCTGCTCCTGCTCTGGAGGAATGGCTGGACATCCTTGGTAAGTGCTGGGGTGCAGAGCTCATGCAGAGGCAGGATGGGCCTTTGCTTCTTTTCTCCTGAGCATAGTTTCCCTTCACTGTGGTTTGGAAGTAACTACATCATCAATGGCTGCTGCTTTGTTGTTGTTTGTTCCTTTTGAGACAGCTTCACTGTGAAGCCAGACTGGCCTTGAACTCACTTTATAGCCCAGGCTGGCTCTGAACTTTGGAGTCTCCGGTATCACAGGTTCATCTTGTCCAGTGCTGCCATCACAGGCCTTTGCTACTCTGTCTGGCTCCCGAGACTGCTTGAGACAGGCATGTTTTTTAACGTTGTCCATTGGCTCATACCTCGGCACGCACACACAGAATCTGTATGACAGGTTGCTTTTTCCCCTGCTGGTAAGAGCAGCTCAGAGAGGCTGAGTCACCTGCTCAAGCCACACAGCCTTTGTACCCGGTGCCAGCAGCCTCTGCTGCATCTTTTCTGAACATTTGTCTAGACATGTGACAGGTTCCCAAAAAACTGTATGCTGTAATCCAACAGAGGTAGATAGTGTCCACTTCTGTTCATTTTTGCCTGCTTCACAGCATTTTATCTGTGCCATTAATAATTATGTTGGGGAGGATTTTTTTTATGTGTGATACTGAGGATGGAACCCATCCCTCCTGCATGATAGGCAGGGGCTCTATCTCAGCCCTGCCCCCAACCTCTCACCTGGGAGATTCTAGGCAGGGGCTCTACCCCTGAGCCATGCCCCAGTCCCTCACTGGGTTATACTGGGCAAGGGCTCTACCTCTGAGACACATCTGCAACCTCTCACTGGAGGATTCCAGGCAGGGGCTCTACCCCTGAGCCATGCCCCCAGCCCCTCACTGGGAGATTCTAGGCAGGGACTCTGCTGATCATACTCCAGCCCTTTATTCTTAAAATCCTGATCAGCCATAGCTGGTCATGGTGGCACATGCCTTTCATCTCAGTACTCAGGAGGGGAGGCAGAGGCAGGTGGATCTCTGTGAGTTCAAGGCCAGCCTGGTTTACATAGTAGGCCCTATCTCAAAAAGACCAAAAAAATAAATTAAAAAAAATAAAATTCCAGATCAGCCATGTTGGCCAGGCATTGTGGAGTACAAGTTCAAGATTATCTTCAGCTACATACTGAGTTTGAAGCCAACATGGGCTACATGAGGTCCTGTATCAAATAACTGAAAACAGCCGACCAGACCTGCCATGTTTCATGGAGCCTGGCTCTAGCACCAGCCTCACCCCTAACTTTGTCCCATTTGGTGGGGCACAGCTGAGTGACAAGCACAGGATGTGGAGTTCCAGCCCAATATCACAGAAACAATACACTATGCTGTGTGGGGTCTGCTGCACTTGCTGGGTGACGACAGAAACAATACACTATGCTGTGTGGGGTCTGCTGCACTTGCTGGGTGACGACAGAAACAATACACTATGCTGTGTGGGGTCTGCTGCACTTGCTGGGTGACGACAGAAACAATACACTATGCTGTGTGGGGTCTGCTGCACTTGCTGGGTGACGAAGCAATGCATAGAGGTGGGATGGCCACCAGATTCCAGGCTCACCTCTGGTATCCCACAGGGAATGGGTTGCTGCGGAAGAAGACACTGGTCCCAGGCCCGCCAGGCTCCAGCCGTCCACTCAAAGGCCAGGTGGTGACTGTGCACCTGCAGATGTCCCTGGAGAGCGGCACCCGCGTGCAGGAGGAGCCAGAGCTGTCCTTCACGCTGGGAGACTGCGATGTCATCCAGGTGGGACTGGAGGTCTGGTGGGCAGGTGGGCGGGCAGTGCCTTTCAGGGTGTGGGCCTCTCTGACCCCCACTCTGGTCCTATTTCCCAGGCCTTGGACCTCAGTGTCCCGCTCATGGATGTGGGTGAGACCGCTATGGTCACTGCTGACTCCAAGTACTGCTATGGCCCCCAGGGCAGGTGAGGGCCTGCCGCTGTAGGGTAGGGCCAGCCTGCACTCTGCCCGCTTCATAGAAAGGGAATGGAGGTTCGGGCTGGCTAAGTCTCACCCTGGCCATGATGTGAGAGGGTGTCATGTGTTGCAGGGGGGGGTGTGTGACATGGGGCATCCTAGGACCTGAGGTCCAGCCTTCTTGCCCCAGATCCGGTCTGGCAAGGAAGGTATGGCCTGGATGCCAGGTCTGAGTGCTCCCTGTTGGCCACCTTCCCAGCAGGAGCCCATATATCCCCCCACATGCGGCTCTGTGCCTGGAGGTCACTCTGAAGACGGCTGAGGATGGCCCTGACCTGGAGATGCTGAGCGGCCAGGAGCGTGTGGCCCTGGCCAACCGGAAGAGGGAGTGTGGCAACGCCCACTACCAGCGCGCAGACTTTGTGTTGGCTGCCAACTCCTATGACCTGGCCATCAAGGCCATCACCTCCAGCGCCAAAGGTGACTGGCCATCCTGGGGTGTGCGTGGGCAGAGGCCAAGTGACAACCTGTGGGAGGCGGTTCTCTCCTATTACTGGGGATCAAACTAGGTCCTCAGGCTTGGCAGCATGTGCCTGTACCCACTGAGCCCTCTCCCCTACCCACAGGCCAGCTACTCTTAATGCCAGACCTCCACACCCTTGTTGGGCTACAGACTGTTCTAGAATATTCTAGAATATGGGTAGATTCCCTGCCATCTATAACCTGCAGGCCGGTGGCAGCTCCCAGGCTTATGGTGGTCGGATGGTGACACCTGTCGTCCCAGCACTTGGGAAGTGCAGCAGGAGGATGGCTAGTCTGGGCCGCGTAGGGAAATGGCCTTTCCTCCTGTACATACACAAGTGTTTGTGTGTGCGCCTGTTCTGTGTGTACCTGTTCTGGATTCATGCTCCTGTTCCTCTCTGTGTATGGACCAGCTCTTGTGTGAGAGTGTGTGTGCATGCATACGTACTCCTGTGTGTATGCATGTGCCTGAGTGTGTGTGGAGGCCGGACATCGACACTGGGTGTCTTCTTCAGTCACTCTCCACCTTGTTTGTTGAGACAGTGTCTCACTACACCTTGAGCATAGTGGCTGTCAGGGAGGTTTGGGGTCCTCCTGTGTCCACCCCCAGCACTGGGTTTTTAGAGGCATGCACCATTGCACCTGCCTTTTTACGTGTCAGAAGGGTCAGAAGTTCAAGGCCATGTAGCCTGGGCTACATAATAACTTTGAGGATAGTCTGAGCTACTTCAAACCCTGTCTCAAATAAGAAAAATGTGGCTAGGATGTGGGGACTGCAGATGACCTCAGTCCATGTGCCCCACTGCCCCAGCCTGTGGTGATGCAGGCCGAGGGTAATGGTGTGAGGGCAGGTTGCGCAGTGGCTCCCCCTCTCCGCAGTGGACATGTCCTTTGAGGAGGAAGAGCAGCTGCTGCAGCTCAAGGTGAAATGTCTGAACAACCTGGCGGCATCACAGTTGAAGCTGGACCATTACCGCGCGGCGCTGCGCTCCTGCAGCCTGGTGTTGGAGCACCAGCCGGACAACATCAAGGCTCTGTTCCGAAAGGGCAAGGTAGGTGCAGTTGGCTGTTTGGGTCTTATCCATGCCCCTTGTGTATGGTTGCACCCTCCTTCCTCCCTACTGAATCTTAGACCAGTTCCCCACCCCAGGGACACAGACTGTCCCTTCTGTCTGAGTTGTTTGTGCCCAGGGCCCCGCATGAGTCCTTCCTAGGCCCTGTGCTTTTGATTCTGTTTTGTTTTGCAGGGCTGAGAACTTAGCCCCAGGGCCTCCCACAGACTAGGCAAGCTTTCACATCTATTTAAGAAGCTGAGGAAACTGAGGCACAGACCCTGTCACCTGAGGTGTTTGTGAGAAGCTGGCCAGTAGCACTCCAACTGGTGTTTATGAAGCTTGGCCTCTGTTCAGGGTTCTGTAGGGAGGGGTGTGGCTGCTCTGTTCTAAGAGTTTTTTGCAGAATGGGGGACTCCTATGCAGATGTGGGGCAGGGAGAAACCCAGTCAGATAGCATGAGGCAGAAACAGCGATTGTAGCCAGACACGGTACTTGGGACTGTGCCCCAGTACTTCAGAAGACTGAAGTAGGAGAATTACTACAACATCTAGGCCAGTCTCAGCTATAGAAGATGTTCCAGACTAGCCTGGGCTACAGAGTAAGACCCTGTGTGAGGGGAAAAACCCCCCAGAAAAATGGCTATTTATTGGAACTACTCCATCAGGGAAGCTGTTTTCAGACTCTGTGAGATCCAGGTTCCTGTAGAACTTAGGGTATTGTCTGCTCTGAGGCCCCCTGTGCCCTGAGGGTGCCCACCCCAGCCCCCACGTCAAGCTGTGTCTCACTGGCCACTGTGGGTCATAGGCTATCTTAGCGTAATACTATCCAGCCAGCCTGTGAGGCAGCCACAGTGGAGAGAGGTAGGGGATGTGGGGGGGA
Source organism: Nannospalax galili (assembly GCF_000622305.1). Lineage (NCBI taxonomy): Eukaryota > Metazoa > Chordata > Mammalia > Rodentia > Spalacidae > Nannospalax > Nannospalax galili. Next base: position 1,216,991 of record NW_008360309.1, read on the forward strand.
TACCAGGGCTTCGGGACCTGGCGGGTTCAGAGAGTGAGCCCCTCAGAGCATGGCTGTTCACCACAGGTGCTGGCTCAGCAGGGTGAGTACCGTGAGGCCATCCCCATCCTGAGGGCTGCCCTGAAGCTGGAGCCTTCCAATAAGGTGAGCAGGATTCTGCTGGACTTGTCTGGGATGTACCCCAGTTCTCTGCCTCTAGTCTTCCTTGCCGTTCTTCTGGCTCATCTAGGGGTGGGAAGGCACCTCCCCAACCACTTTGCAGAAGCCAGGAGGGTCAGGTGGACCTGCCCCCGTGTTCTGGGGGCCCCACATCTGACAAACCTAGGGGATCAGAAGAGCAGAGCACCAGCGATGACAGGCAAGTGTGCTGTCTCCTGCACGTGCTCACTCATTGCCACCCACCTCCATAGACAATCCACGCAGAGCTCTCGAAGCTGGTGAAAAAGCACGCTGCGCAGCGGAGCACAGAGACCGCCTTATACCGGAAGATGCTGGGCAACCCCAGCCGGCTGCCTGCTAAGTGTCCTGGGAAAGGGGCCTGGGTGAGCCAGGGTGCCAGGCACCATAGAGAGGTGTGGCAGACTAGGCTGGTGAGGCTGGGGACACTGGGGATTGGAGACCAGGTTGGGTGGAAGGTGGAGCTCTGGAGAGCTGAAGGGCTCAGGGCAAGGGGTGGAAGAAGCTACCTTGTCAGAGTGGGCATCTGATTTGTGTTTTGAGGTATGGGTAGGAGTTTGGTAGACTTGTTAAAGCACAGGCTAGGAGACTGGTGTGGACCAGGATATTGGCTGAGGCCAGCCTTCACAGTCTCCCCTTTATCCACAGTCCATCCCGTGGAAATGGCTGTTTGGGGCGACTGCTGTGGCTCTGGGGGGCGTGGCTCTCTCTGTGGTCATTGCTGCCAGGAACTGACTGCCCTCTCTTTGCACCACGGACCCCACCCTGCACTCCCTAAGACTCCTAGGCTCCCTGTCCACTGCCCTCCCTGGCCAAATCCCCTCCTCTGGGTCAGGAGAGCAAGGATTGAGGGTCACACCCGAACAAACAGGAGGGACTGAGGCCCCAAAGGGGGAACATGGGGTGCAGCCCAGTGGGAGGGGGCCCTGTTCCTCCAGATTTTATTTCCCCGTATACACCACTACCTTCTGGGATCAGGCCTTAGCCTGGATGGCCTCAGTTTCTCCCTCAACAGGCCTGGGGGCAGCCCTCACCACTAGTCCTGCCTGCCTCCCTCTGGCACCCCCCCCCAAGTGAAATAAAGCTGCACCCCACACCCCGCAGCCTCCTGAGCCTCATTCTTCTGTAGCTAGAGAGAGATGACCTGTGGTGACTCAGGATCACACAGGACTGCAGCTGAAACAGGTACTTTACAGGGCGGGTGCTTGGGCCCGGCAGGCCGGTCAGCCTTTGGCTTGGGCTGAAAACAGATGGAGCTGTATCCATAGCTTACACCGCAGCTGGACTCCAGAGAGCTACAGTCCAGCCCAACAGAAATGAGCATTTCTATTCTGTGCCGTTTTCTGTCTGAAGTCCAGCCCTGGCGTAGATTCTGGGGGTCACTTTTATTTGCTGAATGTTGTGGTCTCAAAACAGTTGGGTGCCTCCCATATATGAGGCTCCAATTCCACAAGAAAGAGGGTGTTGTGGGGGTAGACTGCGCAGTCATGGTGGAGTGAGAGAGAGAAAGCTGGGACCCAGGCAGAGGCTATGGTCACCTGAGAGGAGTCCCCATAGTTTGGTGGGCTAAGAAGGACCATCTGCAGCAGTGGGCTGTGCACCACATCAGTGACTGTAGGGTCCACCTATGTCACAAGCTGAGAGCCAAAATCTGGGGTGCACAGTCAATACAAAGACCCTGTAGCAGGATGGAACCTAGTCTGCTGATGGATAAGGGACAGGATAGCTGGGCTCTGCAAGGCTTCCCAGGCAAGGAGAGGGCACCCTGGACTGGAAGTGTCCCGTAAGCACTGCCCTGTGTCAGCTCGGGTCAACGCTCATGGCCCTTTCTACCTCCAGGAGTGGGGACTCCCTTGTCCGTACACCTGTCCCCTCAGCCACTTGCCACACCACCCAGCAGAAGGCAATGGTTGTTTTATATTTTTGTCTTGTATAGCCCAGGCTGACCTCAAACTCACTATGTAGTCAAGGTTGACTTTGAACTCCTGATCTTTCTGCCTTTACCTCCAAGGTGCTGTGATAACTGTTTTGTTTAATGTTTATTTTTTGAGTATGAGTGTATCACCTGAATGTACGTAAGTGCACCCTTGTGCAATGTCTGAAGGTCAAAAAAGGGCATCAGATCCCCTGGAGCTGATGTTTGTTAGCCACCATTTGAGTGCTGGGAACAACCTGGGTCTCCTGCAAAAGCAGCCAGGGCTCTTAACTTTAGAGCTATCTCTCAACCCCATTTTTTTGTTTGTTTGTTTGTTTGTTGTTTTGTTTTGAGACAGGGTCTCCCTGTAGCTTCAGCTGGTCTGGAACTGCCTTAGACCCGGTTGGCCTCAAATTCTCAGCGATCTGCCTGCCTCTACTTCCCAAGTGCTGGGATTAAAGGCTCACACCACTGAGCCTAGCAATCTAATTTTTCTTCAAAAAAAATTTTTTTGGAGGCCATGGCATGGTGGTATATACCTTTGATCCCAGCACTTGTGAGGCAGAGGCAGGTGAATTGCTGTGAGATCAAGGCTATTGTGGTCTACATAGTGAGTTTCAGGCTAGCCAGGGCTACAGGGAGACCCTGTCTCAAAAATCCAAAATCTAGAGCAGGGTGTGGTGGCGCACGCCTTTAATCTCAGCACAGAGGCAGGAGGGTCTCTGTGAGTTCAAGGTCAGCCTGGTCTACATGTGAGTTCCAGGCCTGATGGGGCTGCAGGGACACCCTGACTCAAAAAGACAGAAAACAAACAAAATTTTTTTTTAGAAGTGCTGGGGATGAAACCTAAATTCTGATTTCCTGGTGTCCTAAGAGTTCAGAGCCATCCTGCCTCTCCCAAGGCCACTCAGCTGCTTGCCTGCTGACTGAAGCTCTTCCTTCATTCTGTACCCCAGATGCCCTAGAGTTTGTGCAGCTAGGAGCCCAGGCACACACTTGCTGCATGACCCGGGTTGTCAGGGCTGCTCTGTGGCTCCTAATCTGTACCAGGGACTAGGACAGTTGAACCAGAGGGCAGATCCTGGGGTAAACAGTTTGAGCATTTCCTCATCTTGGGGACCAAAAGATGGCTAGTCAGGCAAAGGCACTTCAGCAAAAACCTAGCAACCTGACTTTGATCCCAAGAACCCACATAAAGGTGGAAGGAGAGAGCTGACTCCACAATGTTGTCCTCTGACTTCCACATGTGGGCCAAGCCATGCCCCCCCACCCCGAAATAACAGTTGGCACATCTTTAGTCTCAGCACTTGGCAGGGAGAGGCAGGTGAATCTCTTGAGAGATATGAGGCCAGTCCGGTCTGCATAGCGAGTTCCAGGCCTGCTGGAGCTATTGGGAAATCCTGTCTCAAAAAACCCCACTTTTTTTAAGATAATGTGTAGGATTCCCATCCAATGCAATTCAGTATCTATTCAAAGCCACTACATCCACTGATGTGCATCAAGACACAACAATGGCCTTTACATTCCAGCACTTGGGAGACAGAGGCAGGTGGATTTCTATGAGTTTGAAGCCAGCCTGGTCTACATAGTGGGTTCCAGACCAGCTGAAGCTACAGAGAGACCCTGTCTCAAAAAGAAAAAGAATGCAAAAAGTCAGACCCCAAGGGTCACAGGATTTGGGATCGTGCCATGTAAACCCCCAGAGGCTGTCAGGTGACAGGGAGGAAAGGAGAGGATTTGCAGGTGGGGACCCAGCTCCTTTTGGGGCAATGGAATGTCCTGGAAGAGGATAGTGTTGGTGGTTGCACAATATTGTGGACGTGCTGAATGTCACATTTGTATGTTATTTTTTTTTGGGCTTTTTGAGACAGGGTCTCCCTGTAGCCCCAGCTGTCCTGGAACTATGTAGACCAGGCTGGCCTTCAACTCAGAGATCCTTAAAAGGATGCGCCACCACGCCCGGCTTGGACTTTAGAAAAGCTCAGTGAATCTTCCAGCCCATAACTCTGGAAGCCCAGGGTCTGAGATGCCTTTTCAGCGGGACCCAGCAGCCCATGCACGCCTCGTTTACACACCCGCGCCCACCAAGCAAATCCTTAACAGACCCCGCTCCCCCCTTATCCTCCCGCAGCTCTGCGCAGACTCCACGGAAGGAAGGCGGAAGAGCCTGCAAGTCCTCTGGCGTCAGCAGCCGGAGGGGTGGGGCCCCTACGCAACTGGTTGTGTGGCTTAATGAATAATACACACATGGGGGGCGTGGCCTCGAGGGGGTGGGTGTGGAGGCGGAGTTCCGAAATGACTGCCTCTCCGCGTTTGGAGCAGGTAGAACCGTCAGCTAGTGGGTCGGCAGGGGGTGTGGCTAGTCACGCCTCAGGTATGCAGCAGACCGCTGGTGAGGGCGGCCTGAGACGCTTTAGCAATAGTTCAGCTGGTTCGCGAAGCGCGCGACCAAGAAGGGTGGGCCTTTAGATGGTTTGGAGGCGTGGCCAACTGTTGTAGCTCGGAAGCCAGTTCACGAGCGAGGGCGGGCTCTGAGAGAGCTGGGGGCAAAGGTCAGGGTCCCCCCACCCCCCAGGAGGCCCTTCGTGCGTGCACGCCCTGAGGCGCGGCCACACTGCCCTTATGAATAATGCAGCACATCCGCTGGGGCAGGCCTTGGTGGAGCTTAGGGGCGTGGCCAGAGCTAAACCGGGGGTGGTGGTCGAGGAGCTGTTTGTCCTGGAGGGCTAGACCTGTGTTGTGCATGGCCACACGCGGAGCGCTGGGTCCGGGCTTTGCAGCGCAGAGGGATTCCCTGCACGCCGGGATCCCCGACAGGTTGGCGCCCTGGTCGCGCGCAGTGTCAGCTCCAGCCGGTTCCCTACTCGCCTCAGGAATACCAAACTCGCTGGCGAGACGCGCGGCGGGGAGGGTGGGAGTCACTGGATCTGGAGAGCGTGACCAGATCTGCCTTGTTCCGGTGACCGATTCAGTGAGGGCGGGCTTCAGGCGCGTCGGGGGGCGTGGCTACCGCGCCTCGTGAATAATAAATACAGCGTTGGCCGGTCGCGGAGCTGGGAGTTTGGAGGCGTGGTCACTGGCGCAAAGAGCCGGCGAATCGTTGGTCAGGGAGGGCGGACTTCCTGAGAGCTTGGGGGCGTGGCCAGTTCAGGGTTCGCGGGCGAGCTGTTTGTCAGCGAGGGACGCCCTCCGAAGGGTTTGGGGGCGTGGTCAGTCCTGTGGCGGTTACTCAGTGAATGGGGACTTGGAGGGGGACGGGAGGCGGGGCTAGTCGGTCAAACTATCACGGCGGCGGGCCTCAGAGCCAGGGGGCGGGGCCTCAGGTGTTGGGGCGTGGTCAGCAGCGCCGCGCACCAGAAAGAGATCGTTGAGCTCGTGGAGGTGGGCGTGGCTATGCTCGTCTCATGAATAATGCAGCGCGTCGGCGGGCGGCGGGGCGGGGCCTGCGCGCTGGCGCACCCGTGTAGGAGGGGGGCAGGGGAGTGATGGTCGCAAGATGGCGGCGCTGAAGGAGGCTCGGAGCTACGGGCTGTCGTGCGGGCGCGTGAGCGACGGCAGCAGGGTGTCTGTGTTCCACGTGAAGCTCACCGATAGCGCCCTGAGGGCCTTCGAGAGCTACCGCGCTCACCAGGTGAGCGGCGCGGTGTTCGGGGCGGGCGGACGGTGCGATGCGAACACCTGCGGGACCTGTGCGGGGCAAGGCCGCGTCCACACCTGGCGACACCTTGACCAACCCCAGGAGCATCCCTCAGAATCGCTCCCAGTTGTTTTTTGTAAAACATGTTTTCGTTATGGAGCCCAGGTTGGCCCAGAACTGACGGCTATCCTCCTTCCTTAGCTGTCTTTAGAGCTGGGCTGACAGTCGTGCTGTACCCATTCTCCGAAGAGGTAGCTTGGACAGAAACTGACAGCCTGACCCTAGATCTTAACACCCCAGATCTCCCTGTTTCCCTGGACACCTTGGAGGAGGTTGTGGTGTTTTCCTAAAAGGACAGGCTGGGGAGGTGATGTTCGTTAGCCGAGGTGGCTGCCTCTGACCTGAGGGGAGGCGGCTGTATCCACCACCCTTGGTCAGTGCTTCTCACAGCCCTACCTCCGTCTGGGGAAAATCTGAGATTTTTCAGTGCTCCCTGGCTGGGGGTCGCGTTGGGGACCCCCGGTGCCCTTCTTTCTAGTGCCTCAGTTTGGGGCACACCTTGGAAGCACCATCTCAAGCCTGCGTCTTGCCTTTTGTATTTAGTGTGATGGCATCACCCACCCGTGGGTCAGGACAGAAGTTGCAGGTCCCCAAGGCGAAGTGGTTTGAGCTTGATAAAGTGACTGGGATATCGGGTCTGTCGCTGAGCCTGAGACAGTGTTGTTGCGTGGGGGTGGGGGGGACGCGGGCGTGTAAGCTGAGAGTAAGGAGGAAGGAATGTGGCTTTCTTCCTGCCTGGGACGTGCTCTGCACTATTGGCTGAGCTGACCTGTGTTCTGGGGAGGACACCCCTTCCCTCCCGTCTTACCACTTTAAGCCACTTCCTGCCTGTCGCTGGGGCTCAGGCCTCCCCCTTTCCAGTAGGGGATGGAATCTCCTTGGGAGGGAGTAGCTCATCTCGTCAAAAGTGTTCCCCACCCTGGGTCAGAAAACACCCCTGCAGGTAGAGGAGGAGGTGGCCAGTGGCCACTAGGTGACAGGCCCAGCTACTCTTTCTGCTTGGAATGGCCTTTCCCCCTGGGCCATTCTGACTGGTCCTGCAGGGCCATGGCTTTTCCCACAAACAGCTGTGCCCAAGCATGAGTCCTGGGCTGTCAGGTGGACTTGGTACCTGGTGGCCACAGCTAGCCTTCGCCCTGCCACCCAGTGGCACGCCTCCCCTCCAGCAGCCTCCCGCTGCTATTTTTAATTTCGGGTGTGGGTTACATCCCTAACAAAGCTTCATCTTCCTCTTGGGAGGGTGCTTGCAGAGCTCCAGGCTGCCATACAAGTGCCCCTGAGGAACCCAGCTGTGTCTGGCCATGTGATGACCAGCCATGAGAGGGTGGGCCTACTACCTTCAATTTTGGGGCAGTCCAAACCTATGTTTATCTGGAAAGATGATGGGGAACTTCAGTGGCACCAGGACTTTCAGGTTTCATGTGTGTTTGGCATCAGAGCCTCACTCTGTAGCCCAGGCTGGCCTTAAATTTGCCTATGTAACCCAGGATAGCCTCAAGCTCACAGAGTTCCACCTGCTCCTTACTCCCCAGTGCTGATCACACTTCACCAAGAGCAACCTGTACACAGGGTGGTTATTTTTACTTTTGTTTTTTGTTTTTCCAGTGGCTGGGCTAGAACCCCCAGCTTCAAGCATGCTAGGCAAGTGCTCACATTGAGGGCACCCTCAACCCTTATTTTTATCTTATTAATATTTGAGGCACAGTCCCCCTCTGTAGCCCAGACTGGCCTCGAACTTGGGACCCTCTTACCTTAGCCTCGTTGGCACTCAGCATGCTCCAGCATACTCTTGCTTTACTTTTAATGACCAGGAACCTTTTCCTAGTTTAGGTATGACCAGAGCAGGGGCTAGAGAGCTTGCTGTGGGGTTCTCTGTGTGGTCTTTGGACAGAGCTGGGGTGTGTTGCAGAGGGATGGGAAGTGTGTGTTTGCCCTTAGGGGCCCGGTGGCCAGGCCATTTCAAGGCACAGATGCAGGCCTGGTTTCCAGCCGCACCCCACCTCTGTGCTTGGTGCCGTTTCTCCTCTAATATAAAAATAAGTGCAGAAACCACCTGGGGTCCCAGGACTGGGGAGGGTGAGGCAGGAGGATTCAGAGTTCCAGGCCAGCCTGAGCTACATGAAACCTTGTCTCGACGAACAACCTAAGTTTCCACCCCTAGTGGCTCTGCTGTGCAGCTTTATCTTTGTGTTTTGGGACTCTGTGGGTGTGGCTTTCAGGTGGAAGAGGAAGTGTGGACCTCTCTTCCAGGACAGCCACTCCTTGGGAGGTGTGTCCCCTGGTGGCCCTGAGGAAGTGACCCACCTTTGGGGGGAGGCATGCCTTCACCTGCTGGGCTGTGTACATTATTGGCAGTCAGGTGAGCTCTGGCCATGTGCCCTGCCCTGTCCTCAGAGGAAAGTTCAGGGTACTTTGGGGGTCCACAAGGTCAGGGATCAGCACCTTCAGAGGCCTTAGACCAGCAAGGGTTCCCAGCCTGTGGTCCTCTACCCAGAGCAGCTCCTGTCAGGGCCTCTTTTCCCTGGGCAGCTGACCCCTACTTGCAGGAGTCCACCTTGTGGATCCATCCTGCACTCCTTGGACAGATTCCCATCAGTGTAGGGCTGGCTTTTGGGACCTGGATCTCACAGTGCTTGGACATACCCCTTGTGTCATATGTGATAGTCTAGAATCCTCAGAGATGGACAGGGTAGACTCATCAGGCTCTGTGTCAGGAAAGAGGTAAAGGGGGTGGGGGCGTGATGGTCAGGTGGAGGCTAGGGGCAAGGGGAGGCCCTGACTTATATGCTGCCAGCATGTGTAGGCAGCTGGCATGGGGGCAGGCGTCCTGGGTCAGCTGTACACTCCCTGACTTAGCTCCTGTTCCTGAGTCCCAGCCTTTTTACGACTTACCAGGGGACAGCCCTGAGCAGAGTCACTTCATTCTGAGGCTGTATCCCCTGCCCAAGGCCATGTCATTGTCCATTCTGTCCCAGCTCCTTCTCAGGGCCCAAACCATCAGAGACACAGGAGCATTGAGGCCTGGTGCCAAAAAGTTGGTGACAGGGACATGCAGATCCCTCCTCACTGACTAGAAGGCAGAACAGATCCCCTCCCCCTAGGAGCCCTCCTGGCCCTGCGCCAAGACTGTCTGCAGGTGAGGCCAGGGCGGTGACTCTAGGCTGAGCCATCTCTTAGGACCTCCAGCAGGGAGGTGGCTGAGGAGCTAGGCATCAGGGCCTGGGAAAGGCGGTGGCCTAGCTGAGCAGGGTGGGGCAGATGGTGTGGGCATGAGGAGTGTGGTGGCCTTGTGCTCTGGCCTGCTGGGGGTGGGTTCTCCTGTTTGTGTCGCAAGGTAGGTGGTATGTGGTTCTGGGGCCCAGGTCCTCCCAGGACTAGAACAGGAGGGAGCCAACCTGAGGCTGTAGGGCTTCAGTCTGCAGGAAGTGGGTGAGGGGTACATGTGCTGGGGACCCAGCCCTGCTCTGGTCACCATGACCTTTGACCATGCTTCCTGGCTGTGGCCACGGTGACTGTATATAAACAGCAGGCCCTCAGAAGCCACCCTTCTGTTGACTCATCTTCAGGACAGAGTTCATCACCTTGTGAGCAGTTTTGACAGGGTACAGGATTGTGACATCCCAGCTCTGAGGGAGGAGGAGCAGGCCGCACAGAAAGCACACTGCTTTTCCCGCTGTGCTGGAGCCCAGCCAGACCCCAGGAAACCCTGAACCCAGAGACCCCAGAATCCAGACCCATGAGCCATCACCTTTTAATGGGTCCTCTGGGGCACACTAACCCCTCTGCTCCTGCAGTCAGCCCTTCATGTGTCTGCCCTGATGATGTGCACCTTCTTGGTCACTCTGAGTCACACAGGTAGGATCCATGTGAGCTCTGCATTCCCAAGAGCCATTCAGGGCAGCGCCCCAAGTGACCATTTACCTTGTGCAGACAGCCCTGCCAGGTGGATATCTGTGTCTGTTTTGTTGTTTAGCTTTTTGTCACAGGGTGTCATGAAGTCCAGGCTGGCCCTCTTCTCTGCCTCCCCTGCTGAGATGACAGGTGTATGCTATCACACCTGTTGTTTAGTTAGTATAAAAGAGTGGCTGGTGTCCAAATGAGCCATCCCATCCTGCTGCATGTGTGCTAATGACATCCTGAGGCTAGGAATGTTTCTGACCAGAGGAACTTGGCTCCCAGTGGGAGGAAGCAGGAGGGACTGGGTGAGACAGGAAGGGGACCCAGCCTCCAGCCCAAGAGATTTCTGGAGTGGCCAGCCTTCTGTTGGAAGTGGCACATGGGAATCATTCCTTCTACTGTGAGACCAGCTTAGCGCAGCATGGAGTCGCTGTACTGCATGCAGCCTCCATGCTGTCCCCTTGGCCCTCCCCCGGCTGTCAGTGCTGAGTTCTGGTCCGCTCTTGCGATTTGGTCTTTCTTCCCACCCTAGGTAAACTGCTGGTTTGTGGCCCCTTGCCTGTGTTTCTGTGCTACCTCTGAGCCACACTCCCAGCCCAAACCCTCCTGTTTTCTTTGCAGCACTGAAGAATGCTAGGCAGGTGCTGACCACTGGACACCCCAACCCCCTAAGCTTTCCATTTTCATCTCTGCATTTCTCATGCTTGTGTGGCCCAATAGGTCTCTCTCTGATCAGACTTGGATTCCAAGATTCTGGTCCTGGGGTGCTGCTTTGGGGAGCCTGCCTGAAATGGAGGAGACCTGGGGAGAGTTCCTGGAGGAGAAGGCCCTTCCATTTAGTATTCAGTGCTGGGATTGCTGTGACCCACGGGAGGGCAGCAGCTGGAGACTGGGAGGCCATCGGGCTGTGGGTAGACACTCAGGCCTGATCTGCCACAGTGTCCCAGAGTGTGCAGAACTAGTGTGGGAGGCATTGGGGATTACCTGTGTCAGGCCAGAGGAGATGGGTGTCTCTCTCGAAGCCAGGCTGGCCTGGAACCTTCCATCTTTCTGGCTCCACCTCCTCAGTACTAAGATGACAGGTATGCACTGTGACACCTGGCCTTTTTTTTCCCTCTCTCTCCTTCCTTCTTTCCCTATCCTCCCTGGTGTCTCCCGCCACTTTCTTTTACTTTCTTGTTCTGGTGATGGAACCCCAGGGCTGTGCCTATGGGAAGTGGGCGCTGACTGCAGACCAGCACCCCAGGCCACAGTGCATCATTCCAGCAGTTTATTATGTGTGTGTGTGTGTGTGCATGCATGTACGTGTGCTCATGTCACCACACACATATCACCACACACATATGGAAGTTTGGAGGACAGTTTTGTGGAGCTTGCTCCTTCCCCGTCACACAGTTCTGGGGACTGAACTCAGGTTGTCAGGCTTAGTGGTAGGTGCCTTTACTCACTGAGCCATCTCACCAAGCCCTGTATTTCTCTTACTTTCCTTTTTTTTTTTTAAT
>NW_008360309.1:1228748-1253481 GCF_000622305.1 Nannospalax galili
TATCTGGTCAATCATTTGTTTGTTTTTTTGTTTTTTTTATCTTTTTGAGACAGGGTCTCCCTGTAGCCCCACTTGGCCTGGAACTTGCTATGTAGACCCAGCTGGCTTTGAACTCAAAGAGATCTGCCTGCCTCTCTGCCTCCCAAGTGCTGGGATTAAAGCCATGGCCACCATGCCTGGCTTCCAGTCAAGTATTTGTACCCAGATGTCCCTAGGTGCAAGTTCATCCACTGGAGGCTAGTCAGCCTGTCTAGAGTCTCTCCCTTAGAGAAGATCTGCTCTCTGTCACCCCGCAGTAATCAGTTGCCAATAGCTCCTCGGCTAAGGCTGGGCCCACTGCCCATTTCCCCAATTCTGTGCTGGGTTTTTGTCCGAGTTAGCATGGGTCTTGTCGTCACAATTGTGGTAAATTTCCAGAGGCTTAAAAACCTCTGTTTCCCTAGGTTCATGTACCCTGGCTCTAACAATCTTTCCACCCCCTCCCTCCTCAATAGTCCCTGAACCATGGATAGGTGAGGTTTAATACAGGAATCTTATCCAGGGATGCACACTGTGCGGTCTCTTATTCTCTATACCTTGGCCAGTCATGGCCTTCTGAGTGCATTGCATTCTGTTGCATGAGAAAACTTTGAAGGCAGGAGTTGAGAGATGTATTAGTGCTCTCCCTACCCTCATTCTGCTATGCTCCATGAGTTTTAGGTGTATAGGTTCTATTGTAGATGTGTCATTTGGGGCTGTGTGTGACCAGTTGTGGAACTTTGTAATAGTCTCCATATATTGCAGAAAGAAGCTTCTTTGATGAGTGGTATATGGCAGGTCTGTAGCAGGCAGATCAGGAGGCCAAGGGCAATGTGGGGGTAGGGAAAGCCTGTGGAGGGTCTAACTAAGCTGAAGAATGCAGTTAGTCTGATTGCAGGGGATCAGGATGCAGTGTGTGTCGGGGGAGGGGGTGTCCTGGGTTAGGAAGCTATTCCAGAGATCTGCTGTGGGAAGAGCAGGAACAGGCCTAGGCTCAAGGCTTGAAGGGGGACAGAGTGCAGGGAGAGAGCTTGGATTTTTCTTGTGACAGTAGCCATGATATGGGGTCTTGAGCCTGTTAAGTGCCTTGCTGTGTGATTGTACATGAATGTCCCTAGGGCTGATACCTGGGTAACAGTGGATGGACTCAGGAGTCCTGTTTTTCAAGTTGATGGTGAAGCCCTCACTGAGGGGGGCTGGCATTATTGGGTCATATCTAAAGACTGTCCTCAGGAAGGCCCACGTGGCCAGTGGTGAATAACAGTGAGGTGCCAGTGACTATCTACCACTTCCAGAAAGGCTATAGAGCCAGACCTGGCACCCTTGAACTGGAGACAGGCCTCAGAGCAAGTGTGTGAGAACTGCAGGGTAGGAAGCTGGTTCAGTCATCAGAGAGGGTGGCTATGTGGGGAGATGGGGAAGCAGCACCCTCCCCCTGAAGCTGCCCTGTACAGGTGATGGGCAGATGACCTCCTGCGCTCCCCATGACAGTGTCCCCACTCCTGTTCCTAGGAAAGTATTGTGTCACTGGCTAGAGTGGCTAGAGGGAAGGAGGGAGGATGGAGGGATTCCTGGGTCCCACTTGTGGGAGGAGCCCCAGCTTCCAGCAGGAACATGTGTGTGTGCAGGATGAGGTGGCACATGTGCCACAGCAGTTGTGGAGGTTGGAGGACAACTCTGTGGCAGGCTTCCCCTTCTGTCTTTTGTGGGTTCTAGGACCAGAGCTTAGGTTGTCAGGCCTGTGCCACAAATGCCTCAGCCACTCCACTCTCCCACTAAAGTTTTTTTTTTTTTTGGTCTTTTTGAGACAGGGTCTCCCTGTAGCCCCAGCTATCCTGGCACTCACTATGTAGACCAGGCTGGCCTTGAACTCAGAGATCCGCCTGCCTCTGCCTCCCAAGTGCTGGGGACTACAGGTGTGCGCCACCACGCCCGGCTTTCTAGTTTCTTTTAAAAGAAGTTTGTTTTTTGTTTTGTTTTGTTTTTGTTTTGTTTTGGTCTTTTTGAGACAGGATCTCCCTGTAGCCCCAGCTGGCCTGGAACTCAGTATGTAGACCAGGCTGGCCTCAAATTCACAGAGAGCCATCTGCCTCTGTCTCCTGAGTGCTCAGATTAAGGCATGTGCTGCCACGCCCAGCTTAAAAGAAGGTTGTTTTTAAGTTTATTTTATGAGTTTGAGTATTTTGTCTTGTGTGTAAGTGTACCATGCTCATGCAGTGCCACTGAGCCATCTGTCTCCCCAACCTTTCATTTTATGAGGCAAGGTCTCCCTCTGTAGCCCAGGTTACCCTGGAACTTGAGATTGTCCTGTCTCATTTCCTGAGAGTTGGGTCACAGCCCTGTGCCACCACCACCCTGGTTCCTTTCCCCTTGGTTTCTCTCTCTCTCTCTCTCTCTCTCTCTCTCTCTCTCTCTCTCTCCCTTGTTCTTTAAACAGTGGTTTTTCGAGGAAATTGAGCTTCCTGCTCTGGACCTCATGGTCTCCCCACATCCGGGAGTGACTTCTGGGGCGATGAGGGTGCTCAGTGTCATATCTTGCAATCTGGGAGGTAGCGCAGTTCTCCTGCCCTCGGCCTCTGATGGTTTGTCCCCAGGGTCCTGATGGACCAGGGGTGCATTCTTCCCTGGGTTGCTCTGTTTTCTGGGGTCCTCCCTGCACTCATGTTGTCACAGCTATGTGGGGAAGGCCTTTGTCGTGTCCACACTGCTACTAGTGCAGCAGATCATCCCTGTGACTGCCATATGGTCTTTCCAGTATCCACCCTGAGTCATTAAGAGTCATTAAATGATGGCTGGAGGGCCAGGCAAGGGCCAAGCCTGTCTTTGTAGATAAAGTTTATCATCTCATCATGACGTGGCTGTGTAGACAGGCTGAGAAGCTGGGGTGTTGGCATGGTCTCTCCAGGAGAGCTGCTGGCCAGATGTGGTCTCGAAGCCACGATGACACTGGTGTGGGTCCTGTGGTTCTGGTGTCATCATGTCAGCAGCACCTGCAGGGGAACGCCCAGCTGCACCACATGTACCACACAAGTGATGTTAGGTTCCCCAAGGCATCCACTAGGGACTGCCCCCTCCCCTCCATAGATACTGCACAGGCTCCACACAGACACTGAGGCTGGATAGGGGACCTGAGCCCAGGTTCTTGATGGGGTGGATGGAGGTAGCCTTGGCCCCTGGGAGGGAGCATGGCCTGGGGTTGCCTCTCACCAGCAGCTGACTGTTGCCTCTGCTCCAGTTCTGCAGTCCTATGGGGCTTGTGTGTGTGTGTGTGTGTGTGTGTGTGTGTGTGTGTGTGTGCTGGGGGTGGAGGGGGGTAGCGGGGTGGTAGTGTTTCCTCCATCCCTACCCAATCTGGATAGTAGGGCCAGGGCCTCCAGAGCTTTCTTGGTCAGGGACAAGTGTGTGTTGAGGGATCTGAGCCCCAGAAGGCTCTCTGTGGTCTGCTGTGGGCTCCAGTCCTCCTGTGCGTCCTTATCTCTGGTGTGGCCTCCACTGAGTGGTGACCAGGGAGCTGTCTCAGGGCAGGTCACAGCCAGAAGAGTGCCTTCCCTTCCCCATGGCCCTATTTTTGGAGTTGGTGCCCATGCTGGCTGCTAGTTCCAAGGAAATGAGCTTGGCTCACAGGGCATCTGGCATGGGCTGGCCCAGGAGGGTAGGAGTACTCCCCTGTCAAGGTTCTATATGTAGCATCCCAGAATGACCAGGCCACCTTGTCAGCTGCTCCTCACAGGTGTTCCCAGCCAGCTGCATGGAGTATGCCTGGAGAGGCATCTGACCCCTGCTGTCTCCTTCATCACAGCATCTTGAGGGAAGATTCCCCATTTTCTCTCAGCTTGGAAGATCCAGATTCCATCTCCACAGAGCAGTGTCCTCTAGGGCATGGTGTGCTTTCCCAGGCCCAGGCTGCTACAGCACCACAGGGTGGAAACTCTTGCCTGTTCCAAGGTGTGGTGACCCCCAAGTCTTCCAGTGGGGTGATTGGCCCAGGTCTGTGCTTTGGAGCTGTGGTTGTGACAGCCACCCTGGAACCCAAGAAGTTCTTGCCCTCCTCCTTCCCATTCAGAGCTTTGAGGTGACAGGATGGCCAACAGGCACAGCTGTGGACTCCAGGGCACTGCCTCAGGCTTAGCTGCCACGCGCCTTCCCACCTTCCCCATAGTGAAGTTGTGATGTTTGTTTGGGTTGAGACACCCGCAGCTGGGAGCCTGAGGGCATTGCAGGTGACCAGCGGATACAGACAGCAAGGCTGGTTCTTGCTACCTACGGACCAGGTTCTGTGCCCAAGGCATGGCCTGGCCTGGGGCAGTGGCCTGGCACACACCTGGCAGAGGCTACCCACTCCTATGGCACATGGCACTCAGGGCTTGGAGGGAGTCCAGGCCACTAGTTTTCCAGGAGTCCAGGCTGAGGCCTAGGAGGAGGACCAGGCCCTTCAGTCCCTTTGCTGGGGTCACCACGTGTGGACCTTGGGCCTGCCCATTGGGTGTGTGGGTGGCAGAACCTCAGGGAAGGTGCCCCAGAACTTGGGAGGCTCGGTGGGGACATAGGCACTGTGGGCCTTTCTGAGACTGTGACAGAGAGGAGCATGTTTGTGGTTTTCACTGGACTCCATTGATCTGTTCTGAGTATCTGCTTTGCTCATACTTGATGGATGACTGGTGACAGCCAGGCATTTCTGCTCTGAAGCCCAAGCCCCTGGCCTCCCTTGGGAGGCAGACCTGAGGGGACAGACAGTAAAGGGGCGTGTACTGGCCCACAGCACTGGATAGTTAGTGCAGGGAGACTTTGGTGACCCCAGGTCTAAGGCTGCATTGCCCAGACCAGCACAGGCATGGTTCCTGTATACTGTATCCACCATGTCTCCAGAGAACATTCCTCCAGCAGCCTTGGTCTGGCTGCCTTGGGCTGTCCCTGGCCCTTGGACACATGTGGTCCAGCAGGAGGCCACAATGATGAGATGCATGTTGGTGAAAGTGGTGAGAGTCTCACTGTGCCCATGGGGACTGCCTGAACACCTCCCCACTACCCACAGGCTAAGTGTTCTGGACTAGGGAAGCACTCAGTAGGAGGGACTGGCCAGGGGTGTGGCTTGTGGTATCTAGGTCAGACCTGGGGTCATTAGTGTCTCTGAGCATGTCCAGGCCCTGTAATTCCTAAGCATACACCTGACGTTTGATAGAAGGTACACAGCACTTAAATGAGCAATAGAAGAAATTACTAGAAGGTGGAGACATTCCCACACTCCTGGTTCAGGATCAGTATCTTACCCTAGCTTCTTGATGATTTTTACTTATTTTTATTTTATGTGTATGAGTGCTCTGCCTGCATGTATGAAAGTGTACCATGTACATGCAATGCCCATGGAAGCCAGAAGAGGGTGTTGGATTCCCTGGAACTGGAGTTATGAATGATTGTTAACCACTGTTAGGGCCTCCCTGTAGGGTTGTCCCCACTGCACAGGGCCTGACTTACAGGCTTTTCTTCTGGAATGTCGGTGTAAACCTCCATGATACCATCACTGCTGCATCCTACAAAACTAGCAGAGGGACAGCTTGAGTTGTGCCCCATCTGCAGATATGGCCTGGGTCCCTGGACTGTGGCTGCAGTGGCTGGAGAGTGCCTGCTCACCCCAGGGAGGACCCTCCCTAGGCACTGCCTCTCAGCAGGGCATCCTGGAAACTCTGTCTCTTCAGGATCCTCTCTCAAAACACTGTCTTTCAAAGGGATTTTAGTCTCACCTCCTGGAGCTTTTGAGGGGTGGGGTCGTGCCCTTGAGGCACCTTTCCTGGTGTATTTGACTTTCCTAGTCAGTCGTAGCCCTTTTGCCTGCCTTATGCAAAGCTACCTTGTGCACTGTAATTTTATTAATATTATTTATTTACTTATTTTTGGTCTTTTTGAGACAGGGTCTCCCTGTAGCCCCACCTGTCCTGGAACTGACTATGTAGACCAAGCTGGCCTTGAACTCACAGAGATCCACCTGCCTTTGCCTCATACTTCTGTGTGAGTGTGTGTGTGTGTGTGTGGCGTGTGTGTGTGCACACGAGTGCAGTGCCAATGGAGGCTAGAAGGGGCCATCGAATCCCTTGGAGCTTTAGTTACAGACAGTCAGGAGCCACCCAACTTGGGTGCAGGAGTACACAGTTGGTTCCTCTGCAGGGGCAGTGAGTGCTCTTAACTGCTGAGCTATCTTTCCAGCCCCTCACCTCAAATTTGCTCTCTTCCTCCCCAAATTATACATTGTTCACATCTCTGCACTCCACATGCTGTCCTCTCATAAGTGGCGGGTGGCTAAAACTGGCAGGCAGTAGCTACCCACAGCCTGGACACTCGCTCTCCTGAAATTTCTTCCACCAGTGCTGGGTGGGGTGTTGCATGTCTTTAATCTCAGCACTCACAGGCAGAGGCAGGCGGCTCTTCTTTGTGAGTTCAAGGCTGGCCTGGTCTACATAGTGAGTTCCAGGCCAGCTGGGACTACAGAGAAACCCTGCTTCAAAAAGAGGAAAAAAAAAAAAGAGGTGTTTCTTCCACCAGTCTATTCTGTTACTTTTAAATTCAGCCTCATTGATTAAAATATTGAAAAGGAACCAAACAAGTAATTGAAATACAGTAAAGGGTCAATCAAATGAAAACCACAACAGATGCCATAATAATAGACAAGACCATGCAGAAGATTGAGTTTCTTTTTTCTTTTTTCTTTTTCTTTTTCTTTTTTTTTTTTTTTTGGTCTTTTTGAGACAGGGTCTCCCTGTAGCTTCAGCTGTCCTGGAACTCACTACGTAGACCAGGCTGGCCTCGAACTCACAGAGATCTGCCTGCCTCTGCCTCTGCCTCCCGAGTGCTGGGGTTAAAGTTATATGCCACCACACCCAGCAGAAGATTGTGTTTCAAGGATGGAGGACAGAGCTGAGACAACAGTACGAAGACAGAAGGAAAGACACAGGAAAGGAAGTTAAGGAGCATGGGTGATTCTTCCAAGAATGGGATCTGTTCAGAAGGCCAGACCTGAGAGTGCCTGGTGTCAGAGCAGCCTTACTGAAGTTCTTAGGGTGCAGGCAGAATGCAGCCAGGCTCCTGTCTAGAACAGGATGCAAATGGGCTGCAGTTCAGACCCTTCCGGAAGCATGGGAGCTGGTGACTCACCATCTGCAGTTCTGTTGGTGTTCTGGTCCCCAGACTTCCACAGAATGGCCCATTGCCAACTGCTTACAGCATGCCAGGTCTTCAATACACAGCTCCAAACTCACCTGCCTTCCTCCTGCCTGGAGGGTGCCTAGTGCCCAGGCTTATGCAGCAGCAGCCCCACTCCTGGTACCAGCTCCAGCATCCCAGTTATCTTTGCCTGTGAGACAGGACACCTGACAGGAGCTTGAAACTGTGTTCCCAGGATAACAGTCCATGGTGGCAAGCAAGGTAGGGTAGCCGAAGCCATTTGGTGTATGCCTAGAAGAGCTTGTGGCTAGACCTATCCTGACAACAGACGGGAAACAGCTCAGGCCGGAAGTGGGGGTGGCAGTAACCCCTAAGGTCCACTTAGTCACCCATTTCCTTCAGCTAGGACCTTACGTCTTAATGGCTCCACCTTTCAACATAGGGTCACTAGCTGGCTGCAAAGTTTTCAAACATGTGAGCCCATGGGGGACATACCATATCCAGATACAGCAAGCTCACACGTGGCTTATTCTGTGGGTAAGCCCTATGCCTGATAGTACAATGTTACAGGGACTGTCCCCTCCCTAAGCATTCAGGCACTTTGTCCTCATTACCCCCATCCCAGGGGACAGCTGATTGTTTTGTTTCTTTTAATTTGGGGGATTTATTTTATTTAAAAATTTTTATGTGTATGAGTATTTTGTGTGCAAGGAGAAGACATCGGATCCCCTAGAATTGGACTTATGGGACATTGTTTGCCACCATGTGGGTGCTGAGAACTGAGCCTGGGTCCCCTCAAGAGCAGCCCCAGTGCTCTTAACCACTGAACCATCTCTCCAGCATTTTTTTTTTTTTTTTTGACAGAGTCTCCCTGTAGCCCCTGCCGGAATTCACTGAACTCATTCTGTGGACCTGGCTGACCTTGAACTCACAGACATTGCCTGGCTTTACCTCCTGAGAGCTGGGTGGCTTAGGCCACTATGCCCAGCCAGTTTTGTGTTTTTATGATTTTGAAATAGTCTAGTGTAGCTAGGCTGTGGAGCCTAGGGTGACCTTGAGACTCCTGTCCCTCCCACTTGAGCCTCCTGAGTGCTGGGATCACAGGTGCACATTAGGGTGTCTGCCTTGTTTTTGTTTTGTTTTAGAAACAGGGTCTTGCTCTCTAGCCCAGGCTGGTCTGGGACTTGTAGTCCTTCTGCCTCAGCCTCCTTAGTATAGAGGATGATGGGCCTCTGCCATCAGGGTCCACTTACCCCATTGTCTGATAATACAGTTTACCACTCACCTGTCCCATGACCCCCCAAAACAAAAAACCCACTTTCACAGACTTTTGTTTTTCTATTCTGAACTGTTTTTATTTTATTATTTTTATGTGTATGAGTGTGTTGCCTGCATGTATGTGAGTGCACCCGTGTCATGCAATGCCGCGGAGATCAGAAGAGGGCATCAGATTCCCCTGGAACTGGAGTTAAGGACAGTTCACAGCTGCCATGTGGGTGCTGGGAATCGAACCCGGGTCCTCTGCAAGAACAGTCTGTGCTCTTAACTGCTGAGCCATCTCTTCAGCCCAACTCTTGACTTTTTTTTTTTTTTTTGAAACAGAGTCTCCTTGTAGCCCCAGCTGCCCTGGAACTCACGTGGACCACGCTGGCCTCAAACTCACAAAGATCCGCCAGCCTCTGCCTCCCAAGTGCTGGGATTAAAGGCATGCGCCGTCATGCTTGGCTTACTCTAGACTATTTTTAAAGTTGTGTGCCCATGCAAGCACATGTGTGCCCAAGTTTGCTGGTGGAGGTCAGAGGCTAGCTCTTGGGAGTCAGCTCTTGTGCCCTGCCTTGTTAAGGCAGGGTCTCCCTTGTTGCTGTGTGCCAGCCTCTGAGCTTCTGGGAGTGTCCTGTCTCTGTTCCCCACCTCATCTAGTGATGCTGAGATCACACTGGGTCACCAGGCTTGTGTAGCTCAGCTACCTCCCCTGCCCTTTGCTATTTTATTTTCTTTTGTTTGAGACAGTCTCATGTAATATTTAGCCCAGGCTACATCTAATTCTCTAATAGCCAAGGCTGGCCTTGAACTTCTGATCCTCCTGCCTCCTCCTTATTGTTAATGGAGCCACAGCGAAGGCTTAGGTTTGTGAACCCTCACAGCCTCCCTGGGGCAGTGCAGAGTGAACTTGCTGAGCCTCATTGGGGACCCACCATGTACCTTGATGTGAAGCCTCTGGCAACCACCTGTGCTGCATGCCCACCATGGTAGAGAGTTCTTGGTCATCATGTCCTCACCAGCACTTGGTGTCAGTGCCTCTTAGCTATCCTCTGATGCTCTTAGCTATCCTCTGATGGTTATGCAGTGACAGTGTAGTCACACAGACTTGGTGTCGCAGACAGTGAGAGGTACTTGCTGCCTGCTGGCCTGACCCAGGCAGGGCTTCCTCCACACCCAGGTAGATAGTGCAAGCTGGACTGGCCTCCTTACCCTTGGCCTTAGGCCAGGAAGACAGTGGGGCCCTGTGACAACCAGGCTTCCACCTCTGGGGTGGGTACGAGGCTCATGAAGACCAACCTGGAGCTGGAGTTTCCACAATGCCCTCTCTGGCCCACACCATGCATATTAGGACCTCCTCCACAGCCTGGCACTAATCACTTGGGGAAACAGGCGTATGTGGCCAGTATGCTCCCACACCAGTACAGACTCTCCCAAAGTGGCTGCCTAGTGGGAGCTATTCTGCCAGTGATCTACTGGAGAGCCTCCGTCCTTGATGGCAGCCACCACCTCCTGCTACTACATCCCTCATAGCCTCGAACTACCCCCAGGGCACCTGTGTGCTGGGCCAGAAGGAGTGTGTGAAGAGGAGTCAGGTCTGAGGTACAGCCCAGTGGCTGTGCAGTTTTAAAAATGCATTTTAAAAGGGCTGGGATTTCAAGCCATCTTCCTCTTGCTGTGTTGGGGACCCCCAGGCACAGGCTGGAGAGGAGTAGATGGAGTTGGGACTCCAGACAGGGGTGGGCTATACTTCACTCCCCAGGTCTGTGAGCAGCCAGTCCTGCTGCAGTGTCCTGCGTGCTTGGCCACTAGGTCATTTGAGGGGACAGCACACTGCTCCTTGAGTGTCCTGTTTCTACCCATGTTGGACTACCGCACCCTGTGTTCAGAGCTCAGCTCTTGCCACTGTGCCCAGGACAGCCTTAGTTGCCTCAGGGACAAAGGCGCCTTTATGCTTCCCAGAGCTCAGGGAGAGTGAGCTCTTTGGAACTGTGGCACAGAAGCCACGGAAGCCACAGAAACGTACTTTCTGGATGGTGCTGGGCATAGTCCCCAGCACGACCTGGTAGGCAGCTCTAGTGACATCCTTAGGTTCCTGAGCTGCCCCCTCAATGTGTGCTGGCCTCTCTGTTCTCATTTAAAAAAAAAAAATTATTTCTCTATACTTTTTTTTTAAAAAAAAATTATTTTTATTTAATGTGTATTGGTGTATTGCTTGCATGTAGGTAGGTGGACCCATGTTGTGCAGTGCCCACGGAGGTCAGAAGAGGGTATTGGATCCCCTGGAACTGGAGTTACAGATGGTTGTTAGCCATCATGTGGGTGCTGGGAATTGAACCTGGGTCCTTTGCAAGAGCAGTCAGTGCTCTTAACCACTGAGCCATCTCTCCAGCCCCTTTATTTTTTTAATTTTATATGTATGAGTGTATTGCCTGCATGTAGGTAGGTACACCTGTGTTGTGCAATGCCCATGGTGGTCAGAAGAGGGCGTCAGATCCCCTGAAACGAGTTACAGACCATTGTTAGCTGCCATGTGGGTGCTGGGAATCAAACCTGGGTCCTCTGTAAGAAAGAGCAAACTGCTTTTAACTGCTGAGCCATCTCTCCAGCCCTGTTTTCATTTTTTTTTTCAGTATTTATTATTTTTATTTTATGTCTAAGCACGTATTGCCTGCATGTAGGTAAGTGCACCTGTGTCGTGCAATGCCCATGGAGGACAGAAGAAGCTGTCGGATCCCCTGGAACTGGAGTTACGGACAGTTGTTAGCTGCTATGTGGGTGCGAACCTGGGTCTTCTGCAAGAACAACCAGTGTTCTTAACCACTGAGCCATCTCTCCACCCCCATGTTTTCATTTTTTAAAGTGGGTCCCCGGACTAGTAGAAATATAGTTCATGTGGGCACCCACCTCGCCTGCTTGCTTAGCAGAAGCAAGATTTCCACACGGGATGAGGGCAGTCTCCATAGTCCCTGTGGGCTTAGGAGCAGTAGAAGAGAACTTGGGGAAGTCCCCACTTTCATTCCAGACGTGGGAGGAGCTGGGGAGAATCAGGGTGGGAGAGGAGGGTAGCTGTCCCCACCTTTATCCTATACTAGCCTGGCCCCATATTTCCTAGAGGACATGGGACTCCTGTGACCACAACCAGCTGCCTCTACTGGCTACAGCCTCTTACCTCCCCTCATCACCTTCCCACTTCAGAAGTCAGAGGCCCAGAATCTTTTGCAGAAACAGCAAGAAGCTCAGAGTTACAATAGGGCTGGGGTTATGTGTGGCATTGGGGTGGAAGTGCTGAGCAGCTCTGGCTTCTTTCCCACCCAGGTGCAAGGCCTCTCAAGCCAGAGCTGTGCCCAGCAGAAGCCAACCTCTCAGTTTCAGGACCTTGTAGTTGCCCTATGGGGATGTCTCAGAACCATTGCTGTGATGGGTGAGGGAGTTTACAGGGGTCCCACCTAGACTGCTCGGAGAGCCGGTGATCCCTAATCCCTGCTGTGTTGCAGCCTAGTAGTGGCTCTGGTGACAAGAGACTAGGTGGAGCCTGGACTGTTGCATGATGTGGACCTCAGGAAGAGGGCTGGGGTGGACCTCTGGTAGATCATGTACTTAGTATGTTTACAGGGATAGGTCTCCTCAGCACTGTCAAAGATGACTTTTAGGAATGGTCAAGAAACTCCCAGGTGTGGGAGGTTGGTGGCAACTGCCCTTTTCAGGGACTCCCCCCGCCAAGTGTCAGTGGGTGGTATAGCAGATGCACTGTTTGCACAGGTAGTCTGTGTGCTTGTGCACATGTATGGAGAGCATGTGGGGGGCGTGGCTGTCCTTAAGGCTCATCTGCATTTGGGGAGGTCTCTGAGCCACTCCCAGAACAGAGCTGTTGTGAGAATCAACCAGCAGGTCATGGGACTGTGTCCCCCTGGCCAGCCCTGTACTTGATGACTGGGGCCAAAAGACACTATAGCTGCGTGTGTGATCAGTACCATGTGTGCCTCTGCTCAGCTAGTGTCTGTGCCAGATGGGGGATCCATGCCAGGCTGTCAGCACAGGGATCAGCAGTGGTGGGTGGACTGTGGATTCCTCACCACACCTGACATAAGCTCAGTGATTTGCTAGGGCAGTGCTGCCACCAAGCCGGGAGTCAGCCCAGTGACCCTGAGGAGCAATCTAGATGGGACACGGGCCTCACAGTTGTATGAGCACCATACAGGGGCCAGCATGGACACCTGGGCTGCAGTGGCCTTGTAGATGACCACTGTTGGGGCCTTTGGGCTATGATGTGGCAGGTGCCAAAGCAAGGACCCCTTTGATGGTGTCTGAGAAGCTGGCAAGAAGCTGAGGCCTGGTTGGTGGGGCAAGAAGTCAAGATAATGGAGGCCTGAGCCACAGGGAGCTGTGGGGTCACAGGCTGATGGACAGGGCAAGAGCAGCAGGGGTGGCCAGCCTGAGGGCCAGGCGGGAACTGCATTCCTCACTCTCTCCCTGGTGGAAGTCACCTTACCAGACAGAACTGAGAAATTGAGAAACTTCTGGAATGTGGCTGTCCCCGAGGTTGGTACCTCTGCAGAAAGTTGAAGTAGAGCAGTCGCCTCCACCCCACCTTTCCCTGTCACCTTGAAGGAGATCAGCTGTGTTTGAAGGCAGGTGAGCATTCCATCCTGTAGGCTCCCTGCTGCCAGCTGCAGGGTGCCCAGCTCCACCACCACCACCCTCTACTAAGAGGGCTTGTCTGTCCTGTGATCAGCCTCCAGTGAGCTCTAGCCCCCAGCCTGCCTGCTCCTGTCAGCTTTGGCCTTGGGTCACACAGTGAGGATTTTGCCAGCAGAGCACACCCTGGTTTGTGAGACTGGAGGGAGCCCCACCCCTCAGCATCTCCACTACCTTGAACTTCTGCATCAACTCAGGGTAGGCCCTGACAGCACGTGCCTGTCACAGTGCGTGGTACCTGCATTGTCTTCCCCATGGGCCCTCAGCCTCTGAACCAGCAGTTCTGATACATAACTCAGAGTAGGTCTCACTGTAATCCAGGCTGGTCTCCACCTTTTGATTCCACAGTCATAGCTTTCCAGCTGGCCAGGCAGCACAGGCTGCCTCTTGAGTTTGTGAGCACAGGGGAGTGCCAGACCACAGGAACCATGGCTGGGGATCTAGAAGAGTCCTGATGGTTGGGTTCTGGTCTGGCTCTGGAAGCACAGAGGTAGACGTTATAGGAGCAATGGCTTCCCGAGATAGGCTAGACAGGCCCCAGCCACGGCACATTCCATTTTGTTTTGTCTTCTCTTCTCTTTGAGATGGGGGTCTTGTGTCGTCTAAGCTATACTTGAATTTGTTATGTAGCCAAGAATGGCCTTGAACTCCTGATCTCCTGTCTCCACTTCCTGAGTTCTGGAATGACAGGTGTCAGCCACGTCACCTGGTTTATGTGGTACTGAGAATGGACTCCAGGGCCCTCATGCATGCTAAGCAAGCGCTCTACTGACTGAGATGTATCTTGGCCCTGGGTTGTTTTTTTGTTGTTGTTGGTTGGGGTTTTTGTTGTTTGTTTGTTTGTTTGGTTGGTTTTGAGACAGGGTCTCCCTGTAGCCCCAGCTGGCCTGGAACTCACTCTGTAGACCAGGCTGGTCTCGAACTCACAGAGATCCATCTGCCTCTGCCTCCCTAGTGCTGGGATTAAAGGCATGCACCACCACACCCAGCAGGTTCTGTTTCTTAAGCACTGACTTTATAGCTTGGGACCTGAGCCAGCCAGACCTGAGAACCCAAGGCCAACCTCCAGAAGTGAACTTCAGCCCACAGCTTCTCAGCAACAAGGACTCACCTTCCCAGGCCTCCCTGTCTAGGTCCACCCCACCAACCCAAACTTAAGAGTGTCAGCCAGATGCTGTTGCCAGGTGACTGTCACCATTGGGCTGGTCCAGATGGAACCCAGGGCCTTGTACATCTTAGCCACGTGCCAGCCTTTGTTCCCTTCACACACACACACACACACACACATACACACACACACACACACACACTCATACATGTTAAACAAGAGGACAACTTGCAGGGACTCTGTTCTCTCCTTCCACCATATGGGTCCCAGGATGAAACTCAGACTTAGTGACAAGCCTTTCTCCACTGGACCATCCATCTTGCTGGCTCAGCTCTTCATTTTCTTTAGACAAGCTGTCATTCTGTAGACCAGGCTGGGCTAGAACTGGAGATCTTCCTGCTTCTGCTTCCTGAGTGCTGGGAAAACAGGTTTGTACTGCTGTGCCAGGCACTTCTGAATGTTCTGCTCATCATAACAGAACTGCTACCAGAATTTAGCAACCAGACATGGTGCTAAGGTCCCCTTAGAGCCTCCATCACTCTATTCTTGGAGCCCCGTGAGCCTTGGAGTGTCTATACAGGGCCATCTCCAGGTGTCTGAGCAGTCAGGAGCCCTTGGCGATGCTCATGGCCTGAGCTGGGGCCACATCTTGAGGCCTTGGGGCTGGGCTGGAAAGATGCACACAGAGGTGACAGCTGGCGTTTGGGCACACTCTTCTGTAAATTGCCCCTAGTCTTAGGGTTCCAGCCCTGGGAGACATCCAGGCAGGCCTGTTTTGCAGCCCAGGGTGTTGTAGACCTGGTAGCTCCTGTGGAGGTCACAGAAGAACAGATGAGCCCTTAGGAAAAAGAAAAGTTGAGGGCCTTCAAGGTGTCCCACTCAGCAGTCCTCTAGTGGCTGTGATGAGGCACCCAGGGAGGGAATGCCTGCCCTCCTCCTGGTGTGGGTAGCTGTAGGGCCTCACATAGGACCACCCAGGCCTGGCCTGAATGTCTCCTCCTGGGTAGGTGATACATCAGGCTGCTAGTCAGGTGGCTGGGGAGTCCTGGGTGCTCTGGGCTATACAGGGGGAATCTTCAAAGGAAAGACCTATGCCTAGATGTGAAAAAGACAGGGTGGGTGAACCGTGCCCCCCCCCGCCCCTGTGTGCACCCTCCTCAGTAGGGTGCAGGGCTCCAAGGAGGGAGCAGATGGCTTGGCTGTGATTACAGTGGACTCTTTCACTCTGGAGCTCAAGCTAGGGGAGCACTGTGCTTGAAGACTGGCTGACCTGGGTCAAACCCTCCCTGCCTCAAGGACCTGCTCTCCTTTTGGGGGCTGGAGGAAGTGTTAGAATTTGAGGAAGGGCAAGTGCTGAGGGTGAAGCAAAGGAGGGTGACAGGATAAGGTGGGGGTGATGGGAGGTGTGCCAGAGGGTCGGCCCCAGGGAGTTCAGGGAGTTAATACACAGGCTGCTGGGAGACAGAGTTGTTTAGCAAACGCTCCTTGTCCTTTTCCCAAGTCATGTGGGGGTCACCAGTGGGGGTGAATTGTAACATCGAGTGAGATCAAATGGTGCAGTGGCCATACTGGGGTTACTTGGGGACAGCAGGGCCTGGTGTTGCTGTGAGGCTGGGTCCCTACACCCTTGGGCACCCTTGTCCTCCCCAGTGCTGCCTCCTGTAACTGAAATGTGGTGACGGGGGGTGGGAGTAGGTGGTTAACAGCAGGGTGCTGTGTGCAGCACCTTGATTGTGACTGATTTTGGTTGTGGCTTCTGCTGGGAGCCCAGTGGATCTGCCCCATCACCCTACCACCACACAGGGATGACAGGGGCCCGAGGGTGACACCGGCCAGCTGTCTAGCAAGCTTAGCAGCATCTGTGGAGCCAGACCGGGGTAATGCCCTGGTAGTGATTGCCAGTGGACTCAGCAGGCAGGAAGCAGAGCTAGTCAAACTCAGAACCATGAGATGGGCTGAGAAAGCTCTTCAGAGATCAGTCGAAACTGTGCCCAGAAGATGCTGGAGTTGGGGGGTGGTCATTTGCAAGATTGCCATAAAACACTTTTCATTTATGTATGTATGTCTGTCTGTCTGTCTGTCTGTCTGTCTGTCTGTCTTTTTGAGACAGGGTCTCCCTGTAGCCCAGCTGACCTGGAACTCGCTATGTAGACCAGGCTGGCCTCGAATTCACAGAGACCCGCCTGCCTCTGCCTCCCAAGTGCTAGTATTAAAGGCGTGTGCCACCACACCTGGCCCTTACTTATTTTTTTTAATTTAAAAATATTTGGGGGGTTCTTTTTTTGAGACAGGGTCTCCCTGTAGCCCCAGCTGTCCTGGAACTCACTATGTAGACCAGGCTGGCCTTGAACTCACAGAGATCCGCCTGCCTCTGCCTCTGCTGGGATTAAGGGCGTGCGTCACAATGCCCAGCTTAATTTAATTAAAAAAAATTTTATGTGTATGCGTGTATTGCCTGCATGTAGGTAAGTACACCTGTATCGTGCAACGCCTGCAGAGGACAGAAGCGACTGTTGGATCCCCTGGGACTGGAGTTACAGACAGTTGTTAGCTGCCATGTGGGTGCTGGGATTCAAACCTGGGTCTTCTGCAAGAAAAACCAGTGTTCTTAACCTCTGAGCCATCTCTCTAGCCCCTAAAACACTTTTTAAAAAGTATTAAGCTGGGCGTGGTGGCACATGCCTTTAATCCCAGTATTCTGGAGGCAGAAGCAGGTGGATGGCTATGAGATTCAGGCCAGCCAGGGCCACATAGTGAGACCTTGTCTCAAAACCAAGCAAGCACACAAACAAAAAGAGTTCAAGGCTCATCTCTGTTACAAAGAGAGCAAGCCCCCCCCATACAAAAAGATATATTTCACTTTATCAAAATGAAGAAATTATGCATTTTGAAAGACATACTAGGAGAACCAAGAGATGAGCCCCAGACTCATGTGGTGAAGTGCTGGCCTGCATGATCTGGGCCCTATGTTCCGGCCTTAGTGCTTCCAAAACAAAATGCCTACATCCCGATACAGATTTCATAAGTAATAATGTAATGATGGAGGTGGCAGGAGACACCTGTCACCCCAGCACTTCTGGGCTACCTTGTGCTACATGGGACCTGCATTCAAGCATGTGAAGAGCTCAGGGAAACTCCGAAGAAAAAGTAGTTGGGTTGGCTGAGCAGGGGGGGATCAGGAGTTTAGGGTCATTCTCAGCTACATCCTAAGTAAGTTACAGACCAGCCTGGGCTACATGAGATCCTGTCTCAAGTGTCCTTATATAAGAGATAGACAAGTCAGAAGACCACATGACCACCTGAGGCAGAGACTGAAGTGAGTCGCAAAGAAAGGTTGCCTTAGCATCAGCAACGTTGACTTCCTATTTGCAGCCTCCAGCTCAGGGGCATTTGTTCAGCAGCCCTAGGCCCTTCACACTATGTGACCCCCAAAGGCACAACTTCAGAAAAGATCCATTCACAAGAACAGAAAACAAGTTTGGCTGTGGTAGTGGCACAGCCTTTAGTTTCAGCACTTGGGAGGCAGAGGCAGGAGGTTCTCTGTGAGATCAAGGCCAGCCTGGTCTTCATAGTGAGTTCCAGGCCAGCCTGTGCCACATAGATAGAGGCACAAACAAAACAAAACAAAACAAAACAATGAATGTGAGGTGACTGGGTCCCATGAGAGCAGCACTGGCTCTGGGTAAGGGAGAACGTGGTTGCCATTCTGGCTGTGGTCTACAGGGTCTGCAGGAAGGTCTGGGTTGTGGCTTTACTTCTGACCTGAAGTTTCCTGAGGGCATCGTTCCTTTTGAGCCTTCTGGGTCCCTCCCTGAGTTTATACAGACATGCCCGCTGTGGGACCACCTTGTGCATCACCTGGCTCAGCAGCGCTCCCTCAGCTGGGAGACATCTGTCCCCCTGCCCTGCCTGACCTGCTCAAGTGACTAGGACCTCAGTGAGGGCCACACACGCAGGGCTTGGTTACCCTGCTCTAGCAAATCCTAGAGACACTGCTCCCAACCAGGGACCTAGCAGTCTTGTTGACCACACTAGTCCTGCCAGGAAGCCAAGAGACTTCCTGAACGATATTTCCCAACAGGCTGGGCTTTACTGGAAGGGGGTGGCTGCCAGGAGGTCACTGGCCAGGACTCAGCTGCACCACCCTCCCTCTCCCACCCACTAGCCTCTGTGAAGTCAGCATGTGACCGATGCTCCAGGATGCTGGCAGAAAGGACCCAGGCCCCACTCCCTGCTTTCTCATCTTGTGAATGGTAGTGAATGCCAGAGGGGACACACTCCCAGAGGGGTTGTCACGAAAACCGTGGTCACTTCTGGCTCTAGAAAAGACTACAATGTATCCTGGGCCATCCTCACTCCCAGCTAGTATCTGGGGTCCAGATGCGGACTGGCACATCTGGTCACTCTGAGCCCTGCTCCTGGCTCACACTCTCAGCTATGGACTTGCTGTTTTCAAACTCAGGGCCCTGCCCTGATCCACCTCTCTTCAGCTGGGGCTTCCATATTTCCATGGTGGCCAAGTTGAATTGGGGTCCATATGCCTTTCAAGCCTCTGGCAACTTTTGTTTTTGAGGCAGAGTTTTATATAGCCCAGCCTGGCCTCTAACTCACTGTGTAGCCAAGAATGACCTTGTACTCCAGATCCTCTTGCCTCTACCTCTACAGGGTTGGGATGACAGGGTCTGTTGTCCCTGGACAATAGTAGGGCTGAAACCCTCTCCCACCACCCTTGGGGCCCAAAGAGTCCTGGGAGCTGAGTCCCCGCCCCCACCTAGCGGTACTCACCAGTATCCAAAGTCTTGTGTAAACTGTTGGCTGCCTCAGGCTGTCATAAATACTTCCTGTTACCTCACCTCTGGGATGGGAGGGGGGATTCCAGTAGCTCCCTCCTCACCCTGCCTGCATTGGCAGAAAAGGTCTGGGCCAACTTTTTTGGGGCCTCTCCCAGCCATCCCCCATGAGTCACTGCACCTGGCCTCCTGGGGCACTGTGTCGCTGCTGCTGCTGCTGCTGCTGTGAGGGTCTGAAGTCAGTTAACTCTCAGCCTCTTCCAGTCTGGCCCCACCACACTGTCAGCCCAGGTACAGCCCTGCCTGGGCCCAGGCCCTCTCTCAGAGTTCAACTTCAGGGGTGATGCAGGTACTCCAAACAGTGTGGTCATCTATCCCTGCTGCCCGCCCATAGCATACAGGCAGCTCATTAACCTGGTGGGATGGGGAGGCTTGTCACTCTGGTCAGTCTCTATGGAGGGTCTCCTGTGGCCCTAGATGCCATTTGTTTCTGCCATTTGGCACAAGCTGAGGCTGCCAGAAACAGGTGCTGGGAGTCCCACATGACCACCTGGGTCTCCTTGTGTTTCCCAAGGTCATGTCCAGCTTTCTTCTAGCCACTTGCAGGCTCAGCTGACTGCATAGAACTGTTTCTAGGTCTTTCTCAGTAAAGGGGTGCTCAGAGCAGCTCTTACCCCAGAACCAACTTGGTTCCTCTGCTGAGAGCCCAGATGAGCCTGTAGGGAGTGTCTCCTGATCCACTGCTGAGGCCTGCCAGGTCACCTGCCCCAGCCCCTCCCACCATCCCAGCACCCATCTGCCAGTGTTGCCTGTAGGAGGCACTGTGGGACCAACACAGATGCCTGTTTAAGACCAGGGCCTTGCAGGGCCATCACATCTTAAAAGGTGACCTTCAGCACTCAGGAGGCAGAAGCAGGCGGATCTCTGTGGGTTTAAGGCCAGCCTGGTCTACAGAGTGAGTTCCAGGACAGCTGAGGCTACAGGGAGACCCTGTCTCAAAAAGACAGAAAAAAAAAAAGTTGACTCTCATGACACACAGGCATGCCACCTTCAGGAGCATGCTGGGCTAGAGCCTCCACCAGCCACATGGGGAAGCAGGCCACCTGCACTCTTCAGGGGTGGTGCCAATTTTCACAGCACACAGCCCCTGGGTGGCAAGACCAGGTTAACCACTTTTTTTTTTTTAAACAGGCTCTCTTGTAACCCAGGCTAGTCTCAAACTTGTTACATAGTTGAGGATTACCTTGAACTCCCAAGTGTTAGGATTACAGGTATATGCTACCATGCCTGGTCCCAGGTTGCTGCTTTCTCGAGGAGCCTTCTGGAACCACAAATCTCAGAAGGCTGTGTTCCTCAGTCTGGAAGCAGCCCTTTCTAGACCTGACTCACAGGGTAGGGAGATCATTAAATGGGTGGAAGTCATTAAAATGTGTGTTCTAGGCCCTTGGTCCTGACAGCCTCAGATGCTAAGAGTGGCTGTGGCAGCTGTGGTGGGCGCAGGTAGCTTAGAGCACGTGAGAAGTTTATAGAAACCAGTTCTCTGTGAACCTCACAAGGCCTTGGAGTCTGTGTTGTGGCCCAGTATTCCTAGGTCACCAAGCTAAGAGCTTGGATTCGAGGGACCCACCACCCTCTGCATGGCCCAGCTACACTGTGCCCTGGAGGGTGGTGTCTCTGCAGGACTCACTGTCAGGCAACTTACAGGTGTCCAGAGACAGCAACCACCTGCCCCAGAACAGAGGCGTCAAGGGTGACAGCCACAGCCAGCCAGGCCACTGGGTCTACCAGACCACCTGCTGGGGTAGCAGCTCAGCACCAGCAGGAGCTCGCTCAAGTCACCTGTGCTCCCTCACACTGGCTTACCTGACAGGCTACCAGCTGTCAGCAGCTTGGTCCAAGGGCCATGGGCAGCTGTGGTCATCAGCCTACTTGGGGACAGCAAGTAGTGTCCCCCCTGTTTGCTCTGTCTTTATCAGTTGGCTTTCACTCTGGGTTCACTGTGACCTTAGGGTACATATGGGTCACAGAACTATGCTCAGAGGCTGTTAGCCTCAGTCTGTGGCCCACGCTGGCACAGGCCCCACCATGTTCCTGCCCAAGCCTCCCAAGGAACCCTGGGATGCCACCATTTCTGCCTTGTTCTGATATCGCACAAGGCCAGCATCTGTCCCCAGCCCACACGGGAGCTAGCAGCTCAAGTGACAGCAGTCTGGGTGCTGTCATTGCTCAGGGCTACTCAGGTGGTTGTGTAGGGAAGGGCCTTGTGTCCATGTGAATTGCTGACTGTTTACATGAGGGCCCAGCCAATTCAGGAGATACCACAGGAGTCTGTGTGGCCAGGAGCCTAGGTCTGTGACAGCAGCCAGGTCACATGGGGGCAGTCAAGTGGAGTCAGCTATCACTGGCCTTGGAGGAAGACTGGACTAGATGTCTCTGCTTCTGTCTTTCAGCACAGGAAGTCCCACTGAGCAGTGAGCAGCTCGGGTGCCTTCAGAGGACCCACTGCCCAACAGTTTCAGGGCGTGGGAGGGGTCTGCTGGGCAGTGTGGCCATGGGGGGTTGGGGATGGGGGGGGGAGCTGGCCCTTTGGGCTGCCCACCAGGATGTATGCAGGTCCTAGAAGGAGCATCTGCCTCTGGAGAGCTCGACCCTAGGGATAGACGAGGGCCAGGTGTCCTAAGTCCCTGCTCTGGACCCACCATCTGCTGTTCTCCCCCTGGGCACCCTTCTAGGCCTCAGCCACTCTGGGTCTCTGAGCCAGAGCCAGAGTCTCCTTTTCTCTGAGTGGTTTCCTTTGACCCACTCTGCCCTCTGCTGTTAGGAATGGTGAGGTGGCCCAGTGTGCAGGGGAGCCTGAAAAAGAAAGTGGAAAGGCAGTGGGGGGACTTTCTTGTCCTATTTGGGCATTTCCTGTCCCCCCAGTCCCCGTCTCACAGACACCTGGCAGGCCTGTGGCCACTGAAACGTGCCTCCCATAAAACACACACTGTTAGAATTGTCTAACCACTGAGAGATTTAGTTTGTTTGGGGCTTTGATTTTTTGGTATTTTCAAACAGCATGTCACATAGCCTCGGACTTGCTGAGTGGCCACAGATGACTTTGAACTCCCACCTTAGCCTCCCAGACCTGTGAATGGACTCAAAACAGCTAACAACAACCTGTGGTGAGAGGTCAGCTCTAAGTTCTCCTGGGGTCCCTGGCAGGCATCTTTGCCATAGATCCCTGGATGTGCCATGGGGCCAGGGATTAGTTCAGTGCAAGTGTGAGGCGTATGTCTGGGGTTTGGGGGTCCTTGGCTCCACCAGTATCAAAAAAGCAAAACAATCCAACTAAACCATATGTGCCCCATGCTGTTGCTGTGAGGAGTCTGGGTCAATGAGTCCTGGCCAGCCCCTGCAGCACTGCCTCCTCCATCGTTCTGTGGGTGCAGATGTCTGCTGCAGGCCAGGTGCATTTCTATAAGGAAAGATGTGTGCTGTCTCTCGGCATCTGTCATCCAAAACTCTCCTGTATCATGTCTGAGCATTCCAGCAAAGGCCACATGACCTCTGTTCCAGGTACAACTGCGTGGTATGACAGGTCCCTCCCAAGCTACTCTGCTGGGGGCCTCACCACCATCTTCAGCACAGTGGCTGTTGTACAGCGGCCTTCCATATGCAGTCCATGTGGAACAAGGTGGACACTAGATATCCTGTGTCATGGCCAAGAGCTGGCTTGGTGTTGAGAGGGCAGAGCTCGTGCTGGTTGGCCTCAGTTTCTTGGAGTGTCTGCCAGGACAGGACCCTCAGATCTGTGGACATAGCCCAGCAGAGTGGGCAAAGTTGGGGGCCCCAGCAGATGAGGGGGAGCCTCTGTCACCTCCACCCTGGAGGCTAAGTATGTGTCATGTTTAGGGCCACAGGGTCTCAAGTGGCCATGCAGGCTACTGGGAGGCTGCTTCCTCACTCTGTCCCACCTCCCCCAGCTGTTCCTGTCACGTTAGGGAGCGGTGTGGTGGTCTCCTGGCCCAGCAAATGGTCCCTTTACCTCTGGAAACCTGTTCCACCCCAGGCTATCCTGCAGTGGCAGGGTACATAGTGGCCACTGCAGATGGGCAGAGAGAGCTGGAGAGGGCAGGAAGGAGCCTGTGGCATCTTTGAGAGGAGGCAGCATGAGGACAGACTTGAGCCAGGGATGTGGTGGCTATCCAGGACTGCCTGGTGGCAGTGGGGACACTGAGACTGCCTGCGCAGGCCCAGCATGGGGCAAGCAGTCTCCCTGGCCACCATTTTCCTGAAGTATCCTACATTGATCTCTGGGCAGAAAGCTTCCAGTGCATGTTGCTTAGACATGGTGACAGTGTCCCTAGCCAAGCTAGCGGGGTGGGACAGGCCCCTCCAGCTGCTCTTAGAGTCCAGCAGCAGGGGACATTGATGCACAGCTTAGCCAGCTCCTGCTCTTGTAGGGGTCCTGCTTTTGGAGTGCTGAGGTTATCTCACCCCCTCCAGCTCTTGCTGCTTCCTAGTGGGCCATGCCTGAACTCTGTCCTCCTCCTCTCCCAATGGAGGTCATAAGCTAGTGGCTTCTGAGGGTAGTGCTGACCTTGGAGTCCAGCCTCTTTCATTGGGGTTACCAGCTGTCTTGTCTTGAGCATTTGCTTTTGACTCTGTGTGACCTCGGCTCTGTGGTTGGAGGAACTTCTACAGATTTTTGACAGCCCTGCCCCAGCAAGCCATCACATACGCTTTTGTTCTGCCACTGTGGGTCCTGTGTCTGGTCCTGTATTGCTAGAAGGAACTGGATTTTTTGTTTGCTGACATTTTCCTGTTGTATTTCTCTTGTAGGATTCAGTATCATTGAGGCCATCCATCCGATTTGAAGGAAGCCAAGGGGTGAGTGTTTCCTGTCTTGACAAACATGAGCTGTGGACCCTGGGCAAGTGGTAAGCCAGCTGAGACCCACTACCTCTGGACTGCCCAGGCAAGACTGGTGCCCAGTGCAGTCCATGTGTGGACAGAAGTCAGTCATCTCCTTCAAGCTTCTGAGTGTGCCCTCTCTATAGATACCCTCCAGCTCCCAACACCTACCTCCAAGTCCTTAGCTCTTTAACACCAAGGCCATGAGTGCACATGTGGGTTTTGGTGGTGGGTGGGGGTGCTAAGGACTCAGCGCCCATTATTTGCAAAATGCACTTGCCTGCCTATGACCATCTCCTTAAACAAACAGCAGGAGTACAGTGAAGGGATTGCTGCTCACCCTAGCTCTCCATGCTCATGAAGCTTGGAGAAGCCTTTTAAAAATGTGTTTCTGGGCCGGGCACGGTGGCGCACGCCTTTAATCCCAGCACTTTGGAGGCAGAGGCAGGCAGATCTCTGTGAGTTCAAGGCCAGCCTGGTCTACATAGTGAGTTCCAGGACAGCTGGGGCTACAGGGAGACCCTGTCTCAAAAAGAACAAAAAAAAAAGAAAGAAAAAAAATGTTTCTCGGGAAACACAGCATTCTACATGCCAAGCAAGCCCTCTGCCCCTCAGCTCCTTGTATTCATAGTCATATTGCCTCAGCCCCCTGAGTCACTGGCACAGCAGACTTACACTCCCAGGCCAACCTTTGTTTCTTGGTGGGTTTTTTTTTTTTTTTTTTTTTTTTTTTTTTTTTTTTTTAAAAAAAAAAAAAAAAAAAAAAAAAAAAAGAGGACGATAAATCTTTCACTGTGATATATCAAAATAA
>NW_008360309.1:1254708-1260085 GCF_000622305.1 Nannospalax galili
TGTGAGTTCAAGGCCAGCCTGGTCTACATAGTGAGTTCCAGGACAGCTGGGGCTACAGGGAGACCCTGTCTCAAAAAGAACAAAAAAAAAAGAAAGAAAAAAAATGTTTCTCGGGAAACACAGCATTCTACATGCCAAGCAAGCCCTCTGCCCCTCAGCTCCTTGTATTCATAGTCATATTGCCTCAGCCCCCTGAGTCACTGGCACAGCAGACTTACACTCCCAGGCCAACCTTTGTTTCTTGGTGGGTTTTTTTTTTTTTTTTTTTTTTTTTTTTTTTTTTTTTGAGACAGGGTCTCCCTGTAGCCCCAGCTGTTCTGGAACTTACTCTGTAGACCAGGCTGGCCTTGAACTCACAGAGATCTGTCTGCCCCTGCCTCCCAAATGCTGGGATTAAAGGCATGCGCCACCACACCCGGCTGTTTCTTGTTTTTTACCTGAAGTTGCTGCCTTGTCACTAAGTTACTAAGTTACTACCTGCCAGCCCAGGGAATGAGGTGGCTTTGCGGGTCCACAGTGTCCCTGTGCGACTCAAGGCTCTGAGGGGACACATATGTCCCCTGTAGGAAGAGGTCATCTTGGGCAGTGGCCACTTCTGGGTCAGCTCTGGGGCCATAGTCCATAGGACAGGTGAAGGGGGAGCATCTGGGTGTCCCCACAGTGCTAGCCTTAGGCCACCCAGACCCTGCAGCCTCATCTTGGCCCACACTCAGCTGTGAATGGTGGCCAGGTGCCTCAGCTGTCTGCCTGGACCACAATATGATTGATGGCTGTGGATCCCTTAGGGCTGTAGCCATGGTCAAAAACCTCAGCCCATAGTCAGGCCAGTGCATAAGGGCCCATTCACAGAGGTCATGCCAGCCATGTCTTTCACAAGCCTCCATGCCTTGGTCATGGGCCATGTCTCATCTATGTGCCATGTGGAGATAGGACCAAGAGCTTCCAGTCTGCCACCTGGACACTAACCCCTGAACCACATCCCTACCTCATATGTAATTGTGTTTTGTGGTTTTGGTTTTTGTTTTTTGGTTGTTTTTTTGTTTTTTTGTCTTTTTGAGACAGGGTCTCCCTGTAGTTCCAGCTGACCTGAACTCACTATGTAGACTAGGCTGGCCTTGAACTCACAGAGATCCGCCTGCCTCTGCCTCCCGAGTGCTGGGAATAAAGACGTGTGCCACCACACCCAGCGTGCTTTGTGTTTTTAAAGCTAGGACCTCACTCTGTAGCCCTGCTGGCCTCAAACTGGTGATTCTCCCAGCCTCAGCCTCCTGAGTTCTGGCCTTCACCTACCATTGCTGCCCCTATAATCAGGGCCACAAGAGCCAGCGGGCTCCAAGAGCAAGTCCTTGGTGTGGGCCCCATTTCCCAAGTGTCCACAGCATAGCCCCCACAGCTACACACAGGCTGGCCTCACTTGCCCCTTACACATCTGTCTGCCTGTTCTTCCCAGTCTCTGCTCTCTGGGGTGCATGTCAGCTGCTAATCTTCCACCACAACCTCTGAGGGACAGAGTCCACTACCTGGCTGGGTCTGGGATAAATAGCATTTGGCGTCCACAGATGTGTACCACCCTGGCTGACAGCCTGTTCGCAGCTGGCAAGGCAGGCCAGTCAGAGGCAGGGATGCCTCCGTGTGTCTAAAGTCAGGGCTGCAGAGTGATTAGGGGAAAGATCCAGGAAGGTTGGGACCAGTGTTAGAGCAGCTGACCCTTTGCAGAGGCTGAGCAGGTGACCTGAGGGGACAGTGGGCCAGCCACTTGAACCCAAGGGACAAGGTGTGGCAGTGTGCCCTGATGGCTCTATATTAGATCAGCAGGATGGCCCCAGGCATACAGCCTCAGATACCCTAGAGCTGTGCTCATCTGGGTACTGCACCTGTGCATGCAGAACTTATGCAGCTTACACAGCTCAAATCACTTGGAGTTGAGCTGATACAGCAAGTGCTGTCCCTCCTCTGAGTACTGCAGGCCATCCCAGACGCCACTGTACCGCCTTGGGACTGTGTATGTGGCTGTATGGTACCTGTGTATATGTGTGTGCATTCTCACACCCTAGGTGAGTCTTGAGCTGCAGGCTGGGTTGACTGAGGATCCTGGGTGCAGGCCACTCCAGTCCCTCTCTGGCCCTGATAAAATCATGTTTAGGGAGTTGGGGCTCAGTGGACAGAAAGTTTGCCTCATATGTACAAGGCTCCAGGTTCCTCAGCACCAAATAAACTAGGCATGGTGATATACATCTGTCATTCTAGCACTCTGGATGTAGAGGAAGGAGTTCAAGGTCATCCTAGGCTATATACTTCTAGGCCCAGCCTGGGCTATGTGAGGTCCTAGCTCAAATAAAATAAAACACATTTGTGTTTAGACAGGCCCAGGTGGTGGGGTCTGTTCTGGTATTGTTCCTCTGAGGGTCTCAAGGTTAGGTGGTAAGATGGGGCCACTGGCCTCGAGTCCTGACCCTGTTGACCAGCTTTACATTCTGCAGTGGTGCAGCATGGCCCAGGGAAGGTTCTTCTGGCAGAAACGCCCAGCTGTGCAGAAAGAGACCTGCAAATCAGGCACAGGGCAGACTTTGGCCAGGGCAGCCTGGCTGCTGATCTCACTCAGGAGCAAGAATTTCCTGGTTGAACTGGCAGCTCTTGGGACTGACCCTCAGCTCTTGGGCTGAGATGTCTCCTCTGGGCTTGCCCACCACTCTGCAACAGATGACAGTGTCCCTCTGCAGCTCAGGCGGGGGTCCTCAGCCTTATAGACAATATGTAGGGTACTGAGCAGCATCCAGCCTGTGTCCAGCCAGGACCAGCACCGTCTGTGCAGGTCTGCCTGCTGCAGGCAGTCTCTCTACCTGTGAAGGACTTGACTCAGCCTTCTGGGGCCACAGAAATGCCATTTGTGGTCAGGTTCACACAGTGTACACAAGTGCTGCTGTCACTACAACATGGATCAGGGCCGGCACTGCCTACCTCTGAGCTTAGCAGGACCACAGAACAGCACCCATGTACTGCCCCATGAGCATGTGCTGGGAAAGATGCCAGGTGCCCTGTTGCTGTGTCTCTGAGTGGGTGTGCTTCACTCTCTAGGGTGCCTTGGTCAGGTACCCAGCACACTATTCTGTGCAGCTGGCTAAAGCTCTGCCCTCTTGTGCCCACATGTCCCTGCTGTGTGGTAACGTAGGGTGTCTGGATGAGGTGGGGCCCCGGCCTGTGGAGTGGTTCCCCCTTCAAGGACCACATTGACACCTTCTCTCCACACAGCATATCTCCATACCGCAGCCCGACTGCCCTGAGGAGGTGCGGGCCTTTTCCTTCTACCTCTCCAACATTGGCCGCGACAGCCCACAGGGCAGCTTTGACTGTGTCCAGCAGTATGTCTCCAGGTGAGGCCACGGCTCTCAAGCCCTCAGAGTCCCCAGTGACCCCGAGTCTGTCCCCTAGAGATGCCCCAAGTCCCCAGGGCTCCTGCGTCTGGAGCAGGTGCCCTTGCACCACATTCTGCCTGCCTATGCTGCTGGTACACTACAGACTAGATCCTGTATCTGGGCTGGCATGGACACACCTAGGGCCCATCACACTGTTAGTGACATGGCATGTTCTTACAGCCATGGGGATGTACATCTGGACTGCCTGGGCAGCATCCAGGACAAGGTCACGGTGTGTGCCACTGATGATTCCTACCAGAAGGCACGACAGAGCATGGCCCAGGCGGAGGAGGAGACACGGAGTCGCAGTGCCATCGTCATCAAGGCTGGAGGTCGCTACTTGGGTGAGTGGTGGGCAGCAGGCTGAGGCCAGAGTTGGGGGCGCATCCAGCTCTAAGCAGAAGTGTACAGAGGGGCCTGTCCCCAGGTAGAATGTGCCCATTCAGGTCCCCAAGAATGGTTCAGCCTTGAGGGCAGGTTCTGTGGCCATTGGTGGTCTGTGAGTACTTCAGTGCTCTTAGTCAGCCACCCTCTCCCTGGCCATGGGCTTGGGACTTACACCCATCAGGGAAGCACAGAGATGTGGCTGGGTAAGGCGCCACATATTGTTCCCCAGCTATCCCTAGCTGACCCCAGCTGCTCCTCCCAAGACCAGTGAGACCAAGTTGACAGACAGAGCTGAGCACACACTAGCCGCTGTAAGTCCCTGTGCCATGCCAGGTCCTGGACCAGCTCAGGAACAGTCATGCAAAAGGGAGAGCCACACCCCCAAGGGGAGGGGCATTTGTGTTTCCTTCTGGTTTTCTGAAGCAGTCTCAAAACTCAAGTTTGCTTTGAGCTCACTGTATTGTTGAGGCGGACCTTTAACTCCTGATCCTGGTGCCTCAGACACGCAAGTCCAGGGATGGCAGGTGCCACTACCACTGAGAAAAGTGAGCTTATGGTTGTTACAGTGTGTGTGTGTGTGTGTGTGTGTGGTCTGCATGTATGTGTGTAGTGTGTATTGCAGGCATGCACTCTTGTGCAAATTAAAAGTATCTTACTCCGTCTCTCTTCACCTTACTCCTTTAAGACAGGGTCTCTGAAGCCTAGATGCTCCCTATTACAGCTGTGCTGACTGACTTTGAGCTCTCAGCATCTCCCATCTCTCTCTGCATGCTGGCATTATTGGCATGTACAGCCATGTCCACTTCTTACCCCAACTTTCCATGTGGGTGCTGAGGTTTGGAACACAGGTCCTTATGCTTACACAGTAAGTGTTGTTACCGCTGAACCATCTCCGCAGCCCCAAAACTTGTTTTTTCAGAGCTGTTAGCCTCCTGTACTGACCTCTCAGAGCAGAGAAACTAGGAGTTGGGACAGTCAGCTCTTAGGGGAAAGAGGTGCTGTGTCAAGGGCAGAAGCCACTCAAAGCAACTGAGAGCCCCCATTGCTTTGAGCGTTTTGGTTTCTTCAGTTTTTATTTTTATTCCTTTTAATTTACTTACTTTTATTTAACTTTTGGGTTTTTGTTGTTGTTGTTTGGTCTTTTTGAGACAGGGTCTTCCTGTAGCCCCAGCTACCCTGGAGCTTGCTATGTAGACCAAGCTGGCCTCAACCTCAAAAAGACCAAAAAAAAAAAAAAGAAAACAAAAAAAAAAAAAAAAAAAAAAAAAAAAAAAAAAAAAAAAGATAAAAATGGAGCCAAGCATGGTTTTACAAGTCTTTAAGTGCCAGCACTGAGGAGGCAGAGGCAAGTGGATCTCTATGAGTTCCAGGTCAGCCTTATCTACATAGTGAGACTCTTATCTCAAAGAAAAGAAAGGGTGGATTTCACATGCTTTGCACTGCCTAGTCCCAAGCAGCTCTGAGTGAGGCTTCACACACACAGACACACACAACCAGGCCTGAGCCACACACACACACACACACAGACACACACACACACACACAGACACACACACACACACACAGACACACACACA
>NW_008360309.1:1260199-1299731 GCF_000622305.1 Nannospalax galili
CCAGGCCTGAGGTGCACTTGCACTTCATCGTCAGGCAGACTGTAGTTCTAAAGCTTTGTGCTGTTTGGAGACAGAAGTACTGATAGCTCTGGCCTCAAGGTGGAGATTGGCTATGCGCATATATGAATGAATCTGTGAGTCCTGTGGGTACAACTTGGTCAGTGACTTCATCTTGTCATACCCTGTTGTGGACTGCAATGGTTTCTGAGACAGTTGACATTTTGGTAAGCATGAGCTGGGCATGATGGGCAGGCTTGTCATTTTAGCACCCAGGAGGATGGGCAGTTCCATGCCAGCCTGGGCTACATAGCAAGACCCTGTCTCAGAACAACCATGGGTTTGAGACCCTGTCTCAAAAACATGGGTATGCAGACCCCAACTCTGAGTTCATACACCCTATGTGCCTCCCCACCCCATGCAGTTCTACTGGTCTGCAAGGCTGGGGCTGCCAAGAGAAGGGCAGAAGGCTCCTGAGCTCGTACCTCCTGCTCAGGTTAGATTGTGAGGTGCAACAGTGAGAGGAGCCCTTCTCTAGATTAGCCTTCCAATGGAGGCTCTGGGATGGGTGGCTGCCACTGGACCTGCCAGGAGCACTGGGTGAGGCCACACTGGGAAGCTAGGCACCTGGGTTTCTGCAGCAGTTGTTGGTGAGGCCCTGGTGCTCTGACTCTTCTTAACCTGAAAATCAGCAAACGCCTTCCTGAGGGGCCTGTGAGTATGGCTGTAGGGAGCCTGTGCCTTCCGTCCAGAGCTTCAGAGGTCCTATGGTGGTAGGTGTTCCTAGTTCCCAGGCCTTGTATGGCACTGGGACAGCCAGTGTCAGCCCTCAAGCCCTGTGTCTTGGCTCTCACCTCTGGGCTATGGCAGCATTACTTGGTTCTTGCTCTGCCATGGTGTGGGCCGTGGCTGCCACCCTTGAGGCTCAAACTGTGGCACCCTCCATGGTATGGCCCTTGGCGGTCCTCTTCCTTGACACCCAGGCTCTCATTGCAGGCAAGAAGGTTCTGTTTCGGAAGCCAGCACCAGGGGCAATAGATGCTGTGCCCTCCCGAAAGCGGGCGACCCCCATCAACCTGGCGAGTGCCATCAGGAAGAGTGGTGGGAGTGGGACCAGCAGTGTGGCACAGAAGCCCTTCCGAGATCGGGTGCTGCACCTCCTGGCTCTGAGGCCCTACCGGAAGGCTGAGCTGCTGCTACGGCTGCAGAAGGACGGGCTGGCACAGGCAGACAAGGAGGCCCTGGACGGCCTGCTGCAGCAGGTGGGTACAGATCAGGCCCACCCCACATGTGTGCTAGGACCACTTGGAAAGCCCTTCATCAGGTCTCCTGGCTTCACAGTGGCCTTGGGCCTGGCCTTCGAGGCCAGAGCACACTGGGGCTATTGACATTTCCTTGGTCCTCCTGCAGGGTCTGTGACAGGTGGTGCCTGAGGATATGTTAGCAGGCAGCCAGTCTCCATGGGCATCAGTTCTCTGCCACCCCACAGCTGGGAGACCTGCTTTGAGCTTCTTTCTGTGACTGGCCGTTGCCCCTGCACTACTCATGGTGGAGCGCCAGGCCTGTGGGGACAGGTGTTTACAGGGCTATCATTAGGCAGACCTAGGCCATGCCCTCCTGCAACCCCCACCTATGAGCATTCCCAGGGCTTTGAAAGATGAGCACCACCTGCTGGCTCAAGACACTAGCCACGGGACGGTGAGATGGCTTAACAGGAAGACACCACGCGATGGTGCAAACCTGGCTCCCCAAGTTCAGTTCTTGGAAACCACCTAACAGTGGAAGGAGATGGCCTCCTCCACAGAGTTGTTCTCTAGCCTCCACGTGTGCACCCCAGTACAATGACCCTCATACGGTAACAAGTAACAAGCTCAACAGACTCAGCATTGAGGTGGCATCCAATCCCTTGTGTCTCAGCTGGTGGTAATAGACCATCAAGGTTCTCACAGAAAGCTCTGGAATTAGGAGAGACCCTGGCAAATGCTGGTTCCTGAGCATCTCCGATTTCAGTCATCCTGAGACTCAGAACCTCAGAGGGAGGCATAGATGCAGCATGTGGAGACAGAGAAGGATGGCTGTGGGCACTCTGGGGTTCTCAGATGCCTCATTGACCAGCCCATGCTGGGCCCTGACTGGCTCAACATCTTCTGGCCTGGCCTGGCCCTGCCCGGCCCTGTCTTCCTGGTGCTCTGCATTTGCCATGCATCTTGTGGGGACAGTAGGACCCCACAGGCTCTGAGAAGGGGCCTCTCTTGGAGGTTACCTCACCAGATCTGGCCCTTTGTAGTCTTTGCAGGCCACCAAAGACTCCCAAGGACCTGCAGTAGGTGGGTGCCCACACTTCCCTTGTGGAAATGCCTTTAGTGTTGGCAGGGGTGTCCAGGTGCAGGCTAGCTGGGCCAGGAGAGCTGTCAGCCTGCCCAGGGATGGGATGTTGGCAGTACGTAAACGTTTGCCAAACTGTGAGGAGCCACAAAATTGTTCAGAACCTTTGACCTGCTAATCCACTTCCTGGAAGTCAGATGGACTATTTCTGGTGTGGAAGAGTTCACAGAGACATCTGTTCCTTCTAAGGAACTACTAGCTGTGTCGAGGCCGTTCCATTCTAGTGCCATTACCAGCTGGAATATTACTCAGCCAATAAAGTACCACACCTGTGACTCCAGCACTCAAGACACTGAGATAGTAGGAGGATTTTGAAGCCAGCCTGGGCTATAAGGCAAGACTCTTATCTCCTAAACCCAGACAAATAAAACCCATTCCTTATGAAGGGCAGCAGGACTTGGAACCCTGTGTAGGCTGTGGTCTTAGCACAGCATGGGTGGCTGCTGCAGCACGTACCCCACATTAGCACCAGGCAAGGCCAGCATAGACACGGTCTCAGCCCATGCAAGCCCTTCTGATGAGACACTCTGGGCCTCAGCTGATGTCCTTGCATATGCCATTGCTTTATGAGGATAGAGGACAGGCTGGTGGCCAGGTCAGGCTATCTGACAAGGGTAGGGACTGGTAGGTGCATGGGTAGCATTTGGTCCCCTGTTAAGACTGGATCTTCATTGTGACCCAAGGAACACACGAAGGGGACTGGAGAGGGGTGGCCCCGCCCTTCTCCCTGTGCAGTCTCACAGGTCCCTGAGCATTTGCTATGACAACTGGCTGTCTTGCAGGTGGCTGATGTGAATTCCAAGGACAGCACATGCACACTGAGGGCCTGCATGTACAAGGAGGTGCAGAAAGACTGGCCCGGCTACTCAGAGGGTGACCAGCAGCTGCTGAAGCGTGTGCTCATGAGGTAAGGCGCCTCTAGCCCCAACACTCCCACCTCCTGGTCCCCAGCCACAACCCCAGAGCCCTTGAACAAAAGGCTTCAGTGATGGCTCACAGCTGTACCCACTCCCTGACTAGCCTCCCAGCCAGGGTGTTGGAACCATGTCCCCATGGCTCCTGCTGAACCTCTAGGGGCTGACAGAGTGCTGCCAGGCAGACTCGTAGGAAAGCAGGCATGTTAACGAAATGCTTCCCCTGGGTAAGGGACCATCAGGAGCTGTGGCCCAGCTAATTGGTCCTTAAATAATTTTTCTCGTTTTCTTTTTA
The DNA here is from genome assembly GCF_000622305.1 of Nannospalax galili. Classification (NCBI taxonomy): domain Eukaryota; kingdom Metazoa; phylum Chordata; class Mammalia; order Rodentia; family Spalacidae; genus Nannospalax; species Nannospalax galili. The sequence continues at coordinate 1,263,791 of NW_008360309.1, forward strand.
ATATTTTATTATTTCTATTTTATGTGTATGCGTGTATTGCCTGCATGTAGGTAAGTGCACCCATGTCATGCAATGCTCGTGGAAGACAGAAGAGGCTGTTGGATTCCCCTGGAACTGGAGTTACAGTTAGCTGCCATGTGGGTGTTGGGATTCGAACTTGGCTCTTCTGCAAGAATAACCAGTATTCTTAACTGCTGAGCCATCTCTCCAGATCCCTTAAGTAATTTTTTGCTGCAAGTTTGCTATTGATTCCTCCAGTTCAGGGACTGATCTGGAGAGTAGGAAGCTGGCCTGACTCCAGGCTGCTCCAAGGGTTAAGCTCTGGCCCCTTAACCTACCCTGGGTGGCTGGAGCCTAGGGCTGTGAGTGCTTAGAGAGGCCAGTGGGTACCTGTACTGACAAGCCCTCAGGTTTGCCATCTGCCACATATTTTCAGGCAAAGGGCCCAGCTTTTTGTTGGTTTTTGGAGTTGGGGGGGGGTCTTACATACATCATGCAGGCCTTTGAACTCTTGATCCTTCTGAACTCTTTTTTTAAAAAATATTTTATTTTTATTTTCTGTGTATGTGTGTATTGCCTGCATGTAAGTTCACCTGTGTCGTGCAATGCCCACCGAGGACAGAAGAGGCCGTTGGATCCCCTGGAACTGGAGTTACGGACAGTTGTTAGCTGCCATGTGGGTGCTGGGATTCGAACCCAGGTCTTCTGCAAGAATAGTCAGTGTTCTTAACTGCTGAGCCATCTCTCCAGCCCCTCTTCTGAACTCTTGATCCTCCTTCTCCGTGCCCTCTCCCCTCCATGCTGGGCTGACAGGCATGTGCCCAATTATCATGAGTTACTTGCTCCCAAATGAGCCCCAGCATGACCACCCCAGGCCAGCCACCACCACTCTGATTCCAGGTCACTTCCCACACTCTGAATGATGAGCCCTGGGGTGCTCAACCCTGGGTCAGAACGGGAGTGAGGATGGTATCCTCAGTGCGTGAGAGTGCATACAAGGTCATATCAACACACAAAGATGGTCCTGGGCTGTCAGGGAGGTGTCTGGCCTCCATTTCCCAGTCCCAGCTTCATGGCTTCTCTACTCTGATCTTCTGAAGGCCTCCTCCCCAAACAAAAGGAGTAAGATTTTGCCCCCATAATGCTCTACTCTGGGGTACCCTGACTGTGCCCACACCCCAGCAAGCCTGAGCAGGATCCTCCTCAAATGCCCCGGTGGGCTGTGCTTAGCAGCTCCCTGCACAAAGCTTAGCTCTGATTCTGGGAACTGCTCCCTCTCTGGCCAGCCAGCCTGACCCTGTGCGTGCATGGCCCTGGAGAACACCTTGGGCACTGCTGCAGGGCCTTTAACTCAGCTTCTCCACAGGAAGCTGTGTCAGCCGCAGAATGTCACCATGGACCCAGCTGCTTCCAACCCATCCTGTGAGCTTGGGCGCTCTGCCTCACCCTCTCAGGTGAGGTTCTGTGTGGCCCTTGGCCATTACCTGAGCCAAACACCTGTGGTGGGCGGGGGGTGGGCATGCTGTCTTCCTTGGGGGTGGTCTGGGTGGCTGTGTGCCCCCCCGCTTCACTTTCCAGTGCCTGCCACCAGGGAACCAGGAAACTGCTGGCTGCCTGTGACCCTGCTTCCTCCTGTCACTGCCCAGTTAGGGAAGGCAGCCCACCTTCTACACAGGTGCCCCCATGTGGCCAGAGCAGGCCCTGCAGGCAGCCATTGCTTCCTGCGGGCTCCTCTGCTCAGCCCACTCCCCATCACTTCACAGAAACGGCCACAGTCTGCTGACTTTGTTGACCCCCTGGCCAACAAGAAGCCTCGAATATCACACTTCACCCAGAGAGCCCAGCCTACCCTCAATGGCAAGCTGGGTGCCCCCAATGGCCAAGAGACCCTGCTGCCCACTCCGGGGCCCACCATGACAGATACACTGAGCTCCAGCCACCTGCCCCCAAGGCTAGAGCCCTCACGGCTAGAAGCCCCACGGACCCATGACCCCCTGGCGGATGTCAGCAATGACCTGGGCCACAGTGGTCAGGACTGCAGGCACCGGGAGCTGGCCCTTGCCCCACACCTTGGCCTGCCCCTGCTGACAGACTTCACACAGCCCGACCGGCCGTCTGGCTCCTCACACAGCCGGCCCAAGAAGAAGTCCAGAAAACACAAAGGCAAGGAGAGGCCACCCGAGGACAGGCCCTGTGCCCCAAAGCCTGATCAACCTGCCACCCCTGTGCCACCCCCAGATGCCCCAGGTAGGTACTGAGGGCAGGCAGGGTCCTGAGCCCCATCCCCTCCCATGCATGCTTAATGTCCTGATTTTGGGGTTCAAGCTGGTGACCACATTGCCTGGTACCATGTGCTGCCACCTGATTGTCCAACCCTCTGGTGTACAGGATTGAGGATACCACCAGGGTGAAGGCCAGCTGCCACTTGTGGCTCACCATGACCCTGTCCAGTGGTCAGGGCTGGGCCTCAGGCATGCAAGAAGGGATGACATGTGGGGAGGAGCTCTTTCTAGGGGAAGTGGGGTACGCCTGGGCCAGGGAGGCAGAAGGGAGAGAGGGGAGGGAAAACTATATCCAGGGAAGGCCAGGGCACAGAAGAGTGTTGTGGAGCCTTTGCAAGCAAAGGCTGCTGGGAAAAGAGGGCAGAGTTGAAATAGAGGCAGTGAGGAGCCCCTTGTCCAGCTGATGGACCAGTGCAGTAGACAGCCTAGGAGAGAAGCATGAGGCCACCTAGGGGCAGCATGCCAGACCTAAGGTTACAACCCCATGAGCCCAGCATCCTGGTAGCTGTGGCCCTTGCTCACACTTACCTACATTAAGTAACATGAAGTGACAGGCGCTATTGGGTGGTCCATGGTGGCAGAGGCATCAAGCTGACCACCTCCCTCCAGCCCAGCTGCCATATCAGTATGGCCGTGGTCTGCTCCCCAGCAGGGGCATTCCTGGGCCTCAAGCTTTGGTGCATGTTGACACTCTGTCCCAGAAAGGCTATGTTACCCACCCGTGTTCTGCCTGTGGCCCTCACTGAGCAGAGGCAGCTCCTTGCCTGGTGTGTACCCTTCTGCCATCCAACCTATGGAAAGGCAGCCTGGGCATCTCAGTTGGGGGGTCAGCAGCACAGTGGGGCTGCCTCGTCCTCTCCCCAGCAACATACACACAGAGTGAGGGGCTCTGAGGCTGTCCTGCTGCATGTTGGTGGCATGGGCATAGGGTATGTCCCAGAGCCTCCACACCAGGGAGGCACAGGACACACAGAGGAGGCATGGGGACCCCTCAGCCATTTTAAAGGTGGCCTAGAGGAGGCAGCTGCGTGTAAGACCCTTGGGATCTGCTGTGGCTGCTGTGGACCCTGTAACTGGGAGGTCCTTCAGACTGTGGCCATACCAGCCAAGTGCCGTCTTTGAGAAAGCCTTGTCCACCGGACACCTTCCCTGAGGAGGTACAGTTGAAAGGGTCTCAGGGACCCAGGAGCACACCCATCTTGAGAGCAGCCACTGCCCCCCAGACCAGAAACAAACCCAAGAACCTGACACAGGCAGGTGCCTTTCTGTGACCAAGATGTGAATGGATACAAATGGCTTATGGGAGGGATCTCTGTTTCAGTGCAAGGTGTCAGAGCCAGCCCATGATCACTTGGCCATTCATTCATAGGCAGGACATTGTGGTGATGGGGGCCTGTGGCTGAGCAGGAAGAGGATGGGCACTATCCCCCACTCCCCTCTCTCTTTCCCTATCCAGCCCCAACCCTTGGGATGGCTGCCCACATTGGGTGGGGCTCCCCATCTGCAAATGCCTTAGGGTCCCCAAGGGTCCCAGCCCCTGTGGAACCATTTGTAACTATTAGGTTGATAGTGTAGATCCTTCCCCTTTTCATTTTTTATTTTGCAATGCTATGGATGGACCCACGGTGTCACACTCAATAAGTGCCCCACCACTGAGTCCTGCAGCCTGCAGAGCAGGGTCCCTATGTGGTGTGTGGGTCTGTTATCCTGACAGACATCTCAGCCTCATGCCCAGTCTTGGTTCCCTCAGGCCTGCTCAGACGTGCTTCATTACTAGGATCTGGCCCCATGGGAAGCGTGTTTTGAGATGGTTCTTGGCCTGTGGGGCGGGAAGTGCCGTGGGTGGGGAATGGTGTGGATGCCTTGAAGCTCACAGCACATGCTAGGCCTGCTGGAAGAAGCAGTGGCACACTGTCCTCCAAGCACCCTGGGAAGCTGAGTCAGGAGGATTATGAGTTCCAGGATAGTCCAAGCTACAATGAGACCCTCATCTCAAAAACCCACTTGGGACAATGGTGCTCTGTCTGGACACCCTCTCTCCTTCCCAGTTCCACAAGATTTTGGCCAGGGCGGCTGCATGGAGGCCCTGCTCTGTGCCATATGGCGCCTGCAGTGCAGGTGGGAAGGACAGGAGTGTCTCCTGGGGTTGTCAGTGAAGGCCAGAGCCATCAGGGCCTGGGATTTGGTCTGCACTTAGAGAGGATAGTGGCTCCATGAGCCATTCTGCCCTCCTGGGCGGCCAAGACTTGGGTAGTCAAGTTCTATGTACCAGCCTAGTGCAGATACCCACCGCTGTCAAATGCTGGGCAGGTTCTCTGGAATTCAAGGCAGCCTGCAAGAATGCCACTGGGAAGGCGCATCTCTGTGACACAGACAGCAGCCCCCACTGTGGCCAAGTGACCTTGGCATATGGCCCTCCATGCTGCCCCACTGTGAGTACGCACACTCACAGACACTGCGTGCAGCTTGCTACCCACAAATGGACCAGAACTAAGAACGTATTGCTTTTGCAGGTCTGAACGGAGCCTGTACCAGTGTTCCTACATCCAGTGTCCCCACGTCCACGTCAGAGACCCCAGACTACCTGCTGTGAGTCCTGAGCTGCCCCCACCCTACCCACCCATCAACCTAGACCCTGCTCAAGCCTGGCTGCTGCCACCTGCTGTCCCAGCCACTAGCTGGGGGCTTCTGACCTGCACGTGGCCACCAAGTCCCAACAAGCCCTATTGTCCTCAGGAAATATGCGGCCATTTCCTCGTCAGAGCAGCGCCAGAGCTACAAGAACGACTTCAACTCTGAGTACAGCGAGTACCGTGACCTGCATGCACGTATTGAACAGATCACACGGCGGTTCACACAGCTCGATGCCCAGCTCCGGCAGCTGACCCAGGGTTCTGAGGAGTACGAGGTAGGCCCTGCCAGGCCACAGTGACCCTGAGTCCTGCTAGGGCCCAGCTGGCCTGAGCGCAGGTTGTCACTGCATGGCCCGCACTAGGTCAGCTACACAGGTCACAGTGAAAAAGTTCTAGTACAGGTGCATCTAGGAGCCAGCATTGGCCTGGTGTGAGCCCTGTGCCAGCGTCCCGCATGCACAACAGCAGGACAGTGACTTCACCCTGCAGCAGGGGAAGCCCAGTGCAGCTGGGGTGAGAAGCAGGTTGCCCACAGAGCTGGGAATGAAGCCTGGGCCCAGGGCCTCTTGCAGGGCACCTCAGGCTCTGCCAAAGCGGACTGGTGGGCACCAGGGTCTGGGCCTCAGGACTGGAGGAATGATGGGATATCTGTGGCACACAGGCTGGGGCTTCCCCCTCCCTATGCCACAGTGCCACAGTGTGACCACTTCACAATGTCCCCACTGGCCCCTGCTCCCTGAAGCAGTAGACAGGCCAGCCACGTTGCAGGATGTGGCCACCCGCTTCCCAATCTGCACCTGCTTTCATCTAGCTGGTAACCTGGGACAGGCCACATGGCCTTGGGCTCCTGCAGGTGGCATGACTGCGTGTATCTGCTCTCCCCACAGACAACCCGAGGGCAGATCCTGCAGGAATACCGCAAAATCAAAAAGGTGTGCGAGGTGGAGGGGGCTGGTGGGGACAGTCCCGGCTGGTGCTGCTGTCTCACCCCAACTCCCTACTTCCCTCACAGACCAACACCAACTATAGCCGGGAGAAGCGGCGCTGCGAGTACCTGCACCGGAAGCTGGCGCACATCAAGCGGCTCATCGCTGAGTATGACCAGCAGCAGCTGCAGGCTTGGCCCTAGCCGTAAGGGATGGTGTGGACACCTGCGTGGTGCCCAGGCTCCCTCTCCATGCAATCGGCTTGCTTGCCTTTTCTAGTTTTATACGAACTTTTAGCTGCACTGCAGACTGTCTATTTTTGTACCTTTTCTACACCGTGCCTCCTCCAGCCGGCAGGCGCCTCCCACAGTGTTACAGAGGCTCCAGGGAGAGCCGCAGCTGCCCAGCACCCACACCCTCACCCACGGGCCCACCACTGGCTCTGGCTGGCACAGCAAGCTGCCAGGCCTGCTGCTGTTTCAGATTCCCAGTTGTTGGGGTCACCATGGTGTTCTGTGCTGTCCTCAAAGCCCTGAGCTTTAGCAGCACACAGTCCTCAGCCCCACCTGCTCTTCATTTCACACTGCAGCCCCAAACGGCTCTGTGCTGCTGTCCTCCCCCAGGCCCTCTGTCCACTTGCGGCTCCTGGGATACCCCTGCTGGGCTCCCACTCAGGGAGAGGTGGGGACCTGAGGATGGCACCCTGCTTGCCCTTTCTGGGGCACAGGCTCTGTGGCCCCCTGATTGCTGCTTTCTTACCGTGCCTCGTCTCCTCGTTCCCCCAAATTCTGGGGACCGCTGGTGTGGGGGTGTGTGCGTGCATGTGTGTGTACGTGTGAGTGGGGGCCAAGCTGTGCATTCGGGGCCAAGGGAAGCCTCACTGGGGATGTGCTGGGGGTAGCGTGCCCAGGGGTCACACGGGTCACCACCCACAGGGGAGGGCAGAAACACAAACACAGATGTGTCTGTTTTTCTAAGCCATGGGGGTGTCCCCTCCCATGGTTTCCAAAGAGCCCTGCTGCCTGGCGACGCCTGCCTGGTCTAGTCCCACCCCACCTAACCCTAGCTTTCCTTCAGGACCCCTGGGGTATGCACACACTAGAGGAAACCACCCTTTTGTTTCAATGGCTCTCATTTTTCTCATTTAGGGCAGTGGGGACAGGGCCCAGCGCTGCACAATGCACATCCAGCACAACTGTGCTATTTTATGAGTGACCTGGAGTATTGGGGGAGGTCACAGCCCAGGGTGCCCCTCCCCAACCCAAGGAACCTGGTCCAGTGCTAAATTGACCTTTCTAGGGTTTTTTTTTTTTTTTTTTTTTTTTTTTTTTTTTTTTCTTGTCTGTCTTCCTGAGATTTATGAAGTTAAGGAAAGGGCCATGCTCTGGGGCCCACGGACAGGCTCTAGCCTGTTAAATATGGTCTAACTTATTGATACTGTACCCCACCTTTTAATGTACTGTGGAGAAATCTATTTTGAGCCATGGAGTTGGTGTTTACAAGAAGTCTTCACTTTTGCCAAAACATTACAATTGACAGGTGTCGCCTCCTTGCGATGTTTTCTTAAAATCTCGTGTTCTTTTGTACACTAAGCAGGTGAACCGCTGACTTTTTCAATCTACAATAAATTTCACCAAATTGAGCCCAGCTGCCCCAGCTGGCTTATGTGTGTCATGGAAGGGTGGGGGTTCCAAGCCCCTGAGGTGAGATGAGGGGCCAGGCCAGTACCTGGTCACAGACTGGAGACCTCAGGAGGAGGGTGGACTGGTGTAATGGGGAGCCATGCAGGCCAGGGTCTCCCACAGTACAAAGGCCAACAGGAATAGGGCCAGGTGGAGAGATCTAAATGAAAGCCACATGTAGTTCAGGAGGCTGAGAGAGGATTGTTTGAGCTGCTGGGCCCTGGAGACAAGAGTGGGCTCTGTTGCTATTAGCCCTAGCTCCTGGTGGCTCACAGCCTGCTCCAAGATTGAGGTGGCAAGCTTGTTTGTTTTCAAAAGGAAAACCTAAAGAGCCCAGTGAGGGAAAAGCTGGGGTCAGCAGGTCTTGCGGGCTTGGCCTGAGTTCTGAGGCAGCCGAGGGGGTGGATGGAAAGCCAGGCATCCCGCAGGCCACTATATACCCAGGCAGGGGGAACAGCCTGGCCACACTGTTCCATCTCCGTCACCCCAGCCCAGGGTTGGCCCTTGTCTCCACACACCTCCCAAAGCAAGTCCTGACCACTGCTGCCCTGTCAGGGGTACCCAGGCCAGAAGGGCCTCTCCTCTTTGGTGACCAGTCCTTGGGGCCACCCACCCCAGGAGCCACATCCCCCCTCTCCATGGTTTGCTGGCTTCCAGCTCCTGCCATCACCTTCCAGCAGTAGTATCCAGGCCTGGGAACAGCTGCCATGGGCAGCTCTGGAATTCACCAGAGCCTGTTCTCAACAGTTTCAAGTAGGTTTGTTGAAAGGGCTGAGAATCAGAAAGTCATCATCAGCCTATGTGAGACACAGCTGAGGGCAGGCACTGGGTAAAACCCCAGAGGGGACTGATCCAGAGTGCCTAACACCCCGGCTTCTGAAAGGGGAGGCAAGACAGTAGACGGAGTATGAGCCCCCAGGACCTAGTGGGGTCAGAGAAAACCCAGTTTCACAGATTACTCTGTGACAATAGGCATGTCATCCCAGTCCTGGGGAGGCTATGGCAAGTTCATGGCCAGCCTGGGAAACCCTGTCTCAAAGGAAAACAAAACAGCATAAAAAGATAGAGGTGTAGAGGTTTTTATGTGTGGTTCCACAAAGCACAGTCCCAGGGCCAAGCTCATGTTGTAAGAGATTGGGTGTACCAGATGTGTCTGGATCCTTCCAGCCTCCTACTGGGCACCCCTTCCTTGTGCTGGAGCTGGGGCCCCTAGAACCTGAGACTCATCTTCATCAGACAGACCAGGTGTCCCCCGGGGAGGCTGGATAAGTGCTCAGTTCTGAGTCGGCTTTGAACTTGCAAATCTTCCTGTCTCAGCACCCCAAAGTGCTGCACCACCTTGGCATAATCACCACATAAATGTGACTGATTAAATCACAGGCCATTTGGACTGATGTGGATCTCCAAGATAAAAGACTAGCTAGCTGCATGGCACACTTCAGGTCCCCCGCGGCCTCCCTTTCCGGTATCTGAGCCCCTGTCTGCACCTTCACTGTGGGGAATACAGTAGTAGGCTCTGCCTGCTGTTCTACCTCAGAAATCTCTTCATACCTCAAAACCCTTCCCAGCAGTCCCCTCCTCAAATCCTGACTGGAGGTCTTCACTTGAGGCGCCCAGTCCCCTCCTACCCATTCTTACTGGGGCCTCTAAAAGATGAACTCTAAAACCAAAAGCGAGGCCCCCTCCCTTGCAGGCAGATACTCCCGACCATCCACCTTTTTGGCCCAGCTCCAGCGGTGGAAAGATTCCGCTAGGAGGAAGCTGCTTGTTTTGGAAACTTCCTGGGGGAGTCTCCCCCGCCTGCCCGCTGGGTTCCCACGCTCGTTATCGCAGCGCCTGCCCTGCACCGGCTGCGCTAGCCTGGCCATCCCCCACCCTCGCCCTGGAGAACCGCCCACCCTCCACAGTGCGGTCCTTCGTGGGGGAAATCCCAGGCCACGCAGGTCTAACCACCGGACCCAGTTTAGAGCAGAGACTGGTCTGGGAAGAGGCCCACAGGTGGGACAGCCGCTGCTCTCTCGCAGAAGCTCCTATCGAATGACGGGGACCCCAGCCTTATCTCACACCCAAAGACCCCCCCCCGCCCTGCCCAGGCCTTCCTCCCCGGCCGGCCACGCCCCTTTGGCCGGTGGCCGTTGTTCATTGGCTGCCGCATGGGCCTTGGAAACGTTGATGCCGAGTGAGCCAATACGCACAACGCTCGTGCCCAAGCAGTTTCCGGCCGCCTGGGGTCCCGGTGGGCCTCGAACCCTGAGTCGCGCGCCCAGCCCCCACGGAGGGGGCGTGTCCAGGGCGTTTTGGGGCGTGGCCGCGGATCTTTTCTCCGTAGCCCGCGCGTTGCGGAGCCCGCGCGTCCGCCGCCGCTCTCTGATTCGAGTCGGAACCCGTGTAAGTGTTGTCCTCGGGCGGAGGGCGGGCTCCCCGAGGGTCTCAGTGGCATTGGGTCCCCGCTCACCCCGGCCTTGTCCCGCAGCTCGCCACGATGGAGCCCGCCGCCGAGATTGTGGTGGACAGCCCGGACGTGGTCTATAGCCCCGAGGCCATCGAGGCGCACTACGAGTACCGGACGACCCGCGTCAGCCGCGAGGGCTGCGTGCTGCGGGTGCTCGGGGGTGGGGGTGGGGTGTGGGCGGCGGGGAGACCACGATTCCCAGGGGTCCGAAACTCACTCCACACCTTCCCCTAGGTACAGCCCACGGCCACGCACTTCACTTTCCGGACCGCCCGGCAGGTGCCCCGGCTCGGGGTCATGCTCGTGGGCTGGGGCGGGAACAACGGCTCCACGCTTACCGCGGCCGTGCTGGCCAACCGGCTGCGCCTGACCTGGCCCACACGCACCGGCCAAAAGGTGGGGGCCGGGTCTGCGTGGAGGGGTCCTGGGGGCGGGGCCTCCAGGGAGGCGCTCGGGGATAGGAGGAGCCTATAGGGACAGGGTTTAAGCGCCTGGGGTGCTTGGAGCCTGGGTACGGGGCTGCGGGAGGGGCTCGTGGATTCCGGGGGCGGGGCTTATAAGGCGCAGCCTTGTTCAGGGGAGGGGCCAAGTGGACGCGAAGGGCGCGGCCTGAGATTCCTTGCCTGGGGTCGGTGGCCTGGAGCCCGGAACTGAACTTTGCGTGGCGGAACTTGAGTGTCAGCGCGCCCCCGGCCCTGTTTGTCCCTCCTTAGGAAGCCAACTACTACGGTTCGCTTACCCAGGCGGGCACCGTGAGCCTGGGTCTGGATGCGGACGGCCAGGAGGTGTTCGTGCCCTTCAATGCGCTGCTGCCCATGGTGACCCCTAATGACCTGGTGTTTGACGGTGAACGGAGCTTCAAGACAAGGGATGGGGTGGGGTGGGGGTGAATGTGGGGGAGGGGAACCAGGCTGTGGACTGATACAGTGTGAGGGCCCCTGCACCCTAGGCTGGGATATCTCCTCGCTGAACCTGGCCGAGGCGATGAGGCGTGCGCAGGTCCTGGATTTCGGCCTGCAGGAGCAGCTGTGGTCACATATGGAGAATCTGCGTCCCCGGCCTTCTGTCTACATCCCCGAGTTCATCGCAGCTAATCAGACGGCGCGCGCTGATAACCTCATCCACGGAACGCGTGCACAGCAGGTGTGGCCCTTTTCCAGCTTCCCTGGCTCCTCCTTGCCACCTGTTAACTGGTCATCTGTCGCTCCCTTTTGCCCCATTGCCTCTCCCGGGAGTCCAGGCCCTCCTTTGTACAACTGAGACTGAATGGCTGGAGTGTGTGGGGCTTAGATCCGTACCTACTTGCCCTCCACCCAGTTGGAGCAGATCCGCAAAGACATCCGTGACTTCAGGTCCAGTGCTGGGTTGGACAAAGTCATCGTGCTATGGACGGCTAACACAGAGCGCTTCTGCGAGGTGGTCCCGGGTCGCAATGACACAGCTGAGAACCTGCTGCGCACCATCCAGGTGGGAACATGTCCAGAAGGCCTGGGGCCTAGGCCCAGTCCTCAGAGCCTATGCTGACTGCCCTTTCTGCTTGCAGCTTGGCCTAGAGGTGTCACCATCCACACTCTTTGCAGTGGCCAGCATCCTCGAAGGTTGTGCCTTCCTCAACGGGTCCCCACAGAACACACTGGTACCTGGTGCCCTTCAGCTAGCATCGCAGCACCATGTGTTTGTGGGCGGGGACGACTTCAAGTCAGGCCAGACAAAAGTCAAGTCGGTGCTGGTTGACTTTCTCATTAGCTCCGGCTTAAAGGTATCCAGGGTTTTTATGAGGTGTGAGAAGTAGGTGGGACCCTGGGCAGGGAGCATGCACCACAGAGCCAAGCACATCCCTATCCATGGTGTCCCTGACTGCAGACCATGTCTATTGTGAGCTACAACCACTTGGGCAACAATGATGGTCAAAACCTGTCTGCGCCACAACAGTTCCGCTCCAAGGAAGCATCCAAGAGCAGTGTGGTGGACGACATGGTGCAGAGCAACCCTGTGCTTTACGCACCTGGGGAGGAGCCAGACCACTGTGTGCGTGAGTGGGGATGCGGGGGGGGGGGGGAGGGCAGGGTGGAGCCCTGGTGACCCAATATGTCCTACAGGTGGTCATCAAATATGTGCCATACGTGGGTGACAGCAAGCGTGCACTGGATGAGTATACTTCAGAGCTGATGCTGGGGGGAACCAACACCCTGGTGTTACACAACACCTGCGAGGTTCGAGGGTGGGCCCAGGTGGGGTGAGTGGGGTTGGGTGCTGATGGACCATGCCCATACCAGGAAAGCTACCTGCTCCCCCCAGGACTCACTGTTGGCCGCACCCATCATGCTGGACCTGGTGTTGCTCACCGAGCTCTGCCAGCGGGTGAGCTTCTACACGGACACTGATCCTGAGCCACAGGGCTTCCACCCGGTGCTGTCACTACTCAGCTTCCTCTTCAAGGCCCCACTAGTGCCCCCAGGAAGCCCGGTGGTGAACGCACTCTTCCGCCAGCGTAGCTGTATCGAGAACATTCTCAGGTGTGGGGTAGGGAGAACTGGACACACAGGGCAGGGAGGGACAGTCCCATGGGGTGACCCTACTGAGCCTGCCCTATTTCACAGAGCCTGTGTGGGCCTCCCACCCCAGAATCACATGCTCCTAGAACACAAAATGGAGCGTCCAACCATCAAGCACCGTGGGGAAGTGATGGCCACCAGCCTGCTGTCTTGCAAGAAAGAGTCCACATCCACTGCCACCAATGGCTGCACAGGTGATGCCAATGGGCACACGCAGGCACAGGCACCTGAAGTTCCCACTGCCTAAGGCAGTAGTCCTTCCATCCCCAGCCCCTGATCCCATCTACCCCCAAGGTCCTGCCAAAGACAATAAAGCAGCTCCTCATTAGCCAAGCAAAGCCTCCTGGTAGGTTTTTATAGGGTCTCACTATGTAGACCAGGCTGCCCTGGCCCAGTCCACTTGCCTCTTCCCCAGTACCCTGTGGCTTCTTGGTGGTAGACACCCAGCTCCAACCCATCCATCCTGTCCTGGGGAGGGATGAAGGCTGCTGCCACAGGTCAAGTGAGGGAGTCCCGACACCAGCAATACCAAAAAATGGTGTTTATTGGCAGCGCCCAGGGGAGCCTGTCACAGCACACAGGCAGAAGGGCTGCATGCAAAGAACATTTCTGAGGTCCTTTGTTTGGTTTTGTTTTAGAAAATGAAAATGAGAGTCCTTGGTGCGGGCCCCACCGGCTGTCCAGGCTGGGCTGCCCAGGAGTCCGGGTAGCAGGGGCACGACCCAGGGCCTCGCCAGCAGGACACTGAGCGCAGGCCGGGCGGTCACACGCTCATGGTCATACCAGGGGAGTACTGCGGAGAGAGGGCGGCGCGCGGGCCAGGCTCAGCTCCGGCCGAGGCTGGGGCCCGCCCTCCCGGGGACACCGGGGACACGGGAGGGGATGATTGGGCATGGGAGGAGGGGAAGGTGCCGCGGCCGCCCCCCCACCTGGCCCGCCGCGGTCACGGTCTTGCTCTGGCCCCGCGGCCGCCCCGCCGGGGTCTGCCCGCCAGGCCCCTCCGGCCCGCCGTGGCCTTGGGTGGGGAGTCAACGCAGGCGCTTACACTTTCACTGGGGAACGGGTGCAGGAAGGTCCCGGCAGCCGCCGCCATCTCGCCATCATCGCGCGGGGTCCCCGGGGCGTTGCTCAGGCCGCCCACGGTGCCAGGGGAGCTCTGGGGGCAGCCGTGGTCAACGAGGTCCGCGCCCCGGGCGCCAGTGCCCTCCCCACCCACACCGTAATTCATCTCACCTTTGGCAGCCCATCCATGTCGCCCGAGCCTGCGGGGCGAGACACGGGGCTCATGCGCTGCTCAGGGACAGGGAACCCTCGGGGATCAGGGTCAGGGGCGACCTTTGATGGAGCTCGAGAACAGGGGACCTCCAGCGCCCTGGGTCAGGGCATTTGCTGGTGTAGGTGGTGCTGGCTTCAGGGGACCTAGGAGCTTACCCTCTCCCACCCGGGATCAGGGCAGTTCTGTGTGCTAGGGCCGCCAGGTGGCGCACTGGTCCAGCGAACTCTACCAGCCACTCACCCAGGGATCCGTTCACGTGGTGTGGCTCCATCGCGCTCATGGCGGCCATTGGGCCCTCCGGGCCGGGGCCGAGTGGGAACTGCGGGCACAGGGCAGCATGGGGCTTGGGCCGGCTGCCCCCCGCCGTGTCCCCCCCGGGTGAGGCCCCCCGGTCCCCACTCACGTTAGCTCTGCCCGCGCCCGGCCCGATGGGGTGCATGATGGTGAACATGGTCTCGCTGGAATTGGTGGAGTCTGGGGGGACAGCAGAGGCTGCGTGGGTGGGAGCATGGAAGGGGGACCCCGACGCCCCAGGCCACACCACCATGGGTGCACCCTACCTCCAGGACTGGGCATAATGGGCGTTCCAGGGGGACCGCCTCCTCCTGGGGGTCCCTGCACAAAAACAGGAAAGGTGAGACCACCCCGCCTCGGCCTGCACCCCACAGCCCCCTACAGACTCCAGTCGCCCACAACACAGGGACTCACCGTGTAGCTTCCAGGAGATGAGGAGGAATAGGGGATCTGGGAACAGGCAGGGACAGCTGTGAGTGGTCAGGAGCAGGCAGCCCACCCCCTACCCGCTTCCCAGCCTGCCCAGTCTGCCACTCACCGAATTGCCACCAGGGCTGGTCCAGGGGCTGCGCACGCCCGGGCCCCTGGAAGAGATGGGGGTGGCGCTGGAGCAGGCTAGGCATCTGCCTGCCCTTTGTACACTTGGCCCAGCCAGATGCACTGCCCAGATGTGGATCAAGCCACTCCAGATACCCAGATCCAAAGTCATTCCCTGATATGGGACTTGAGTCTCAGTTTTCCCACTCAACAGTAAAATAAGCAATACCCAGCCCATCTAGGAATGCATGGCCAGCTCCAGCAGTGGGGACAGGGGACTGGATCACCTCAAGCTAGGGGACATATAAGAGGCTTACATGTTCATGGGTGGCAGGCTGGTGGCAAGAGAGTTGGGTGGGGGCCGCATACCCGCTCCATAGCCCTGTGAAAGTAAAGATGGCAAGGGGGACAACCCACAGCACAGCTCCTCTGCCTCCCACTGGGCTGGGCCACCCCTTACCTGGGGCCCAACGCTGGGCATGCCCCGAGGAGGCGTCACCCTCTGCATCGGGCCTCCCAAGCTGGGGTGCCCTGGGTGGAGATGTAAGGAAGGGGGATCAGACCTGGGCACCCCAGGTTTGGACGCAACAAGCAGGGGGCTACAAGGCCAGGTTCCAGGCAAGGTCTCCTGGGGCAGCAGCTGTCCCACTCACCCTGCACACGTGGGGAGGGGTCCATGGCACCAGGGAGCAGCGGCTGGGAGCCAGGAAGGCCCACAGAAGGCTGTGGCAAAGAGCACAATACTGAGTCGGGGTCCCCATCCTGGGTCAGCTCCTGCTCCCACATACACACCCAGGTCCTCTCTCACCTGGCCTGGCATCCTTAGGGTGAGCCGGGTGCCCCCTGGGAACCTCGGTGACATGAAGGGCTGGAAAAGGTGGGTCTGAATCAGCACCCCCCAGTTAGCCACTTCCCCTAAAGCCTCCCTTTCTTACTGGTCTGGGCCCCCAGACTCAGGAGCCCTCCAACCTATTAGTCCCTTGCTCCAGAACCAGACTGCAGACTACAGCCAGCTGGCCCAGGCTGCAGTGGTCAAGGGTGGGGTGCATGAGTGTGTTTGGGCTAGCCCCTGCCTCACTGTGTGGTCCATTCACTGGAGCTATGGAGATAGAGGCCCATCTTGCCCAAGAGGGCAAAGCCAAGGTTGGGGAGGTTTCTGAAGCCTGACTCCCAAAAAGTCCTGGGTCCAGTGGTCAGACACCAATACTTCAGGGGTACAGACCCAGGCCCCTCACCAGCTGGGACCCAAGGCAGAGTACATACCCACTACAACAGACCTGCCACTCAGTCCTGGTCTGCAATCTACCCTCATCCTGGGCTGTGGGAACAAAAGAGGGTCCAGAGGGCCGTACCTGGAAAAATCCGGGTGCCATGGGGCCTGTGGCCATTGCGTCATTAGGGGTCATGCCCCCCATCACAGGGCTGGGGGTTGCTGCTGCGCTCTGCAAGGATAGGGGACAGGGTGAGGATCAGATCTGACCACTTCCTGCCCAGGGTTGTCTCCTCCCTCCACACAGTCATGGGACAAGAGCCCAGATGGTCACGCTGGGATGTGAATCTGGGCCTGGGGCTGGCAGAGTGGGCAGAAAGGCTGGGACCACTGGCTGCTGGGTTACAAGTCCAGGACCTGTCCACCTTTGGCAACCAGAAGGCAGGAAGGGGAAGGGACAGGGACCCAAAGGCAAAACTCAGGACACGGAAGGGAACCTCTCTGCTGACCCCAGGCTCTGTCTGCCTTTCCACCAGTGCCTACAGGTTCAGGGTCCGGTCCCCGGGGTTGGGCTGGCATCTGACTTTATCCCTGGAATAGGGATAGCCCTGCTATGGCTCTGAGAGGAGTCCCTGGTGACCATCCCTTCCTGCCACTTTTGTTATACCCCAAGGGGATAGATGACAGTTATGGTTAAGCGCATGCCCAAGCAATGACCAGGCCAAATCACTAAAATCCCATGACTTGGGAGATGTCACAGTCCTTTGCCCCTCACTCCTGGATGGTCCCCAATTCCAAATGCCAGACCCCTTGGGGACGCCCTTGCACACACCAGAGACACAGGCCTAAGCACTGTAGGATGGCGGCCTGACCCAGACCCCTCCAAGTCAATCATCCACTGAGTGGCACCAGAGCCCGCCCATGTTGTCATGACAACGAGCAGGGCGTACTCCTGTTTCCTGGAGACGCCAAGGTCGCCGCCCAGAGCCACAGGGCGCTGAGGACCTGGCTCCAGCGCCTGCCGGCGGCCCCACCCTCCCAACACCCACGCTGCCATAGTAACCAGCGCGCTGGGGACCCTGCAGGGAGGTGCAGCACCTGGGCTTGCAGGATCCCGGGACCAGTTCCTGCTCGGGCGCTGCACTGGGCACACCCCATCACCCCATGGGGGACATGGGCTAAGCATGCCTGCCGGGTGAGAGGCACCTGCTGCCTGGTGACAAGATGAGGCCCCAAGGCTCTAATCCACACAGGCCTGGCACCCACTCTGCCAAAGAGAAACTGAGGCCAAGGAGCTGCAATGCGCTGTGCTGGGCAGTCATGAGGCCAATGGCCTCTAGGGCACATAGGGCGAGCGGGCACACAGGCTCTGTCTTGGAAAGCTCATGGACTGGGGATTGGGGGGCTCCCTCTGCATCCCATCAACTGCCTGGAGCACAGCCGGGCATGACTGCAGTGGAAGGGGCCTCTTCCATCTGGGGGTTCCTAGTGTAGGGACCCTCAGGAGTGGCCCAGATCATCCCAATGTGGTGGTGGTGCATGCCTTTAATCCCAGCACTCAGGAGGCAGAGGCAGGTGGATCTCTGTGAGTTTGGAGCCAGCCTGGTCTACATAGTGAATTCCAGGCCAGCCAGGGCTACATAATGAGACTTTTTAAAAAAAAAAAAAAAAAAAGAACAAAAGCAGTGGACCAGAATCCAGAACCCCAAGAACGTACATAGTCCTGGAAGACTTTGGCCTCACTGGAGTGTTCGTAGGCCTCTCTCCGGTCTGGTGCTGCACAGTAGAGATCCCAGAAGACGCTGTTGGGGGAGTGGGGGCAGAGGGATCATGGTGACCTCACCTACCCTGAAAATCCCCTCCTGCCACCCCCACAGCCTGACACACACCACCACCAGGAATGCAGAAAACCAGGGGGCTCTCCCAGCGTGATGTTCTTCTCCCAGCGGATCTGTGGAAAGAGGGGTGAGTGAATGGGTATATGGCCTGACCCTCTATTTACCCAGGGATCCCACTAGGGACATGCTGGGTGACCCCGGGCAGTATGGAATGACCCACACACTGGTGGCCTGGCTGAGAGACAAATGCCAACTCACCTCAGACAGGAAGGTCTGTGCGGACTTCTGTGCACCCACGTGCAGCAGGTACTCATACACATACAGTGCGAGCCTGTGGATGGGTCGGTATGTGGGTTAAGCCTGGCAGCACCCACAGAAGCCTGCCCAGCTTGCAGATGGAAACCATGGGCAGGTGCCCCAGTCAGTCCTTCACCTCACCCTTCATTCACTGAACCCTACTAGACCCTACCCATCAATCACAAAAGATAACTTCCTCAACCCATTAATCAGCAGCAGCCAACTCCTATTCATCTGCCAACACCCCACCAAGAGGCCCCCTCCCCAGGTGTCCACAGTAACCTTCTGTGTAGCCCACTCCAAGGAGGCAGTAACAGGAGGGAAGGAGCTGAGGCTGGGGGAGGCAGTGCCAAGCATGCCACATACCATGGGGCCCCTGTCCTAACACCAATGTCTTGCCAGAGCCTACAGCCTGCTGGGAACCCCTTGTTCTGTTGGCCACCATAATGGGTCAGGCCATCCAACCCACCTAGAGCCCTCCCTCCACAGGAGCACCCCACCCCAAGGTCACCCATGGGCTAGGCTCTGGCCCCTCTACCATACAGTTCTGCCCTTAGGGTGCTCCACTACTCCACTCTACCCCAGGGTGGGATGTGGGTGGAGGGACTCTCTGAGGGATGGGAAACAGGCCTACCAGGATCCCGAGTTATCTGCCAGGTGTCCTCGACCCGCCCTCCCTGGCTGAGGGCTCCTTCCTAAAATAACCTGCTATTGACTGAGGTCCTCCCTCCCTGGACTTCTCCCATCCACCCTCACATCCCAGAATGCCTCCCCCACCCTCTTTTTACCCCCAGCCTCTAGTCTCTCTGTCCCAGGTCAAACTTGGGAAAGAATATGGGGGCTTCTCACCCCTTGCCCAACCCCTGGTAGCTGTGCCCTTGTCCTGGATCATCTTCTTTTATCCACCCACCCATCCATCTACTCATCCATCCATTCATCCACCCACGTATATTCTATCCATTCACTAACCCATCTATCACCATCCACCTACCCACCCCCACTAATCCTCATCCACCCACCCGCCCATCTATCCCCATCAACCCACATCCATCCATCCATCCATCCATCCACCCAGGCAACCATCCATCCATCCATCCATCCATCCACCCACGCAACCATCCATCCATCTATCCATCCATCCATCCATCTACCCATCCATCCATCCATCCATCCACCCAGGCAACCATCCATCCATCCATCCATCCACCATACACACACACACACCGCCCCAAGTGGCTTCCTGTGCAGTGGCACACCAGCCATCTTCCCAGGGATACATTCTAACAGGGAGACAAATGAGCAGGCCTGGGTAGGGCTGAGGCTAGGAGATAAGTGTTGGAGTCAGGGCAGGCCCCTGGTGGCCCGAGACAAAGGCTGTATCTACAGCTCATATGTGTGAGCGCTGCCAGCTCCTGGCAGGGCAGGAGTTGGACCCCTAAGGGTGTGTTCCCAAGACAGATATCCCTGTGTACCTCCACCTGGGAAGGTGACACAGCCCCCCTGCTGGCTCCAGGTCCCATCTCCCACCCCAGGGCTTTTGCCCAGGCCGTACCTCCCCTAGACACCAGTGTCACTGCTCAGAGGAGTTCCTGTCACACCTACCCCCAACTCTGCTCCACATCCCAAGTCAGCATACTTAAAATCATGTGACACTTGTCTTTACTGGTTGGGGGGCCAGGGAAGCACAGACAAGGTCAGCACAGCACCTAAGAGCCCCCAATCACCATGTGGCAGAAAGCAGGTAGACAGAGGGGTTGTGAGCATCCAGGGAAAGGAGGGCTTCAAGTACAGAGCTGGCCCCAGGGCCTTCAGCCTCGTGCAGCACAGCTCATTCTGTGGTAGTGCCCATAGACTGCAACACCACCATCATCATTATGGGGAACTGCCATAAGGACCACTCCTGCCAGCACCCCTCAGAGTCCATCTAGGGGTCCGGTCACCATCTACCCATCATCGGTCCTGCCGCAGCCACCCAGGGTCCTCCTCCCCAGGGGTAGTCCTTAAACAGGGTCTTGTCACCAGTACCCAGGGGAGGCCAGCTGTCCAGAGTCTCAACTTCTGGGCAGCAGGTGGACACAGACCCACAGCGAGTGCTCATACACCCCTGCTTGTGTGAGGTCCACTCAGATCCTCATCCTGACCAGGTGAGGGCAGGGTCTCCACAACCCAATAAACACCCCACAGGTCATGATGTGTTACCTAGGATGGGCCCAAGAAGGATGTAGCTGGGGTGATCCTCTACCCCACTTCTCAGAAGAGGAAATCCAGGCTTGAACCACAAGTGGCCAGTCAGTGACGGGCCACCAGTGTTAGGGTACTATCTATGGCCTTTCGTGGGCCTTTCCTGAGACTCCAAAAGGGCTACCACACAGCAGTGAGGACTGTGGGGAGGCCCCATGGCTGAGGTGGCTAGGCCTTCGGCCTACAGGGACCAGCAACCATCTGGTACTTTCTTAGTCTCTAGTCCCTCCTACCCAGTCTGCACAAGGACTGCATACAATAGCTCTGGCTGACCTAGAACCCTAAGGCATTTCTAGTGTCTCTAGTCCTGCCTGCCCCCTTCCCAGCACCCATGCTGGTTAGGTGACAACAGGAAAGCGCTGCAAGAAAACCCCACTCAGCGTGTCTCAGACTTGTCTGGGCTGACTGGAACTCCCAGCCCACTGCTCCCTGAAGGCCTCCAGGAACCACCACCCTGGGCCTGCCTGGCCTCTTTTCCCACTCTCCATGAGCCCTGAAGCCTTTTTGGTTTTTGAGACAGGGTCTCTTCAAGTAGCTGCCTCAGACCTCCCACATGGAGAGAATTTTTCCCATAGGAGCCTCCCTGTGGCCCACACATTGGGCCTTTGCACAATGTGAGCCCCTGCTGCCCTGACAAGCCCCTCACCCTACTACTTCACAGCCTACCTTGAGGCCCCCAACATCCCACTGGCTTGCAGTGTGACCAGGTCCCTGTCTCCTCCCAGCCTACCACAGGACTGTCCATGTGAACCATTCTGACTGCTAGGCCTCATCAAGCTTGGAGTACCCAAGCCAGACATCCCCTCTTCCCACACAAGCAGCAGTCTATGTCAGGATGAGTATTTGAGCTTTCTGTCTGCAAATAAGGCCACAAGCCACTGGTGAAAGGCCGCAGGGGAGGTCTGAGGGGTGTCCCTGCTGACCCAGGCTCCTCTGTGCAAGGGTAGCCTGTCCCACACCCAGGGGCCCCAGGTCAGCCTGGGCTTGGCAGGCTCAGGACACAGCAAATGTGGGTGGCAGGCTCCCAGGGCCCTTCAAATGCCTCCATCTCCACCCACTGTCCTCCGTGGACCAGGGAAAGAAGGTGACGTCAGCCAGGTTTTCATTAGAAGCTGGGGCATCACTGTCTGTCCATGGGGGTCACCCATCCTGCACCTCCAACTCAGTTTACAGAGAGCCAGTACAATTTTGATCCATGTGAAGTCACTGGGTCCTGCATCCAGACCAATGCATGGGGACAGAGACTCCAAACCCCCACATCTCTCCTAGCATTACATCCTAAACTTCACACACAAGCTCATCTACCCAAAACTCCCGACACTAGAATCCAGCTCTTGTCACAAATATCTCCTATGCATCATGAGATGCCCTGGTCTCAACCAGCCACAATCAATCCCACGTGTCCCCTTTCACATCCTGTGGTTTGGGACCCACTGATGGCCAGGATCCTGGGTTTTCAGGTCAGTGACTATACATGTGCATGTCTCACAGCCCACCGCAAACTTCACACCTGTCAGATCCCCAGAACCACCAAGGCCTCCAATGTCACCTAAATAAGATGTGACTGTGAATCCCCTGGAACTTGTGCACCCCAAATATCTGCCCTTTGTGTCCTGTGCGACCCCACGAGTCCCCTGATCTCACCTGTCCCCCTGAACTCTCGCCACCTTCAGCCCTCGTGGGACCCCCAGTTGCCTGATCTCGAGTGTCCCCCCCGAATTCCCACGCCCCTCTGGTCTTGCATAACCCTATGATGTTCAGTGTCCCTCTAAAATCCCGCATCCTTTGGACTCGAGTTATCCCTGGATCCCGCGTGTCCCCTGGATTCCCACGCCCCTCCGGTCTCGCGTGGCCCACGAGCCGCGCACCAGCTGCACTCACTTCTCGCGCGCCTGGCCGTCCGAGGGCGCGCAGCCCTTGCCCGCCCTGCCGTACATGCTCCGCACCTGTCAGGCGCGCGTGGCCATCGCGCCCCCCGGCGTGTGCGCGCGGGAGCTGCGGCCGCGGGTGGGTTCTCGCCGCTGCCCTCCGCGGGCTGTTCCGGGAAGCGCATCCCCGCCGCCGCGCGCGCTCTCGCGACTCTTAAAGCGGCGATGGCGGGCGCGCGGGTGGGCCCCTCCCTGGTAGCGCGCACGCGCAGAGCCCGCGGAGGCGGTGCTGCCCACCAGCAGGCTGTGCACAGCCAGGGAGCGACCCGCGGAGCCACCCAAGCCCCGGACGTGCGCCAACAGCTGCTAGCTCTGCAACTCAAGGAAGCTGAGGCAGGAGGATGACCCGCGAACTCCAGGACAGCTGGGCTACCGAGTGAGGCCATGGCAAAGGCTGCTGTGCCTGTCTCTGTTTCCACTCGGGCAACCTGCGACACCTCCCGGCCTCCTGCACACTGTGTACACCGGCTCTGGGCAAACGGGCTCTGGGGTCCCCAGGACACAGGCTGTGGACCAACCTGCACCACCTTTTTTTGAGGGGGAGAGGGACAGGGTCCCACATAGCCCAAGCTGGCCTTGCACTCACTTATTTAGCTGAGGATGGATGACTTTGAACTCCTGATCTTCCTGCCTCAGCCTCCTGGTGCCGGGGTGGAACCTAGGGCCTTTTTTGTTCTGGACAAGCGCTCCACCCACAGGCCCCGCCACAACACTTTTCTTGTTGGTTTTCCAAAACTGGGTCTCATGTAGCTCAGGCTTGCCTTGGACTATGTGATGTGACCAGGCTGGCCTTGAACTTGTGATCCTCCCACTCACCACGGGGTTGCAGGGATGACAGGGGAGGACCACCACGCCCGGCTGAAGGCGGCTTCTGTACGTGCACGTGTGTGACATGCGGGGCCAGTGCACGCATGCGTGGTCGTCCTACGTGGAGGTCAGGAGACATCCCAGCGAATGAATGATCGCTGTCGGCGAAAGTGTCCCCAGTTGTTAGCAGCTTGAGATTGCGTGCACAGCGTGTGCGCGCGTGGGCTTCCACGCGTGGGTGGTCAGTTCCTGCGGTCCTGCAACGCGCGGCCCTGCGCTCACGTTTCCCATGGAGCATGTATGGGCCATGTCCTGTGTAGTACCCCAGGTGCAGGCAGGTCCCCCACCCCACCCCCCCTAGCTTGCGCGGAAGGGACTCAGGGCCGCGGAGGTTCCTGTCCGCGCAGGAAAGGCCGCGCTCCACCTCCTCCCCAGGGCCTGGCTGGGCCGACGCGGCCTTTCCCATTTCCTGCCAGACCCAACGCCCCCTCCCCCAGCTTCCTCTCCCGCGGCGGGGCTGGCAGCTGCCGGGTGCCTGCAAGGCTTAGGGGCGCCCGGGGCTCGGAGAACAGCTCCTGAGGTCCGCCTGCAACCCCTACAGCAGCGAGGCACAGAGAGGGTGTGGGCGCACCCCGAATGCACATCACGTGGGAGAGCCCGGCTCCTGGGGCCTGGCCGACTCTCCCACCCCATCCCACTCCCGTCCCCAAAAAGCGCCGAAGCACCCCCTGACGCCCAGTGTCTCCCGCCCTCTGCCACAGTTGGTCTTCACTCAACCCAGAACTATTTATTGAACGCCTGCTGTCTACCGGGCTCTGGGAACCCTACACATCGCTATGACTAGTAGAGCAGAGAGTAACGCAGGAGAAAGCTGGGCGGAGGGAGGGGAAGGACAGAGGGAGGGGGGTACTGGCGACGGCGAGGTCGGCTGGGCTCCAAGGGAGGGAGGAGGGGGAGGCGCCCGAGCCGGGCTGGCTGTTTGGCTGGAGGCTCTGCGGGCGGGAGCGGCTGCACGTCGTCATGGCAACCAGGAGGCGCTCCCAAACAGCCTTCGCGAGCGCGCCCAGGATCCCTGGCGGCGTCCGGGGAGCTGCGCCGCGGGGACCGGTGGGAGACACACACACCCATCTTGGGCTGAGAGAAACGGGCCCCACCCATGCGAGGGAGGGGACAGGAAGAGATTGTTTTTCCTAAGGATTAAATCTGAAAGATGTGGAAGGAGTGTTCAGAGAGGAGTCACAGCCATTGCAAAGGTCCTGGGGCACACGCGCCGGTTAAGGCTGGAGGCGGAGCAGACAGGCAGGCGTGCCTGGAGCAGGGGACCGAGGAGCACGCCCGCTATCAGCACGGGTGCGTGGAAACTACACTACCGTGGGAGGCGGAGGCTGAACTCAGGAAAACGATTCCCTTGGGCGGCAAGATGGCTCAGCCAGCGGGTAAAGGCGCTTGCCACCAAGCCTGACGACCCGAGTTCGATCCCCGGGCCCATATAGTGGAAGGAGAGCGTTGAAGTCTCTTTCCCGCCAACACCAACGTATGCACGGTGGCACGTGTGCTTGCGCACGCAAACACATAAGTGGTAAATAAAATGATTCGCCGATCTGGGCGGCGGAGGTCTTTGGTTCCTCTGCCCCTGTCTCTTGTTCTTTCTCTCCCAAGGTGTGCTCTGGAAACCAGACGCAGAAACTGGAGTCACAAAGCCTAGAAAGTTCTAGCTGGAGAGCGACTCAGGTGACGAGCGCTGGCCTAAGACGCCGAGGGCCTGGGTTTCATCCCTGACACGGAAAAAAAGAACCTAGAACAATCTTATTTGTCCTCCTTCCCAGTCGGTCGTGCCGGGTCAAGGGACGGAGACGCCAGGGGACGCGCGGGTTCCGCGGCGCCCCCGTGTGGCTAGAACCGGAACGGCAGGGCTGCCTTGTCCTTACCCGCCCTCCCCTTCCTTCTCTTCCCTCGGACGCCAACGTCCTTTCCCTCCGCTTCCCTCCTCCCCTTCCAACCCCCCCTTTCCCGTCCCCCTCCCCTCCTTCCTGTCTCTTTCTCCTCTCCACCCTCCCCTGCCTCCCCTTCTTGCCGTTCTCCCTCCTCTCCGGCCTTCCTCCTTAGTTTCTCCCCTCCTCCCTCGCCACCTACTCCAGCATCTTTTCTACACCACCCTGGGCTTGTCCCTGTTGGG
This sequence comes from Nannospalax galili, assembly GCF_000622305.1. Lineage (NCBI taxonomy): Eukaryota > Metazoa > Chordata > Mammalia > Rodentia > Spalacidae > Nannospalax > Nannospalax galili. Next base: position 1,288,925 of record NW_008360309.1, read on the forward strand.
AAACAACTCCTTCTGTCATGTTGTCAGCTGGCGCCCCGTGGGGACCTGCGCCTCAGGCCCAGCGCTGGGGACCCACGCGGGTCTCCTCCGGGCCTCAGCCCCGCCCAGCTGTGCGTGGGAGGCAGCACAGCTGGAGCACAGACTGTTTCCTCTCCGCAGCTGTAATTATGGGTAATTTTCTAAATGCAACACAAAAATTAAAACCCAAACACCAGGAAGGGAGCGTCCGTAGCCGGTGCGGGCGCCGGAGCCTCGGGTGAGGGAGGAAGGTGAGGGGGATCTGCCCACAGCCTCTGGAGCCTAGGTTTTCAGGACTCGGAGTGCTGGAGGCAGAAGGCTGGGTTCGAGCTCTGCCTGTGCCCAGCCCTGCGGCGTGGCCTTGCTCAGCTGAGCTCTGGCCTGTGTAGCACTGGGTCACGGCCCACAGCCAGCCCTGCTTTCCGGGGCTTGGGGGAAAGAACCCAGGACAGGCGGTCCTTGGACAACACCTGCACCTCCCCACCTGCCCCCAGAAGCCTAAGGCAGCTGGGTGCGCTTCTCCAGCTCCCGCACCTTCTGGGGCTCCCACCGCCCACGAATCACGCCCTGCTCCCTGCTCTGTGCTTGGGAACTTCACAGACAAAGCCACCTTGGGCCATCGAAGTAGAGAGATGTCCTGCCAGAGGGTTGTGTGTGTGTGCTGGTCCCCAGGACTGGACCCTCCTCTGATAACACCCCCCTTTCCACTTGACCCTCCTTGACCTGGGGTCCTCAACCCAGCCCCAAGTACTCGGCTTCGTTTTTTTGTTGAGTCCTATCGGCAGACCTGGGCACAAATTTGTTGTGCATCAGAGAAAGCTCAAAGGATGCACAGCACCGACCAGAGACCCTCTTCTCATTTGGGGTGTGCTGGTAAACCCCACAACGCTTCTCTCCACAACTTCGTGCTTAGAAGCACGTTATGGCATACAGTAGGCACTCAACAAATGCTTGCTGAGCAAATGAACCGATGTCCTTTCTCCGCTTAGTTCCTTTTCCAGCCAGGATCGGGTCAGCGGAGCTAAGAGCCAAGTTTTCTGCCCTTGCAAGCCAGCCATAGGCTGCAGTTTCACGTGTGGCCACGCGATGGCAGAAAAGAGCGGCCCCTGCCCTACCTGAGGCTGCCAAATTCCCCAGGAAAGGGTCTAGTGACCCTTGACTTTGCTCATCAGCCCCCGTTGAGTCATTTCGTGGCAGAGGATAACAATGCTGAAAAAAAATCTTCGAGGTCTCTGTACTAGCTTGGAACTCGAGATCCTCCTGCCTCAGCCTTCGAGGGCTGTGATCAAGGGTGGCACCACCAACCTGGCTTAATTTGCTGTTTTACTATTTCTCCATCTCTCCCGGTCGAATGGTGAGAATTTTGCTGCATCCAGTAGGCGCTCAATAAATGTTCGTGCATACCAGGCGTAAAGCACAAAACTTGAGGCTGGGAGCATGGCTTAGTTGGTGGAGTGCTTGGCTAGCAAGCACCAGGCCCTGGTTCCATCCACAGTGCCACATGAATTTGGTGTGGCAGTGCTTGCTTGTCATCTGTTAACTGAAGATGGGAGGGCGGGAGCTGAACCGTGACTGTGGAGAGTAGTTGGAATGCTGCAGGTCAGAGCCTAATTATCCCTGACAATCTTACTGTTCTCTGCCTAGTCATTCACTATCCACCTCTGTGACCTGACATCCTGCCTAAGATAAAATCCTTCTGAAAAGTACCAACAGACCCCTGGATTAGACAAACACGAAGGCTCACTGAGCTGTTATAAGCACTTCCTGCTCTGCAGAGGACTTGGGTCCAGATCCCAGCACTGAGTTCTGGCAGCTCATAACCATCTGTAATTTGAGCTGCAGAGGCTCTGACCCCCTCTTCTAACTTTGTGGGGACTGCCATCATGTGACACACATAAGCACATAGTTAAGTTTTAAAAATATTAATATTTTTAATTTTATGTGTATGAGTATATTGCAGCATGTATGTATGTAAGTACACCTGTGTCATGCAATGCCCACAGAGGACACAGAAGAGGGTGTTGGATCCCCTGTAAACAGACAGTTGTTAGCCACCATGTGGGTGCTGGGAATGGAATCCGAGTCCTCTGCAAGAGCAGTCAGTGCTCTTAACTGCTAAACCATCTCTCCAGCCCCTAAAAAATGTATTTTTAAAAGGCTCAGAACCAAATGTGGTGGCACACGCCTTTAATCCCAGCACTCTGGAGGCAGAGGCAGGCAGATCTCTCTGAGCTCAAGGCCAGCCCAGTCTACATAGAAAGTTCAGGTCAGCTGGGCCTACAGGGAGACCCTGCCTTTCTCAAAAAAAAAAAAAAAAAAAAAAAAAAATCCCACAACTGGAGATCAGCTGAGGTTCCCCCCCCCTTTTTTTTTTTAGACAGGGTCTCCCTCCTGTAGCCCCAACTGGCCTGTAGTCTGAGAATTCACAGAAATCTGCCTGCCTCTGCCTCCTAGAGTTAGGATTAAAGGGGGGTGCAGATCCATGTCCTGAGGAAGACATCAGACATTGACCTCTGGCCTCCAGTGCCTTCACACACCACATACAAGCAGCTCTGGACGCAACATGTGCACTACGCCTGCTGCTCTGAGTCGCCTAGAAAGGAAGACTTGTACAGGAGGTTGCACACAGCCTCCAGGTAAACAGTAGACTGTTATGCATGGATGGAAACAGTCGCAGGTTGGGGAATCTTGGAGCCCAGACATCTGGCAGTCTGGATGGATATCAGGAACATAAGGCTTTTGACTCAACTACAGACTGATTCCCTCCTCACCTATGCCAATCGCTGTGAACTCAACTCTGCAGATGATTCTGGGAACAATTCAGACCCTTACACTGGGCAGGGAACCACTCAAAAAACACCAAAGTGGACACAAATAGTCTTCTGAATGCCACACAGCCTCCAGGTAACCACATGGGTCCCAGCATTTTCTGTGTTTAGCTGTAGAATCCTGAGCAAGCCACTCAAGTAGCCTGTGCCTCAGTTTCCCCATGTGTTAAATGGAGATGGAGATAATATCACTATGTGCCTGAAGGACAACAGGCAGGGGCTCTACCCCTGAGCCACACACCAGTCCCTCATTGGGGGATCCTAGGCAGGGGCTCTACTCCTGAGTCATATCCCCAGCCCACCACTGGGGGATTCCAATCTCCCTTTGTAGCCCAGGCTATCCTGGAACTTTCTGGCAAAGGCCTGTAGAGTTAAGAGTCAGGCAGAAGGCGGCATGGAGGTGGGGCCAGCAAGCTGTTGCCCAGGGTCTCCAGCTGTGATTCGGTGCTGTTCCCCAGATCAGCCCCCACCAAGAAATGCAGTTCCTGGGAGGAAGCTACATGGCCTGACTCACCTTCAGACTGCACTTAATTCCAGCCCTGGGGAGGGAGAGGCAGGAGGATGGCCAGCTCCAGGCCAGCCTGAGATACACAAGCTAATTTGTTTTAAAATCATATTATTTCAAAATTTACCTCCAAATTGCATTTTTCCCACAGGGGTGGTGGGGTGGTGAGACAGTGTTTCCTTTAGCTTCAGCTGGCATCACACTCTTTGAAGCTCAAGCTAGCTCTGAATCCCTGATTCTCCTGCCTTGCTTCCTGAATGCTAAGCTACCAAAAGCTGCCGTGGCCAGCACTGAATTAAATTATTTTGCAATGATGGACTGTATTTACCTCCATCCTCCCATAGGTCACCCCAAGTCCTTGGCCCCTGTGCAAACCCATTTCGCACTGCTCTGTGGCCCTAAACCCCAGTTCCCCTCCACAGCCACCATCTTTGCTATCCTGATGATACTGGCCTTGTGTTTAAAGGGAGAGTTGAGGCAGGAGAATCACTGCAAGTTCTAGTCCTGCCAGCATAGAGAAACCCTGTCTCAAAAAACTAAAACTAGGGGAAAGTCCCAGGATGGCTCAATGGGTGCTTACAGCCAAGCCAGAAGATCTGAGTTCAATTCTTGGGACCCACATGATGGAAGGAGAGACCAACTCCTGCAAGCTGTCCCCTGCCCTCCCTTGTAAGTTGAGGCACCTGCATACCCACAGACACACCCAGTAAATAAATTAGGGGTTTTTTTTTGGTCTTTTTGAGACAGGGTCTCCCTGTAGCCCCAGCTGACCTGGAACTCACTTTGTAGACCAGGCTGGCCTGGAACTCACAGAGATCCTCCTGCCTCTGCCTCCCAAGTGCTGAGACTAAAGGCGTGCATGAGAGGGAGGAAGAGGTGGAGAAGGAATAGGAAGAGGAGGAGGAAGAGGAGGAGGAGGAGGAGGAGGAGGAGGAGGAAGAAGAAGAAGCAGCCAATGGCCTTTCGCACGTTCACCTTGCTGTGCACCCATCACCTCTGTCCGGTTTCAGAACATTTTGTGTTCCCCAGAGGGAACCCAGCGCCCATGAGGGGCTGTTAGGGGCTGGGGGTAGGGACGGGAGAGACTGCTGGAGGACTTTTGTGTGTGGCAGCTGTGCTCCAGGTTCATCCACATTGTGGTATCAGAGCTCCAGTCTTGGCTGAGTAATACTGCACTATGTGGACAAATTCATTATTATTTTGCAAATGGACACACACCACGGATCCCCAAAGGGGTCATTTTTTAAAAGATTTTATTTATGTGTGTGTACACACATGGGGAGGTGCATGCCTGTGCATGTGCACAAACTCTCTGCCTATTCCTCTGAGGTAGAGTCTCCCCCTGAACTTGGGGCTCATGTTTTTGTCAGCTAGGCTAGCAGCCAACAAGCCCCAACAATCCTGCTGTCTCCACCCCCTTGAAGCTGGGGTTATAGGTGCATGTGGGACACCAGCTTCTCATGATGGTACCGGAATCCAAACTCCTGACCTCATGATTGAGCCCCAAGCTCCCTTAACTGCTGAGCTTCCTCTCCAGCCCCCAGGAGGAGTCTCACAGGGTCAGAGCTGTTTAGCTGCCTGTGCTAAATAAAGCCAACTTCTCCTTGTCCTGCCCTGCACTGTTCCCTTGTGATGTTGGGATTTCCTAGATCCCCACAGTCCTGTCAGTCATTTCACCACCAGGTCTGAGGGAGTCGGTGGACAGGGTAATGGAAGCCTGTCTGCAGGACTCCAGGACCTCACACAGCCGACACAGTCCCAGCCACACCCACTTCCTCTTCCTGGTCCATCCCACTGGGTCACATTTTCACACCAATGTCATCACTGTCACTGTCTCTCTGGGACCCGAACTGAGCTTTGACCACTCTCTGCTCACACACTTGGCTTACCCTGGCCCTCAGGACTCAGCCAGCAGCTAGGCTGAACTTTGCCAGAATATGAAGTCTACAGGCCACCCCTGCCCATACCTCTAGTTCCTATTTTTAGCTTCCCCTTTCCAGTCACAGGGCCTTTGTTCCTGCTCTGCCCAGAGGCCTGGAGGCCATTTCTTTCTGCCCATCACCTAAACCTTGTATCTGATGTCCTGTCCCCCAGGAGGCCACCTGCAGCCCCTCTCTCCCCCTATAAGCTCCAGCTCTGAGCCTGTGCTAGGGGCTTGGAGAACCAAGACCAGGTTTGAGAATCCTTGGCAAACTCCTAGCCATATGTTGAAGCCCCAGCACAAGAACCCTCCTCTAGACATCTTCTGGACGCCTGCGCTTCTCTTTAGTCTAGTTCTGCCTCTGCAGGACCACAGGCCTGGGGTGTTGCTGTCTAGCTCCATCTTTTTTCAGGACTGTGTGTAGGTGTAGGGTGAGGATTGACCAGAGCTGAGGCATTCAGATTGCTGTATGTTGGGTGAATATTCGCACTGCTGAACTGAGGTCAGGAACTGGGTTAATGGGGTACAGCCAGTGAGGAACACATGATGAGGTCACTGGCTTCCAGTGAGAGGGAAGTGGGACCCTGGGTGGCCCCTCCTCCTCTCGTGAGAGCCTGGAGGCTTGCAAAGGGCGAACCTCCTCTTTTCTCTTCCCCTCTGCACACCACCCAGACCCCAGTTCCTCTTCCCCGAAGGCTCCAGGCACAGAGGCGGGAGAGTGCCAGATTGGTGGCTGGGACTGGGGGAACTCAGATAAACTTCAGCCCAGCCCCTAAGCCCCCCGCCTCCTGGAACACTACAAAGATGCAGAGCGATCTGCGAAAGGTAAGACCCAGGCAATTGAACTTGGCTATGAGCATGGGCCGCAACCTAAAGCGAGGAGGCTCCTCTCAGCAGCACACCATCCCAGGCCTCCCTGCACTGGGGATCTGCAATTCATAATCAGTAAAAGAAGAGTCTGGAGATTAGGCAGTTTCCAAACAATCATTCATTTGCATATGGCAGCGATGTGGCCAATGAGAGCTATGCAGACTATCTGAAGATTGACAGATTGGGGAAGGGGGTCTGGTCTTAACCTGTCAGGTGGGAGGGATGTATCCATTTTCCAGAATGGAAGACTGATGCTTGGGGACCAGAGACACCAGGGAATGGCAATCAGCCAGGGGCTGTGTGTTACTGTGTCGGCTGCAGCTGCACTGGTTTGAGTTATTAACAACTTTTTATTTGTTTATTTTTTAATTTTTCATCTTTTTGAGACAGGGTCTCCCTGTAGCCCCAGCTGTCCTGGAACTCACTATGTAGACCAGGCTGGCCTTGAACTCACAGAGATCTGCCTGCCTCTGCCTCCCGAGTGCTGGGATTAAAGGTGTGTGCTACCACACCTGGCTATTAATAACTTTTTAAAAACCCACAATAGACCCAGGAATGGTGGCACACACCTTTAATCCTAGCATTCAGGAGGTGGTAAGGCAGAAGGATCTCTGTCAGTCTGGTCTATATAGTGAGTTCTAGGCCAGCTAGGGCTGCAGGGAGACCGTCTCAAAAAAAAAAAAAAAAAAAAGCAAAACAAAAATCAACCCAGGCCAAGAGGGGAGATGTTCACAGGGCTGAAGTCACCATCTGACTCCCTGGTCCCCATACAGGTGTCTGGAAAGAGGGGCACCAGGGCCTGGTTGTCCTGTTTCTCTCTCCTGTTGCTGATGGTCCTGCTGCGGACAGCTGGGAGTCAAGGTCTCTCCTGCACAGTGTTCTCAAACAACGTGGACTGGAGCCAGTGGTTCCATGATACCTGCCTCAATTTCAGTGGCCTGGGCCTGCGCCTGCCATGGAACCAGTCCCTGCAGGCCAGCAGCCTGCGAGTCCTCGACCTGTCTGCCAATGGCCTGCACCAGTTCCCCCCAGCTTTCTTTGTTAACCTGCAGCAGCTGCAGACGCTGATTGTCACCCACAACCCTCTGAACAGTGTGGACCAATGGCTGGCCTGGCGCTGTGACCTGGAACTCAAGGCAGACTGCAGCTGTGCCCTGGCCTCCTGGCACAAGGTTCGCAGGGACAACTGCTCGGGCCAGCAGGAGCCTCTGTGTATGCACCCAGCCTCTGTGTCCCAGCAGAATCTCTCCACCTTCCTCGCAATCAGCTGTCCCCCCGGCTTGGCCCCAGGGACCATTGGTGCTATGGTGGCTGGTGGGGTCATTTTCCTGATCCTGGCTATCGCTGGATCCGTGCTGGCCTGGAGACTGAAGGGACACACACAGACCAACAGCCAGGGCCTCAGCAAAGCCGCGGGTTCACAGGATGCCCCCAGACCGGTTTCAGGCTTCCAACTGAGGTACAGCAGCCAGAGCCCCGGCCCCAAGGCCCAGGACACTCCATCAGGCAGATCCACACCTGACTATGAGAATGTCTTTGTGGGCGAACCGGACAAGGAACACAGCTGGTCTGCAGCCAGGTGAGTGACCAGTTCGAAGCGCTACCATCCTAGCATGGAGAGGCCGAGGCAGAAGGATTGCCAATGTTTTAGGCCAACCTGGGCTACATACTAAGTCTCTGTCTCAAAATAATTCAACAACTGAAAGAATGCCAGCTCTCTCCTGCTATGTGAGGCTGGGCAAGTACCTGCATGTCTCTGTTCAAAATTAGGATAGCAGAGCTCCCCCCGCTGGGGCATGGACAGAAGTGTTGAACTGTTCCTGTCTGTAGGCTATGCTCCCTACTTCCTGACCTGCAAAACCAGTTTTTAGTTCCCAGGGATGGGCAAGAAGAGGGAGGCTCAGGGTGAAGTGGGGGCCAGGAAGCGGTCAGCACCTAGCTCCTGCAGCCCAAGGCTGTCTCTGAACCTATTTCTGTCCCCACTTTATGAGAACAGCTCCCCATCTCCCTCTGACACGGCTAAGATGCCCCACTCTTATAGACTGGATAAGGTGACCCATACCACCAGGCGTGGTGGTGCACGCCTTTAATCCCAGCAGAGGCAGGCGGATCTCTGTGAGTTCAAGGCCAGCCTGATCTACATAGTGAGATCCAGGACAGCTGGGGCTACAGGGAGACCCTGTTTCAAAAAAACCAAAAAAAAAAAAAAGAAAGATGACCCATGCCTGTCACCTCAGCCCTGGGAGGGCAGAGGCAGGATGATCAGGAGTTGAAGGCCAGCCTGGGCTAATAGCAAGTTGGAGTCCAGCTTAGGCTATGTGAAACATGGTCTTAAAAACAAACAAAAACGGCACCGGGTGTGGTGGTGCACGCCTTTAATCCCAGCACTTGGGAGGCAGAGGCAGGCGGATCTTTGTGAGTTCGAGGCCAGCCTGGTCTATGTAGTGAGTTCCAGGACAGCTGGGGCTACAGGGAGACCCTGTCTCAAAACACACACACACACACACACACACACACACACACACACACACACGGAAAGAAGAGAAAAAAGGATAGTGGGGAAATTTGGAGTGTAAGCTTCTTGGTGGGGAAAGCCCAGGGGGAAGGAAGACAGGCCCCAGCCCAGAGCTGCTGAGAAAGGAGGGAATATGCAAAACAGATGACAATTTGGAGAAAGCAGAAGTGGCCTGTGGGGACAGAGGGGTCCTGACCCAGCAAGGGTGGGCTGGCTCAGCAATGCCACTCTGTCATGAGCCTTGAAGACCAGCTGTCTGCAAAAACACCTGACCTCCAAAAACACTATTTAAAAGCAAAGCTGGGTAGGGGGCTGGAGAGATGGCTCAGCCGTTAAGAACACTGATTAAGAACACTGACTGTTCTTGCAGAAGACCTGGGTTTGAATTCCAGCACCCACATGGCAGCTAACAACCTTCTTTAACTCCAGTTTCAGGGGATCCAACGGCCTTTTCTGTCCTCTGTGGACAGGTGCACTTACCTACATGCAGGCAATACATGCATACATATAAAATAAAAATAATAAATAAAATATTTAAAAAATAAGAGGGCATCGGATTCTTGGGAACCGGAGTTAAGGAAGGTTGTTAGCTGCTATGTGGGTTCTGGGAACCAAATCTGGGTCCTCTGAAGAGCAGCCAGAGCTCTGAACTGCTGAGCCATCTCTCCAGTTCCTGGTTTGTTCCTGGTTTTGGTTTGTTTGTTCACTCTTTGAACGGTCTCCCTGTAGCCCCAGCTAGACTGGAACGCACTATGTGCACCACGCTGGTCTCAGTCTCACAGAGATCAGCCTGTCTCTGCCTCTGAATGCTGTTTAAAGAAAGGTGTGTACCGCCACACCTGGCCCCTCTTCTTTTTGAACATTTATTTTATTCTGTATGTGTCTGTGTTCCTGTGTGTGCACATTTGTGAAGTGATCACAGAGGCCAGAAAAGGGGCTCAGATCCCCTGGAACTGGAGTTATAGGCAATTGTGAACTTCTTGGAGTGGTGCTGGGCAGTAAACCATCTCTCTAGCTCCCTTCATTTTAACACTTCTTGCTTTGTAGCCCAGGCTGGCCTCAAACTTGCCATCCTCCTGCCTCAGTCTGCCCAGGCTGGAATGAGAAGATTGCATCACCACACCTGGCTTTAGAGACTTAGCTTCATCTTGGGGCCCAGAGGGGTTGGTTGGGGCCCTGCAAAAATCACCTGAAATGGTAGTGCTCTTGTGTGGCCCTTGAGGCCAGATCTTTAGTTTGTTTATTTGTGTTTTTTGTTTGTTTGTTTGGGGTATTTTTTGAGACAGGGTCTCCCGGTAGCCCCAGCTGGCCTGGAGTTCACTATGTAGACCAGGCTGGCCTTGAACTCACAGAGATCTGCCTGCCTCTGCCTCCCAAGTGCTAGGATTAAAGGCGTGTGCCACCATGCCCATTTTGTTATTTTAAACACCATTATTTTTATTATTAAAAAAGTTTTTTTGTCTTTTTGAAGCAGGGTCTCCCTGTAGCCCCAGCTGTCCTGGAACTCACTATGTAGACCAGGCTGGCCTTGAACTCACAGAGATCTGCCTGCCTCTGCCTCCGAGTGCTGGGATTAGGAGCCTGTGCCACCATGCCTGACAGATTTTTTTTTTTTTTTTTTTTTTAGTGGAAACTGAAACCTAAAGTTTAGTGCAAAAAGGAGCAACAGCCTGGGTTTAAGTAGGGAAGGTGCTACCACAGACTGGAGTCCTCATCTTCTCCTGAGTTCCTCACAGGGTGGCAGGCCAGGCTGGGAGTCAGAATACTGTTCCCTGTCCTGGTTTCCCCAACTGTACATGATGGGAGGGGTGCAGCGAAGCCAACTTTGTATGAGCTGACAAGCCTGCCACTCAAAAAATAAGACAAAAAAGCACTAATCTCAGCACTCTGGAAGCTGAGGCAGGAGGATGGCAAGTTCCAGAGCTACATAGCAAGACTCCAGCAATAAACAAACAAAGCCAGGTGTGGTGGTGCATGTCTTTAATGCCAGTTCTCTAGTGGAATAGGCAGCTGGATCTTTGTGAGATCTAGGCCAGCTTGGTCTACATAAAGAGTTCCAGGCCAGCTGGGGCTACAGGGGGACTTGTATCAAAAAGATCAAGAAAAGAAGGAAGGAAGGAAGGAAGGAAGGAAGGAAGGAAGGAAGGAAG
>NW_008360309.1:1299778-1302183 GCF_000622305.1 Nannospalax galili
GAGGGGGAGGGGGAGGGGGGAGGGAATCCCAGCTCAGCCTCAGCATGCTGTGTGACTTGAGACAAGTAGCTTGACTGCTCTGGGCCTGGTGGGCCACCACCCACCCCTGATCATCTGTCTCCACAGGGCCCACCTTTCCAAGGACAGTGACTTCTACATGAATTACAGGGGTCCTAGCCCAGACCCTCAGCCTGTCTACTGCAACCTGGAGTCCTTGGGTCGTGCCCTGCCTGCTGAGGAGGAGTACGTGGTCCCCGGGCGCTGAACCTGGGATACCACTTGGGTTCCCACCTGGAGTTTCAGGTTCCAGCTGGTCCCTGGCCTTCCTTTGCCCATCTGAGCCATGGGGCCAGAACACTGAACTTTAAGGCTCCCCAACATTCTGCTCTCAGACACCAGAGGAGCACAGGAGGCATCCCAACAGCAGAAAGAGGGTCAGTGACTGAACACTGCTGTCCCTCTCCTGTTGGCATGCCAGTGGCACTCAATAAATGCTTTGGGACAAATGAGGCTGCTGGCTCTGGGCTACCACTGGGTAGGGATTTCTTGAGTTTCAGAGAGTTCTGGGTCTCCATGTGCCATTCCCAAGGTGATCTGCACCACGGTCCTCCCACTTCTTCTCCTGCAGGCTCAGGTCCTGCTAGGCACTGAGACTCCCAACTGCCCTCACTGCAATCTACACTGGTCCCCAGGGCTCTAACTCATCAGTACCCACATCCTAGGACTCGCAGCCTGAGTGACTCCACCTGCCCCTACCTTGTGCTCCTTTTCCTCTGGGTCCCGTCCTCACCAGCACATAACATATGAACAAGTAAGGGCTGGAGAGACGGCTCAGTGGTTAAGAACACTGGCTGTTCTTGCAGAAGACCCAGGTTCGAATCCCAGCACCCACATGGCATCTAACAACTGTCCATAACTCCAGTTCCAGTCCCAGGGAATCCGACAGCTTCTTCTGTCCCCTGTGGGCATTGCACGACACGGGTACACTTACCTACATGCAGGCGATATACACATACACATTAAATAAAAATAAATATTTTTTAAAAAAGAACACAAAACATATGAATAAATGAAAAACTCAGATCAAGAGCACTTACCTTGTCTTTCACGGCCCAGGTGCAACTCCACGCTGCTGAGACACCTTCCAGGGTTCTCCACAGACAAAGCTACTCCGCTGCCAGAGCTCAGTGTGTTTCTAGAGGTTGTGACACGTCCTGCTGGCCTAGGTCCTTCCAACCTGGTCAAATAGGATGCTGGTTCTAGGGCGTCAAGGTGGTTTGGAGAGCGGAGGGTAAAGTTCCCAGAGGGAGACAACTGAGTTTGAACAAGGTTCCATGTTAAGAGGAGAATGTGCAGTAGGTTTCAAAGGACGTCTAGTTCAGGAAGTAGAGAAAAAAAGATAATTTGGGAGAAGCTAGAGCAAGAGGCTGGAGTTGATGTTTGGGACCAGAACCAGTGATGTGCCTACTGGCTTGGAGCAGAATTTAATCCAGAGGCTTCCCAATGCTTCATTTTCAAAGGTTTTGCCATTGGACCCCCTGTCCATTCCCACCGCAGGACCTTTGCACCTGTGGTGTCTGCTTGGCCCCTGTGCCTCTCAGCTCTTCCCCAGTCCTATTTTCTTATGTTTTAGCTCAGACACTCCCCCTTGGTGGCTTCTTCACCATCTGAATCACCCTGTTCCCTTCACTAATGGGGGGGTGGGTCTCGGTGGGCAGATGTGTGAGGCAAGGCTGGCACACGAAAGAGGTGTCACCTGGAGATGAAGTGTGGGTGAATGTTCCCCACAGCTGAGTGACTTTTCCTCCCTCTTTTCATGTGCTGTAGAGGCAGTGGGCTCACGCCGTACAGGGAGGGTGATATCCACCTTCCAGCCAGGGTCAGCGTTACCAAATCATGAACTTGATGACCCTGGGCTGCCGTATTTGAAAAGCCGACTCACAGGGAGGCCCAATTGGAGGACGATTGAGGCAGGGTCAGACACTGCCCTTTGGACAGAGATAGATATCAACCTAAAAACTTGTTTTGGCCGGTTGTGGTGGTGCAGGCCTTTGATTCCAGCACTCAGGAGACAGATGGATCTCTGTGAGTTTGAGGCCTGGAATTCTGATAGTGAGTTCCAGGTCAAGTGAGGATACAGAGAGATGCTGTCTTAAAAAGACAAAAACAGGGGCTGGAGAGATGGCTCAGAGGTTAAGAGCACTGACTGCTCTTGCAGAGGACCCGGGTTTGAGTCCCAGCACCCACATGGCGGCTACGAGGCTACAAACCGTCCTTAACTCCAGTTCCAGGGGAATCCGAAGCCCTCTTCTGATCTCTGTGACATTGCACGACATGGGTGCACTCACATACATGCAGGCAATACATTCATACACATAAAGTAAAAATAATTTTTTTTTGTCTTT
>NW_008360309.1:1302378-1323014 GCF_000622305.1 Nannospalax galili
TTTTTTAAAAAACAAAAAACAAATTTTTTTAGTTTATTTTTTTGTTTGGTGTTTTTTTTTTTTTTTTTTTTTAATTTATGCAGGGTCTCCTTGCAGCCCTGGCTGGCCTCCCTGTGTAGACCAGAGTGACCTGGATTTCACAGAGATCTGTTTGCCTCTGCTGGGAATGCTGGGACTAAAGGCAAGTGCCACCGCACCTGCCTTAAAATTTGTTTTCTTATAACGGTATATTTATTTATGTATGTACCACAGCACTCATGTAGAGATCAGAAGACAACTTTCAGGAGGCGGTTCTCTCCTTCCACCATGCACCTCAGGTCCTCAGGCTTGGCTGTAAACACCTTTACCCAATGAGTCATCTCATCAGCCCCAAGATGTCACAACGCTCTATGATGGCCTGGCATCTTGCCACCCATTCCCTGACCCTACTCCTGACCCCTACACTAGCTCCCCTGGGAAAACTGAGGTTAGGGAAGTGGGATCTTCCCGAAATATCTCAGATGCCCTCTTAGACTCCATAGAAATCAGTCGCACGTTTATTAGCAGAGTTCGAATAAATACACAATCCATCCACCCAGCACAACCCAAATAAATAATATAATAATAAAAAATAATAAAATAATAATAACAAATAAATACACATATAGAGTTCTTAGGCGACAAGGGGGCGCCGCCCCATGCACGCAGGAGAGGGTCAGGGCCTGCTGCTCATGCGCAGTGGCAGCCCTGGGCCACGAGGTCGTCGTAGGTCTGCAGGGCCAGGCCGCTGTCTGTCTTGTGCAGGAGAACCACTGGGGTGTAGGCTGAGGGGACGCAGCAAGGGGCCGGCACCCGGTCGGGCTGCAGGCCGTGCAGGCGGGCTTTGATCTGCGCATGCGTGCTGGCTGAGCGGTACAGATGCGGGCACTCGCCCACGCACATGCTCAGTTGCAGCTGGCGCGGCGACAGCACCCAGTCGCTCCAGCCCAGGTCCTCGAGGGTCGCCTGAACGGTCTGCAGGTGACAACAGCGCCCGGGGCCCAGCGGGCAGGAGTCTCTCTGGCGCGCATGCGCACTGCGGCGCCCCCTGGAGGCGGCCCCTCGAAATTGCAGTTCCAGTCGCGCGCCGCTAGTGGGCGCCATGGCCAGGCCCTGAGGCGGCGACAGGCGGAGGCGCAGTGCGGGGCCGCTGGGTCCCCGGAGACTGAGCGCGCGCTGCAGTACCCGCGTGATGTCCCAGGGCCTGGACGACGGGGACAGCAGGAGCAGCGCTCGGTGCACGCGATAGGCTTTGGGGAGACCCTGCGTCAGCGACGCCCGCGGGATGCGGAGCCGCAGGTGACCGTGGGACCCCAGCCGCACTGCAAGGGAAAAAGAGAAAGCCTGTTGCTCACGCGCCTGTGGTGCGCCGGAGTGAGAGCAAGTGTGATGTGATCCCGGGGCCTTTGCACTGCGCCACGCCCCACGATGGGCGGTGCCCATCCCACTACTCGCCTAGCCCCAAACTGCAGTGTTTTATGTCCTGCTGTGTGTTCTCTCCCTAATGAGTCTCTCAGCCCAGCTCGGCCAGCTCGCCCCTGGCACACAGCAGTTACTTAATAAGTGCTTAAAGCAATGAACCCGTATCTGCCCTTTGGAAAGTCTGGAGATTCAAGCCCTGGCTCTAATTTCTTCTCATAGTAAAAAAATAAATAAATAAAAAAATAAAAATTTTTAGTTTTATTTATTTTTATGTGTGTGTGTGTGTTGCCTGCTTGTAGGTAAGTGCACCTGTGTCGTGCAATGCCCGCAGAGGACGTTGGACCCCCTGGAATTGGAGTTAAGGACAGTTGTGAGCTGCCATGTGGGTGCTGGGATTTGAACCCGGGTCTTCTGCAAGAACAGTCAGTGTTCTTAACTGCTGAGCCATGTCTCCAGCCCAAATCCCTCCCCCTAAAAAATTTTTTAAGCAGAGCATGGTGGCTGACACACGTCATCCCATGTGTGGGAAAGCGGAAGCAAGGGGATTGCCGCGAAGCTAGTTCGAAGCCAGTCTGGGCTACAGAGACTAGCTCAACAACAACAAAAATCCAAAAGAAAATTCTGGAGACAGAGCCTCACTATGCAGCCCAGAGTGACCCTGAACTCGTAGCTATCCTCCTGCCTCAGCCTCCTAAGGGTTACAGGCATGCGCCACCACAGCGAGACCAGGGAGGCTGGCGACACCCCACGGCCGGCGGTAAGACAGTGAAGGAGGGTCACCTGGAGCCACTCGGCACCATTCAGGGGTGGGGGGCGTGGTCGCTCTTCTGGCCCCGCCCTCCTGCCTCCCCGGGTCCTAGCGCTGCCTGGGCCTCAACACCCGCCTCCAGGCTAATGTCGCTTCTGACTTTAACAGTCTTAACCAGCGATTGCGTCAGATATTGGAACCAGCTCCAGCAGGTTCTTTCCCTCTCTTCCAACTGGCCCTTCTTCCCTCTATCCTTCCTCCCGGACCCCACTCTGTCTCCAGGTCAGGGCCAGACCGCACCCTCAGCCTCACCCGTCCCCGGGGTCCCCGGGTGCTGTGCACCTTCAGGGCCGATCCTGACCTCTCTGTGGGTCAGGTGCCCAGCCGCTATCCAGGGATCCGCTACTCCTGAGCGACAGGGTGCTGCTACCAGGTTTCACTTGGGGAAACTGAGGCTCAGGATCTGGGCTAAGCCTCCCAGACTTGGATGTATGGGTTAGACCTCAGGCTGCTCAACAGGGTCCCCAGATGCCACTCACCCTCTGGAGTGAGTATTCGGATGGCAGGGTCTGGAGTGGGTTCGGAGTTCGAATCCTCCCGGCTCTGGTTGGCTTGCAGCCTGCTCAGTAGAGCCTGGACGCGATTTCGCAGCTCGTGGTCGCGGTGGGCGTCGAACTGGGACCCTGGATCAGAGCGTCGCAGCTCTGGCAGAGCCAAGGCATCCCCTGGTGATGGCCAGAACAGCAGCAACAGCAACAGCAACAGCAGGAGGCGCAGCCGGAAGCCCGGGGCTTCGGGTCCGGGCAGGGCCGGAGGGGCTGCTGTCGCCCGGGGCCGGGACATGTCAGCGGTGGTTCGTGATGGCTTTTGAGCCGGACGGCTTGTCGCTGCCTTTATAACCGTTGAACTTTTTCTGCCCCGCCCCCGTGGGCAGTGCCAACTGGAGTGACCATGGCTAACACCTCTCAGCCCAGGAAGAACAACAGCTATTGGCCCAGTCCGGAGTTCCAATCCATCCATTCCTCTCGGGACCAACGTGTCCCCACCCCCACCCCCTTTCTCTCTAAAGCTGAGAAATAACCAGAAAAGGCAAGCTTGGGCAATTCCCCTTCTACATGGCTCAGTGTCCACTGTCTTGGACCTGGAGTGGAACTGGACTTGCTTGCAAACCTGGACAATGAGCCGTGAAGGACGGAGTCAAACTGCAGGGCTTCGCAGACCAGGGGTTCAGTTAACTCCCACTCACTGCACAAAGCCTTGTGCAAGCAGAAGCCGGTTGCACTTCACCTGTCCATGCTGACTGGCGCTCACACACTCCCTGTCCCTGGCCTGCCCAGAGCTGACCTCACGGCCCTGGAAATGTCTGTGCCTGGCTCTGTCTCCCCCAGACCTGAGTACCCTCCGAAGGGCTGAAAGCAATCTACATGAGACTCCTTTTTTGCTGGGACAGGGTCTCCCTGTAGCCGGACCTGTCCTGGGATTCACTATGGAGACCAAGCCGCCTCGATCCATAAAGATCCGCTTGCCTCTGCCTCCGAGCTGGGGCCCGGCTGCCATTCCTTGATTATGCCCTGAATGGAAGCTGTAGCCCCTAGGGAGCTGCAGGCAAGGCGAGGAGAGAAGTATCAGGCTCAGCCGCCGATGGCAGGAAGTGAGGATGAGGTGTCTAGGAGTGCCCCGCTCCTGGGGCGCCCACGCTCGCTTCCACTTACAGGACTTGAACCCCAGCAGCAGCCTGGGCCTGGAGAGGAGGCCTCTGCGGTCAGGGTGTGTGTGTGTGTGTGTGTGTGTGTGTGTGTGTGTGTGTGTGTAGTGGGGGGGTGCATGTGCCTGCGGCCCGCCGGCATGCAAGACAGACTCCTTCCAGACAGGCCCTGGGGCCTCCTGGCCCACACACCCCCGCTGTCGTGGTCCCATTGGGTCACGTGGACTATGACTAGGGTCTCGATGTCCCTGATGTGACACGGACTGTATAGTAGGTGCGTGATAAGTCCCTGCCAACCGCCCCCACTTCCGGGGTGACTGGCTGGTGAGGGGCCTCTGCTCTCCCCCTAACCCCCTGGCCTGCTCGAAAGAGGCCCGGGCCTGACGCTCAAGCCAGTGGGTGAGGAGCCCCTGCACCCGCAGACCAGGCCCCGCCCACATTTCAGGCCCCGCCCCTGCACACAGGCTCCGCCCCCTAGGCAGGCGCAGTGCGCTAACCTCTTATGACCTGTGACAGGTGAGGACGGCCACCTGTCGCCCTGCGACCCTTTGCCAAGTGGGCTTCTCTTCAAGGTCAAGATGCAGCGCAGATGGCACCGCCCACTGGACTCACAGCTGAGGGCAGTTTTTGGTGTCACTGAGCCCCAAGGGGAAGCTGGTCTGGAGGCCTCCTGTGCAGCTAGCCGGTGCGAGTGGGGCTTTGGGATTACCTCCATTTTGGACTGATTTTCCCCAAATTTAAGTGTCAGACGTCCGAACTCTCCACCTGGTGAGTCCGGAATCCTGGGAAGTTGCTGATCTGGCAAAAACCGGCCTGGGGTCACTGGTCACTGGAGTCACCGAGCCACGACATCAGGAACCAAGAGCATCGACTGGTGGAGCCTTGGTTTCCCTGACGGTGGGGGCAAGATGGCCCACGTTGTAGGGAGGACACAGGACGGTTTGCTCACTCTAGAACACGGATTACCGTTCACATCGCAGCTCTGCTCCGATTGTGACTGTGTGACCGAGGGCAGGTTCCTCAGCCTCTCTGTGCATCGGACAGGGGCCTTGGAGAGCGAGAACTGACTTTCTTACCGCGAGAGGCTGAGTCAGGAGGCCTGCGAGTCACAGACGAGGAAACTGAGGTATTATGGGTGGCCCGGGGCTCCTGGGGTGGGAACTGCTGAGAAGTTGTGGGGGCGACTCAGTGGGAGTGGGAAGAGAGTCCCAGGATTCATTCGAGCTGAGTTCGAGCTGCCCGGTTGCTCCCCTGCCTGCTCAGCTGCTCCTCACAGCCTGACTGCCTCTCTGCAGACCGGGCACGGTACACGTGCTCCTGCTGGACAGGCGCGACGCGCGCCTCCGGTGGCTGCCACCGGAGTATCACCAGCGGCAGCCCAGAGCAGCGACCCAGATCAAAGCAAGGTGCGGGTTCCTCTCAGCGTGACCGTGTGCGCCGAGAAACAAGCAGCCTCAGCCAGCTCAGGCTCCCTCCCTCTCTGAACCTCAGTGTCACCTTGGAAAACATGGAAAAATCGCTGCGCTGCAGTGGGCTGGAGGACAAGGAAACGATTGTGTTCCCAGAAAGATTTTTTGGGATATGCAGGGGGGGGGAGCTCGCCTAGCATGCAGAGGCCCTGAATTCCAGCGTCGGCCCCTCAAAAACACATTCCCCTCCTTGAGCCGGGCGTGGTGGCCCACAGCCTTTAATCCCAGCACTGGGGAGGCAAAGGCAGGCAGATCTCTGTGAGTTCGAGGCCAGCCTGGTCTACAAAGTGGGTTCTGGGCCAGCTGGGGCTACAGAGAGACCCTTGTCTCAAAAAGACAAAAAAAAAAAACAAAAAAAAAACCAACAAAAAACACATCCCCCTCGAAAAGATGTGTCACCAACGACTCCTGCTGGGATCTTCGGTCCCCAGGTCTCACACCCCCAACAGCCAACCCTCCAGTTCTGCATTCCACTGGGTGGAGTCACAAAAGGCTATGGCAGAAGTCTAGAGATCCCATGTAACCTGAGTACACAGTAAGGCACTCAGTAAATGCACCTGTCCATTTCTCTACCACTCAAACTTATGGCCAGTTTGCAGGAGAAGGGGGCCCAGGCCAGAGCACCAGACAGGCCAGAGCACCAGACGTGTCAGAGCACCCACCTTCTGGGGGAACCTGGGACCCCTGGGGTCAGAGTCCTAATAATAGTAAGACTTTCTCGTTTGCCATCTGCCTCTCACTTTGGCCCAGAACTCACGATCCTTCTGCCTCAGTCTTCTGAGTGTTGAGATGACAGATGTGAGCTCACCATGTGAGCCTCTTTTCCTAGCTATATAGTATTCCATCCTTTCTATCCAGACTGGTGCCCCGGCCCATGCAAGGCCATCTCCCCCCTTAAGACTAGAATTGGTGGGGCTGTAGAGATGGCTCAATGGTTAAGGACATTGACTGTTCTTGCAGAAGACCCGGGTTCGAATCACAGAACCCATATGGCATCTTACAACTGTCTGTAACTCCAGTTCCAGGGGATCTGACAGCCTCTTCTGTCCTCTGCAGGTATTGCACAACATGGGTACACTTACCTATATGCAGGCATAACACTCATACACATAAAATAAAAATAATAAAATATTTTTTTAAAAGACTAGAAGCCATTCATTTTATTCATGGAATGTTCTCCAAAGGGCTCCATGCGGTGCCCTATCCTCCTCACTCCCCAACTGGAGATTTCTGGTTCAGAAAACTCTGGAACATGGCAACCTGCCAGCTTAGCTTCCATTCCCCCAAATTTGAGCTGATGCCCTCATAACCAGTCCCGTGGCTGAGCCCAGGGAGGTGAGGTGCTGGGCTGTGGGCAGCCGGCCAGTCATGACCTCAGCCGGCAGTCACGATCCTGCCTTCCTTGTGTCTTGGGGTTCACAAACTAGAGCAGAGGTGATCAGTCCACCCTTGCTGGGTCAGCACCACCACCCTCGTCAAACACATGCCATAGACCGGAAAGCATAAACCCACTTCCACAGTGCCTTGTGATTCAAAGCAAACACAGTTTTGGCTCAAGATCTGAACAAATTGTTTGAAAATGTCTCTGGAGTCCCTGAAGGGCAGGTACAACCTGCCATCCTGAGGTCTTGGTTATCTTGTGAGTCAGGGAGAGCCTGGGTCATCCAGGACACCCCCAGAGCCCAGGCAGTTGGCTGTCACCACTCAGACCTTTGGGAGCTCAGCACTGGTCAGCTGAAACCCCAGGATTCACTGACTGAGAGCCCTGAAATTCTTAGGCAACTCAGTTTCAACCAGACTAAAGCTCAGGTAGACTTAGACAAATTTTATGGTTAACTCCTATTAACACCTCTAAACTGCACCTTCAGTGACCCATCCCCCCTTTTAAGCCTTCCTGTTGGCCCCATTTTGACCACTCAGGGTTGGGGTGTCTGTGTGGCTACAGGGGAAGGCCCCTTCATTCTTGGAGTTTTGAGACAGGGTCTCTCTCTGAGCCGGGACATGCAGAGCCAGGTGAGGGGCTGCAGAGACTGAACGGCAGTCCTGGCTCACAGTGCCAGGACTAGGTTCAAAGAGCCCCTGAATCAGAGGAGACCCGAGTTCGGAATTCTGAGGACCCGAGTTCTGGGCTGTGTGCTCTTGGGCAAGCTGTTTGCTGTGCCATGTCTATTTTCTGACTGTGGACAGGCCAGGACACCCTGAGTCCATGAAGAAGTCATTCACTCATTCATTCATTCCTGGCCCAAGGCTCACTTCCTGAGGAAGGTCACTTTTATGTACGAATTTATTACTGAATTGTTTTATTTATTATTTAATTTAATTAATTAATTGTGTGTGTGTGTGTGTGTGTGTGTGTGTGTGTGTGTGTGTTTGCCAGGGTCTACTATAGCCCCAGCTGGCCTGGAACTCACTATGTAGACCAGGCTGACCTTGAACTCACAGAGATCCACCTGCCTCTGCCTCCGAGTGCTGGGATTAAAGGCGTGTGCCACCATGCCTGGCCTTATTGAATTGTTTTATTGTTCTAAAGTACATGTGGCATAAAATCTACTATTTTATATAATACAAACATCTCTCTTGGGTTCTAGAACATTCCAACACTGCAAGGAAACCAGGTGACTCCCATCCTGGCTGACCCTCCACTCCCTGCAGGTCTTGGTGTCAGGTCCTCTGTCACTAGTCTGCTCTGAGCAGATCCCTGCCAGGTTTGGAGCCTAGGAATGGTGAGGTTTCCCACTGCTCGTGGGGTCATGAGGTGTGCGCCTTTTTCTGCTGGGTTGGGCACTTTAAGCTGAAAAACCGCTGAGTCATGCTGCAGAGCCCGGTGATGGTGGTGGTGGTGGTGGTGGTGGTGTTGCTGCTGCTGCTGCTGCTGCTCTGTGAAATCGCTCTAGCAGACAAAATAGACTAACAGACAAGCAAGCCTGGCCTTCCTGGGCCCTCCGAAGGAGAGCCCCAGGACACCGCCTTTCAGGGTTGCAGCACCCAGGCTGAAATAGAAAATCGAGGGGTGGACCTGGGGACAGTGGGTAGGGTGCTTGAGCTCAGTGGGTAGAGTGCTTGGAGCTCAGTTGGTAGGATGATGCCTAGCATGCTGAGGCCCTGGGTTCCATCCTCAGCATAAACCAGTTTCAGCCTGTCATCCCAGCAGTCCAGAGGCAGAGGGAAGAAGATCACGAATTTAAGATCCTCCTTGGGGGGCTGGAGAGATGGCTCAGCGGTTAAGAACACTGATTGTTCTTGCAGAAGACCCAGGTTTGAATCCCAGCACATAGCTGCTCACAACTGTCCAGTTCCAGGGGATCCGACAGCCACCTCTGTCTTCTGAGGGCATTGCTCGACATGGGTGCACTTACCTACAATGCAGGCAATACATGCATACACATAAAAATAATTTAAAAAATTTTTTAAAAAAGGTCATCCTTGGCTACATAATAAGTTGGAGGCCAGCCTGGGCTACATGAGACACTTCCTCAAAAATAAAATAAAAAAACAAAAAACAAAGCTGAGCCTGGAGAGATGGCTGCTCTTGCAAAGGACCTGGGTTCAGTTCCCAGTACCCACATGGAGCCTAACAACTGTCAGTAACTCCAATTCCAAGGATCTTCTTCTAGTCTCCACAAGCTTACACTTACACACATGCAGGCAAAACACTCACACATAAAAATTTAAAAATTTTAAAATCTTAAACATGGTGTGGTGGCGCAAGCCTTCAATCCCAGCACTCGGGAGGCGAGCCAGGCGGATCTCTGTGAGTTCATAAGCCGGCCTGGTCTACATAGTGAGTTCCAGGAGAGCTGAGGCTACAGAGAAGCCCTTTCTCACACACACACACACACACACACACACACACACACACACACACACACACACACACACACGACAAGTCTTGACAGCACCAGATGACACAACAAGACTTTGACCAGCAATATCCCAAGAGGGAGACGAACAGCGTGTTTATATAGCCAGCGAGGGTTGAGCCAAGGGTGTTTGAACCAATCACAGCACGGCATGCAAATGAACCCGTGTTCTCACCAATCACCGCAAAGTCACTTATGCAAATGAAGGCTGATTTACATCAATCGCAGCCGGCCCTGGCTGTGAGTCCAACACTCCGGGGCACCCAGAGGGACTTTGAGGCCAGCACCCAGAGCCTTTGCAGAAAATGGGAGGAAAAAAGACATTTAGCAGCTTATGGGGCTGGACTGGAGCTTGCCACGAAAGCACAAGATCCTGAGTTTTAATTTCCTGCGCCCTTGTACAAACCTGAGGAGGTGACTGTGTCTGTAACCCCAGCGTTGGGGAGGCGGAGACAGAAGGGTCCTGGGAGCAGGCCGTCTGTATGTGCACCTGAGCACGAACTTGCACATCCTCCTGCACACGCACACTTCCATCCGAGTGTGGCACCCGGCTCTCATGCCGACTCTCAGGAGACTGAGGCATGTGTGAATTCCAGGACAGCCAGAGCTGTAAGATGGGACACTGAATTATAATAAATAGATAGATAAATAGCTGCGACCCGCCGGGGCCTTCTTTGTTTGCTCTTTTCCTAGATACCTTTTCTTACCCCGCGTGTCTCTTTCTTCTGGCCTCACCAGGCATTGCATGCACGGGATACTTACATGCAGGCAAAACACTCATACACATAATAAATAAATAATAAATAATGTGGGAGGTGTGCACCATAGTGAATGTGTGGAGGTCAAGCTCCAGGAGTGGGTTCTGCTGTTGGGGTCACGGCTGGGCTGGGGCTGGGTGGCAGAGGGCTTGCTGAGTATTCATGAAGCCCTGAGGTCCAGCTGCAGGACCAGGAGGAGAAAAGAGACTGTGGAGGAAAGGTAAAGAAGAAGAGGGCTGTCTGACTGCCAAGCAGAAGTGACTAGGGTGGCAGGTCATCTGCCAGTCACCAAGGACAGCCTGTTTCTCCAGGGAAGACCATGTTGTGTTAGACAACAAAACAAGCCCTTTTAAATCTAAAAATATCAGGGCTGGAGAGATGGCTCAGCGGATAAGAGCACTGACTGCTCTTGCAGAGGACCTGGGTTGGATTCCCAGCACCCGCATGGCAGCTACAAACTGTCCTTAACTCCAGCTCCAGGGGAATCCAAAGCTCTCCTCTGACCTCCACGGCATTGCATGACATGGGTGTACTCACATACATGCAGGCAATACACTCATACATTTAAATCTAAAAATATCGCCAGGCGTGGTGGCGCAAGCCTTTAATCCCAGCACTCGGGAGGCAGGCAGATCTCTGTGAGTTCGAGGACAGCTTGGTCTACATAGCGAGTTCCAGGTCACCTGGGGCTACAGGGAGACCCTGTCTCAAAAAGACCAAAAAAAAAAAAAAAGAAAGAAACAAAAGAAAATCCCCACAGGGTGCGGCGCAGGCAGCAGACAAGAGAAAGTGTGAATTCCACATCATAAAAGATGAACCACCTGTAATCAGTAACCTGGAGGAAGTGAAAACCAGAGGGCAAGCTAAATTTAGAGCTAGCAGGACTGGAGGAAACCGTAAAGATCAACCTGAGAGAGATGAAACCCAGCTCCTATCAGTGAAACCTGAAACTCTTCTGAGACAGAGAATAAAATGTAGCCAGGTGTGGTAGTGACATCTGGAGCCTTGTACAAAGGGAGCCCGAGGCAGGACAAGATCAAGGTCCACCTATGCTATTCAAGGCTAGCCTGGGCTACAGGGTCCTGCCTCAAAAACACCACAAGCTAGGTTAGCACTGAAGGAGGGAGAACCAAAGACTAGTCAGACATAAGGCCTTACACAGGAAATGGCAGCCACAGGGGGAGAATAGGGATGTAGTAGACACACCCCTAGAAACATCCGCATTACCAAAACTGACTCAGGAAGAGAGGAAAAAGCTCAAGAGATCTACAATGAATAAAGAGATGAAGTCACTAATAAACATTTCAAAATTAGGGTGGAGAGATGGCTCAGTGGTTAAGAGTACTGGCTGTTCTTGCAGAAGAAGTGGATTCAAATCCCAGCACCCACATGGCAGCTAACAACCATCCTTAACTCAGGTTCCTGGGGAATCCGATGCCCTCTTCTGTCCTCTGCAGGCATTTCGCCCACAGGTACACTTACATGCAGGCAAAACACTCATACACATAAAAGACTTAATCTAAAAAAAGATAAATCTTTAAAAATAGAATAACAAAAACAAAGATTCTAAAATTCAAGAGTTCTGAAAGAGCTAGAGTTGCTAATCAAGATCCTAAAATCTCAAGAGATCTATAACAAATAAAGAGCTAGAATCACTAAACAAGAATCTCTTGGCAAAGAACATCCAATGCCGCAGGGACTCACTAGTGAATGTTTGACAGATCAAACATTTACAGAAGAACTGATGGCCTTTCTTCCCTTGAACCCTTCCAAGAAGGAGGAGGAGGAGGGGGAGGAGAAGAAGGAGAGGGAAAGGGAAGAAGGAGGGGAAGGAGGAGGAAATGGGAACACTTTTAATGAAGTCAGCATATTTTTCTTCTTTTTCATTTAATTTCACTTTGTTTTCTTTGAGACAGTAGCTTACTCATAGCCCAGGTTAGCTCATTCTCCTGCCTCAGCCTCCCAAGTGTTAGGATCCCAGGTGGACATCCCAAAGCCTGCTACTTTGATCTCACTCCTAGGCTAGATAAAAAGTTATCACAATGGGGCTGAAGAGATGGCTCAGTGGTTAAGGACACTGGTTGTTCTTGCAGAAGACCGGGGTTTGACTCCCAGCACCCACATGGCAGCTAACAACGGTAACTCCAATCCCAGGGGATCTGACAGCCTCTTCTGACCTCCACGGGCATTGCATGACATGGGTGCAGTTACCCGCATGTAGGCAGTACACTCACACACACTTAAAAAAAAAAAAGTTATCACAAGCCAGGAACTGCAGACCAAAGTGTAAATGCAAATTCTGTAAGCTGATTGCTAGCAGGTGTGCTCAGTGGCTTATCTGAACAGTTGTTCCCTGTGACCAGGTACCAGTAACCCCTGGAATTCAAGAGTGAGTCATTACGAAAAAATCAATTACGATAACACAGCACATTAATGAACCAAGGGGGGGAAACCACATGATCATCTCAACTGATCAAAAAAGGCATTTCGTAAATCCAAAGCCATTTTCTGATTTAAGAAAAATAACACTTGGGCTGGAGAGATGGCTCAGCAATTAAGAGCACTGATTGCTCTTGCAGAGGACCTGGGTTTGAATCCCATACCAGCACCTACATGGTGGCTAACAACCGTCTGTAACTCAAGTTCCAGGGGATCTGATGCCCTCTGACCTCTAAAGACATTGTGCACATGGGTGCACTTACATACATGAAGGCGATACATTCATATACATAAAAAAAAAAGCTGGGTGTGGTGGCACACACCTTTAATCCCAGCACTTCGGAGGCAGAGGCAGGTGGATCTCTGTGAGTTCAAGGCCAGCCTGATCTACATAGTGAGTTCCAGGACAGCTGGGGCTACTGGGAGACCCTGTCTCAAAAAGACCAAAAGGAAAGAAAGAAAGAAAGAAAGAAAGAAAGAAAGAAAGAAAGAAAGAAAGAAAGAAAGAAAAAGAAAGAAAGAAAGAGAAAGAAAAAAAAAACACACAACTAGGATAAGAAGAAAAGTTCCCCCACAGGAGAAAGGACATCGATGCTCAGCTGATGATAAAGTTCTGTTCCCATCACACACATATCGGGGAAATTGGGGCTCAGGGTGTAGCTCAGTTGTATCATTGCTTGTAGCTCAGTTGGTGGAATGCCTGTAGCTCAGTTGTGAGGGTGCCTGTGGCTTAGTTGTAACAGTGATTGGAGTTTAGTTATAACAATGCTTAGAGGTCAGTTGGTAGAGTGCTTGTAACTCAGTTGCTAGGGTTCCTGGGGCTCAGTTGTAAGAGTGCCTGGAGCTCAGTTGGTGGAGTGCTTATTGATAGGGTTCAGATCCAGGCAACTCCAGACCCAGAAACCATAAGGCCTCTAAGAGGAACTGAGTCAACCAACTCCCAGCCACCTACAAGTTAACAGAAGCAGCTCTGGGAAAATTAATGACCAATGTATTGTGATCACTAGAGCATGCTCCACAGGCTGACAAACAGGTTTCCCAAACCCTTAGCTGCAATTAATTACTGGAATCCTGTAATTGTAGAAAAACATGTTTTACAGTAGATGTTTTCCTCGATAAGCTCCACCAGGTACAGACCCCATGCCCTCCCTGAGCACGAAGCCCCCAAAACAGTCCCAAACAGCAGAAAAATATTCTTTTTCCGAATTCTTTCCCTTTAAAAGCTACCCCCCAGAGCCATTAGGCCGCTGGTTCTTCCTCACACCCGAGTTGAGGACCAGCCCCGACAAACCTCATTAAACTTTCACTTTGCCAGAGTCCTCTTTGTTTCTGTTTTGTAGTGATCCTGACCCCTGCTACCTTTTTAAGCTAACATATGGTGCCGTGACTCGGATCGCCTATTAGGGTCTGGCCGTGAGGACTCTAGCCGGACCAAGCCACCAGATACCGGCTACTGCACTCACCACCAATTCGGTCATCAGGCTCGCTCTCTCTCTCTCTCTCTCTCTCTCTCTCTCTCTCTCTCTCTCTCTCTTCCTCTGCTGCCTTATACCCTGCTGCCACCCTCTCTCTCCCTGCCATTTCGCACTCTCCTCATCACAACTATCAGTCCTTCACAGACTCAGACCTTGGCTCACTGCTGCCTTATACCCTGCTGCCACCCTCCCTCTCCCTGCCATTTGGCACTCTCCTCATCACAACCATCAGTCATTCCCAGACTCAGAACTTTGGTCACCGGGCAGCACGGGCCTGTGTGACCATTGGGTATCCCGTACGGTTGCTGTGTCTGCCTAAGCCCACCTGGCAGATAGACCCATCCATCCAATGCTCTCAAATCTTTTCCTGATCTCTCTCTCTCCTCCCTCCCTCCCTCCCCCCCCTTCTCTCCTTTTTCCTTCTCCTTGCCATACAGTCATTGGCTCTCTTGTTCCTCATTAAATCGTACTGGTACGTCAGGAGATCCCACGTTTTCCCCTCCCTGGTCTACCTTGGGACACTCATTTTCGGGACCCTCTCCTCAGAGGGATGCCTTTGGATGTTGGTCCCACGTGGTCATTTGGCACACCTATTCTTTTGTGCCTCTTTCCTCTCTTGTTCTCGTCCTCTCTGTCTCTCTCCTCCTCTGGCACTTGTCTTCCTAGGCAGCCTCACTCCCAACCTCCTCTTTCCCTGGAGGCGCCCACAAGCCTCCCCTTTCCTCTTTGTCTCTCATCGCCTCACACTCGCTGCCCTTTTCATTCTCTTCCTCATCCCTTTAATTAAAATGGACAATCTCAACTCTAAACCTACTGGACTCACCCCCCTTGCTTGCCTCTTAAAATCTTTAAAAACTAGATCTTGCCAGACATGGTGGCACACACCTGTAGTCCCAGTACTTGGGAGGCAGAGGCAGGCGGATCTCTGTGAGTTCGAGGCCAGCCTGGTCTATATACTAAGTTCCGGGACAGCTGGGGCTACAGGGAGACACTGTCTCAAAAAGACAAAAGAAAAACTTTAGATCTTCTGGGCACTGTCAGACCTAAGCGCCTCAAATTTCTCTGCACCACTTCCTGGCCGCAGTACAAGCTAGACAATGGTTCTATCTGGCCAGAGACAGGACCCTTAGATTTCAGTATTTTAAGAGATTTAGATAACTTCCGCCAACAGAACGCCAAGCGGTCCGAACACCCCACGTCCACGTTTTCTTTATCCTTCATGCCTCTCTCGGCAAGAACCCCTCCTGCTGACAGCGGCCCCTCTGCCCCTCCTCCTCCTCACTTCCCCAAATCCTCCTCGTCGCCCCTTCCCCCGCTGCCCCTTTCCCGCCCCTCCAGTTCTCCAGCTGCAGCCGCTGCCTCCGCCGCTGGGGGCACTGCAACCCGCCTTCCTGCGGCCTCCCCCCGACTCCGCCCCCGCCCCTCGCCCTTCCCATCCCCCACGCCTCGGTCACCTCACTCCTAAAACTCTTGCTGGACTCTGCTGAGCGCCTGGCTTCTTCGGTTGCCTTGGCAGCTTCCCCATATCCTTCAGCTAAAGAAAAGTCAACTCCTCTGTTCCCTCCTTCGCCGGCCCTCGTCTCTCACTGCAATCGCCGCCTCAACCCACTAACCCCAAGGGTCTCTACCCTCTCCTCGAGGTAGCTGGGGTGGAGGGAGTTTTCAGAGTCCGTGTCCCTTTCTCTCTTAACAACATGTCCCAAATAGAGAAAAGATTGGAATCCTCTCCACAGACCCAGCCCGAGTCATTAAAGAGTTAAATATTTAACTCTCATTTATGACTTGACCTGGCACGACGTCTTTGTCAGCCTCCCTCCCCTGACCTCCGCTGAGAGGGAACGGGTTTGCATGGAGACCCAAGAGTAAGCCAATGAACTCCATGTAACTGATGAGGATTCTCCTGCTGGGACTCTCACTGTCTCCAGCCAGGACCCAGGATGGGAAAAAAATCTCCCAATTTTATGATTACTTGCCTTCTTACAGGATTAGAGAAAACATCCCATAAAACTGTCAATTTTGATAAACTATAGGAAATTACCCCAAACCTCTCTGAAAGCCCAGCACAGTTTCTGGCTAGACTTATTGAGGCTCTGAGGCAGTATACCAGATATGATCCAAATTCTAAAGATGGCAGGTTTATGCTAAACCATCATTTCATTTCACAATCTGCCCCTGATATTAGGAGAAAACTTAGATGGCTAGAAAGGGGCCTGGACACCCCCCAGGGAGATCTGTTAGAAATGGCATTTAAAATCTTTAATAACCAGGAGGAGCAGACTAGGACACACAAATTAGCCCTGTCTAAACAAAAATACCAGCTGCTGGCCGCAGCTCTAAGGGCTCCTCCAAAGAAGACAATCTCCAGCTTTACTGTGACACAGTGTCAGCCACCAGGACCCTACATCAGATGTGGACAGACTGGACACTGGACCAAACAATGCCCCAACCCACGCGCACCACCGGAACCCTCCCTACCCTCAATGTGGACAGAGAGGTCGTTGGAGGATCGATTGTCCTTCTTTGCCACGTCAAGGTAGGCCAGTCTCCTCCCTGACCCCATCCACTTTGCAGGAGTCCATCAACGATCTTCTGGGCCTGGCGGGCGAAGACTAATGAGACCCTGGTTCCTCAGCCCCCACCTCATCTATAACCATCACTATGGAGGAGCCCAGGGTATGGCTACAGTAGCTGGTAAGTCTATTTCCTTTATTATAGACACAGGGGCGTCATGGTCTGTTCTCCCCTCCCCCTCTGGTAGGGTTTTTCCCTCACAGATCTCTGTGGTGGGGGTACATGGAAGACCCCATTTCCCCAAAACAACAGGACCCTTCTCTTGTATATTTTGGAAAACTCCCTTAACTCCGTGTCTTTTGAGTCCTGCCCTCATGCCCATCTCCCTTACTTGGTAGAGAGCTTATGCGCTCTCTCTCTCTCTCTCTCTCCCCTCCCGGGTCTTCATTCTCTCCCCTATAGCTCCTCCCCCTCAAAACAAAACCTGGCCACTCCCACATCTGAGGTTGATCCCCAAGTTTGGGACACCTCCACTCTGGGACTGGCCTCTCACCACACGCCATCCATATCACCTTCAAAGATTCCTCTATGTACCTACTGCTCTCAAACACCGTTAAGGACTCAAACCTATCATCCAGAGACTTGTAAAGGCTCACCTCCTCAAACCCACCCACTCCCCCTACAATGCCCCCATCCTACCTGTCCTCAAACCAGACAGATCTTTTCGTTTAGTTCAGGCCCTCCAGCTCATAAATGCAGCCGTAGTCCCCGTCTACCCAGTGGTCCCTAACCCCTATACCCTACTCTCACGTATCCCCTCCTCCACCACTCATTGTACAGTCCAGGACCTGAGGACGCCTTTTTCTCTAACCCTTTACACCCTGACTCCATGATCTCTTTGCATTCACCTGGGAGGACCCCGATTCCGGAACAGCTTCCCAACTGACCTGGACTATCCTACCTCAGGGATTCCGGGACAGCCCCCACCTGTTTGGACAGGCCCTACCCCGTGACCCGGCCACCTTAGACCACAGTCCTTCCATAGTCCTACAATATGTAGACGACCTTCTCCTCTGTTGCCCATCCCTTTCACTATCCCAGGCTCACACCATCAAACTTGTCATTACTCTAATCAGGAATAGAGACTGTACCCTACCAACTGAACTACAAGCATTCTACCAACTGAGCTCAGCTGGTGGAGTGCTGGCCTGTAATGCAGAAAGTCCTGTGTTTTATCCCTGCACCATATGCCCAGGCATAACGGCACACCGCTGTCAGCTCAGCACTAGGGGTGGAGGCAGGGAGAAGCTCAGGCTCAGGCTTGCCTGGACCTCACTAGACATTGAAAAATGACCTTGAACTCAAGATCCTGCAGTTTCTATTCCTGATCAGAGGAATGAGCTGCCTTGCCACTGCTGCTGCTGCTGCTGCTGCTGCTGCTGCTGCTGCTGCTGCTGCTGCTGCTGCTGCTGCTGCTGCTGCTCCTCCTCCCTCCTCCTCCTCCTCCTCCTCTTCCACTCCCTCCGTTACCACCTCTTCCTCCCCTTCTTCCTCTTTTTTTTTGTTTTTTGTTTTTTGTTTGTTTTTGGTCTTTTAAATATTTTATATCTTGTTTTTTGGTTTATGTGTATAAGCATATGGCCTACTTGTAGGTAAGTGCACCCGTGTCATACAGTTCCTGTGGAGGTTAGAAGAGGGTGTCAGATCCTCTGGAACTGGAGTTAAGGAAGGTTGTTAGCTCCCATGTGGGTTCTAGGAACCAAATCTGGGTCCTCTGAAGAGCAGCCAGAGCTCTGAACTGCTGAGCCATCTCTCCAGTTCCTGGTTTGTTTGCTTTTTTTTTTTTGTCTTTTTGAGACAGGGTCTCCCTGTAGCCCCAGCTGACCTGGAACTCACTATGTGCACCAGGCTGGCCTTGAACTCACAGAGATCCGCCTGCCTCTGCCTCCTGAGTGCTTTATTTTCACCGCTCCTATTACTGAACAACAGGAAGAAAATAACCCAGTTTCTTAAAAATGCCCAGAATGGGGCACGGCTGAGAGGTACAGCACTTGATGAGCATGCCTGAGTCCCTAGGAGTTGTCTACTGTGGGAGACAGGGAAAGAGAAAAGATTCCTGCGGTTTCTACTGATGGGTTTGACTGTCACGAAGTTGAACCATACGCCTATGGGACAGAGGTCAGCCTGCACATACCTGAAAGCAGTCTGCCAAGCCACACCCCCAGCCCCCAACTGGGGGTTCTGGACTCTACCCCTGAACCACGCCCGCAGCCCAGTTTTTTGCTGTTTTATTTTTTTCTATTTTACTTATTATTTTGATTTGTTTATTTTTGTTTTATGTGTTATGCCTGCATGTGTGTAAGTGCAATCATGCCATGCAGTGGCTGCAGAGGACAGAATAGGGCATTGGATCTCCTGGAACTGAGTCACCTTGTGGGTGCTGGGATTATAACGTGGGTTTTCTGCAAGAACAGCCAATGCTCTTAACCACTGAGCTATCTCTCCAGCCCTTATTATTTTTATTTCATATGTATGAGTATATTGCCTACACTTGTGTAAGTGCATCTGTGTGTGCAATCCCTGTGGAGGTGAGAAGAGGGCATTGGGTTCCCGTGGAACTCAAGTTACGTATGGTTGTTAGCCACCATGTGGGTGCTGGGAATCAAACCCAGGTTTTCTGCAAGAGCAGCCTGTACTCTTAACCACTGAACCAGCTCTCCAGACCCTTTCTGTTTGTTGGGGCGGGGTCTTCCTGTAGCTCCAATTATCCTGAAACTCACTAGGTAGACCAGGGTGGCTTTGAAATCCCAGAGAGCCGCCTGCCTCTGCCTACCTCCCAAGTGCTGGGATCAAAGGCGTAGCCACCACGTTCTGCTCCTTTCTGTTGTAAACGACGGAGATCCTTGTCATCATCTTTGTGTCCTATGAAATGCATCATTTGTCCCTTTCTCTGATCTTTTTTTTCAAGTCTCCTTTTGTGCTCTGGGCCTTCTCCCCAGTGACTTAAATGCTTATCTGTCATGTCCTCCCTCATTGTTTGTTTGGTTTTTTGAGACAGGGTCTCCCTGTAGCCCCGTCTGGCCTGGACCTATGTAGACCAGGCTGGCCTCGAGTTCACAGAGATCCGCCTGCCTCCGCCTCCCTAGTGCTGGGACTAAACGCAGGCACCACCACATCTCTGTCTTTCCTTACTCCAAAGTGTATCTTTGATGTCTAAGCACTGGATGCTGTGAGGAGTCCAACTTAATGTCCCAACCCCATCATGCTGTCCTCTACCTTGTTGGAGTTTGATGGAACCGAATTCAGCATGGAAGGGACATGAGGGGCGGTCTGTCCCCTGTGGCCTCCCCATGTCCTGGGCTTTTGCACATCAACATCCTGTGGTAACAGGTGGCCACAGCTGTGGGTGACTCATTGAGTCCACTCTGTGACAGAAGTGATCAGCTGAGTCCCTGGACCCAGCATGCAGTTTCTTGACCCAGGAGCCACAAGGCAGGCTGGAGCCAGGCAGGAAGTGGGGACAAGCTGAGGCCTCCGCAGGTCCCCATGTGCCTCCTGCAAACCATCAGCAAAGCAGCTTCCAGTTTCTCCCCTGTTCCCTGGTTCCCACGTTTGCTCTGTCCTCTTCCTACCCACCATGTGCATTTATGAAGTGCCTGCTGTATGCCAGGCCTGTCTTAGCGAAACTCAGATATGTAACCTCAACAGGTAAGTGTGGTATTCAGCTGTCATGAGAGGAAACCGAGCTTACAGCAGAGGAGCCCCAAACCCAGTCACCCCATATCCTGTATCCTCGTCTTTGCTGGCCAGGGATCTCTCTGCTCCTTGCTGTCCTTGATCTAAACAGAAGACCCCACCCACCAACATTTCAGAGGTGGAGACAGGAGAATCAGGAGATCAAGACCAGCTGGCTAACAACCAACCCATAACTCTAGTTCTAGCAATGCCCTCTTTAGTCTCCATAGGCACTGCATGCATGGGTGCACTTACATACATACAGGCAAAACACTTATACACATAAAATAAATAAAATAAAATAAAATAATAAAATAAAATAAAATGTTGGGTGTGGTGGTGCCTGCCTTTAATCCCAGCACTCAGGAGGCAGAGGCAGGCGGATCTCTGTGAGTCAAGGCCAGTCTGGTCTACATAGCGAACTCCAGGCCATCTGGGGCTACAGGGAGACCCTGTCTCAAAAAGACCAATAGATAGATAATAAATAAATAAATAA
>NW_008360309.1:1323031-1367127 GCF_000622305.1 Nannospalax galili
GGTGGCGCACACCTTTAGTCCCAGCACTTAGGAGGCAGAGGCAGGTGGATGTCTGTGTGTGAGTTCACGGCCAGTCTGGTCTACATAGTGAGTTCCAGGAGAGCTGGGGCTACAGGGAGACCCTGTCTCAAAAAGACGAAAAAAAGAAAAAAATTTAAAAATTAAACAAAAATAAGTAAGGAAAAAGCAGGAATGCTCAGAAGAGGGGGAGTCTGGAGTTTCCAGCTGTCCTCTCCAGGTGTCTGCCGGGCTTTCTCTATCCCTATCAGCCTCCTCCACTGGCTTTATCAGTACCACACAGAGGCATGCCAGCACACTCTGGCGCACCCCTCTCCAGTTCCAGGACGGACATGTCTGGGCAAGTCTGAGCGCTTGTCAAAGCTTCAGTTGCCCAGGAATGAGCTGCCAGAGTCAGAAGGCAGGGTGCAGGATGCAGGAAGGCCTTCTCTCCCATCTGTGGAAGCAAACGTCGACCCTGTCTCCTACCCAGGCCTGCACACTTAGCAAGCACCCAGTACATGTCCTCTTTTGCTCCCAAAGATGGGATTTTGAGGGATACATAGGAGTTTTCCAGGTTTGGTTTTGTTTAGATGGGTCTCACTAGGTAGCTCCAGCTGGCTTGGAACTGACTTTGTTGTCCTGACCAGCCTCAAACTTTACGGCCATTCTCCTGTCTCGGCCTCCCAAGAGCTGGGATGACTGGTATACACCACTACACCGACTACAGGAGTTCACGAGGTTTAAATGACACGCTGAGGGCAGGGGGATCCTAGACGACAACATGAGGAGGGGGAACATTGCAGCCTGGGTCACCCCAAATGAGGGGACAGGAGCCGGGATGCCTGACTGAGCAGCTCTGCTTTCTCTTGGGGGTAAACAGGAGCCACAGAGGGTGTGTGAGACCTAGGAGTCTGAGACGTTTACCTCAGCATGATGGAAGCTTGCTTAAAGGTATAGAAGACAGGCCCAGCCGCCTGCAGCCTCTCCCTGGGACAGGCTTCACTGCTCCCAGGACCCGCTGTTCTCCTTTGTGGCCCATCACAGCTGGGACCCCTGCACCATATGACAAGCCTGGGCATGCCTGATCCTTGCTGTGTCCCAGGTCCAGGCCCAGTGTACACTGTTGCAGGAATGGGGCTTTGAGACTAAGGTTAGGTAGCAGAGCTGGGGCTGCTGGATTCCCAGTGCCCCCTGTTGGCCTCAGAGTGGAACACACAGCTGTCTTTCCTGCCTCCTGTAGTCTCAGTCTCAATCTCTGTCTCTGTCTGTTCATCTGTTTCTCTCTCTCTCTCTCTCTCTCTCTCTCTCTCTCTCTCTCTCGCTCTCTCTCTCTCTCTCTCTCTCTCTCACACACACACACACACACACACACACTGACTGGCTGAGGAGCTAGTCAGTGGTTACTTAGTGTGTTGTGATAGGTGGCACACAGGCAGCCTCTGCATGCCAAGGAGGTCCTTGTGCATCCAGGAGGGTCATGAAAACCACCCTTGTGTTAAGGGTCCCACACACTGCTTGACCTTGTGGGGGAGGAGGAGGATGCGTCACTGTGGAGAGATGGGAAATTGCCGCTTAGAGCCAAAATGACTTTGCATTACCTTAAACTACTTAATGGCTACTTAACTTTTCTGTCTGGCCTAATATTCGTGGGATTATGTCACAGGAGTGGAGGGGTTATGGTCAAGCCTGGGCTCCAACAGTCCTAACCAGCCAGGTTAGGCCACCCATCCTCAGTGGGCAATTAGACAGCAAATAATAATGAAAAATTGAGAAAGGAGATTTCCTCTTTAAAAAATATTTTAGGCTGGGCGTGGTGGCGCACGCCTTTAATCCCAGCACTTGGGAAGCAGAAGCAGGCGGATCTCTGTGAGTTCAAGGCCAGCCTGGTCTACATAGTGAGTTCCAGGACAGCTGGGGCTACAGGGAGACCCTGTCTCAAAAAGATAAAAAAAAAAAAATTCTAGTATAGGGCTGGAGAGATGGCTCACTGACTGCTCTTGCAGAAGATCCGAGTTTGGTTCCCAGCACCCACACTGTGGCTAACAACCATCCATAACTCCAGTTCCAGAGGATTTGACGCCCTCTTCTGACCTCCAAGGGCATTGCACAACACAGGCACACTTAAACACATGCAGGCAATATACATAAAAAATCATAAAATGTAAATCTTATTATGTTGTTTGTGTGTGTGGCATATGTGGAAGTCAGAGAACCATTTGCAGTACTCAGTCCTCTCCTTCCACCACGAGGGTCCTGGGGTGGAGTTCAGGTTGTCTGGCTTGGTGGCAAGCACCTTTATCTGCTGAACCCTCTCACCCGCCAGAGGTTTATTCAAATGTGGCCACATTGGGAAGAAATGAGGCCACAAAGAGTCCCAGTAGCATGCCTACAAATCCTGGGTCCTGACATGAGGTATAGGTTGAAACCGAGGACAGAAGTCCTGTGTGACAACACTGTCCATCAGGAGTGGTCCTGCTCATCACTGGCCTGTCACTGCCTCTGCTCCAGTCTCCCTATAAAGTGGTCTGACAAGCTGTCAGAGCTGTGTGAAATCTTCCCCAGAGACGAGCTCGTCCTCTGGCTTCATCCCTGTCCTCTTGCCAGCAGGAGATCCCTGCGGGAATTCCAATTTCTTGGGGTCCATCAGTTTTTTTTGTTGTTGTTGTTTTTGGTCTTTTTTGAGACAAGGTTTCCCTGTAGCCCCATCTGGCCTAAAATTCACTATGTAGACCAGACTGGCCTCAATCTCACAGAAATCTGCCTGCCTCTGCCTCCTGAGTTCTGAGATTAAAGGCATGCCCACCACACCCAGTTTGGGGTCCATCATTTTAATATTCTGATAGGCATAGCCTTTAATCCCAGCACTTAGAGGCAGAGGCAGGCAGATCTCTGTAAGTTCAGGGCCAGCCTGGTCTACATACCAAGTTTCAGGCCAGCTGGGTCTACACAACTGACCCTGTATCAAAAGAAAAAAAAGGC
Source organism: Nannospalax galili (assembly GCF_000622305.1). Lineage (NCBI taxonomy): Eukaryota > Metazoa > Chordata > Mammalia > Rodentia > Spalacidae > Nannospalax > Nannospalax galili. The sequence goes on from NW_008360309.1 coordinate 1,326,011, forward strand.
AGGCACCCCAGTGTCTTTTACAATACCGCCATCCCTGTCACATGGTCCCAACTGTTAGGGAACACTCTGGCCAGCATTCCTGAGCACAGCAGTGTCCCATAATCCTACAGCATAACCCCTGGGAACCATTGCCAGAACCTGTGCATCTGGTGTCCCTGCACTGGGTGTTGTTTTATGACTCTCTCATGATCTATGACTGTGCAAGTTTATGTGGTTTGTGACAGGCAGGAAGAGCTGTTCCCAGGCTGGAATCACATGCTTGGCTCAGGATGACCACATCCTTCTTCCCTGGGCAACAGAGCAGCTATTTAGCAATGTGCCTAGCAAGCAGGCCTCAGCACTGGTGAGACAAAACGTCATTCCAGAGGGCTGGAGAGATGGCTCAGAGGTTAAGAGCACTGGCTGCTCTTGCAGAGGACATGGGTTCAGTTCCCAGCACTCACATGAAGGCTAACAACTGTTTGTAACTCCAGTTCCAGGAGATTCAACACTGTCTTCTGTCCTCCATGGGTATTACATGACACACAAGTGCACTTATATATGTGCAGGAAAACCACTCCACACATACACATTTAAAAAAAGGAAAAAAAAAGGGCTAGAGAGATGGCTCAGCAGTTCAGAGCCCTGGCTGCTCCTGCGGAGGACCTGGGTTTGATTCCCAGCACCAATATTGTGGCTGAAACCATCTGTAACTCCAGTTCTAGGGGAATCTGAAGCCCTCGTCTGACCTCCGTGGCATTGCACAACATGGGTGCACTCACATACATGCAGGCAATACACTCATATACATAAAATAAAAATAATACATAAAAATTTAAAAAATTTTTTTAAATATTTTTATGTATTACGTCAGAAGAGGGTGTTGGGTTCCCCTGGAACTGGAATTAAGGATGGTTCAGAGCTGCCATGTGGGTGCTGGGAATTGAACCCAGGTCCTCTGCAAGAGCAGTCAGTACTCTTAACTGCTGAACCATCTCCCCAGCCCCTAAAAAAATGTTTTAAAAAAAAGAAAACAAAGCTGGGCGTGGTGGCACATGCCTTTAATCCCAGAGGCAGGTGGATCTCTGTGAGTTCTACAGAGTGAGTTCCAGGACAGCTGAGGCTACAGGGAGACCCTGTCTCAAAAAGACCAAAAACAACAAAAAAAAACCCTCATTCCAGAAACACAGAAACAGAAGAGATTGAGAAACTGAGGCTGAAGAGCAGGCTGAGACCTGGTGCCCAGTGTGTCTTCTCCATTCCTTTAGAATAACTCCCAGAAGCCTGGGTGCCATCCACAGTCCATTCCTAGAAGAAGGGGGTACACATGGTGGTGCCACCGGTGGCTGAGGCAGTAGTAGAGGTGGGCCTGGACCACACAAAGCCCCTTACTGGCTGAGCATGGTCCCTGTCATCTATTGCCTCTCCATCCCACAGTCCCCCACCAGTGACACCAGTCATGCAACACAATGACATACTTCAACAGTTTTATTGTGGTCTGGGATGAAAAGTTTGAGGTCTCCCAGAGCCCAGCCTGGCAGACCTGGGTTCCCAGACACAGAGTTCAGTTGGGAGCTCTGGGGTCAGAGAGAACTCTGCCTGATGGGGCTGAAAGGGTGTCCATGGAAATTAGGAAATGGTCCCCTTTGGCAGGAAGGGATCCTCACAGAGACCCTGGGGATAACACACCTCACCTGAGATATTAAGGAATCCCAGAAACAAGCCAGGACCAAACAGGCAGTGAACCTGCTTCCTAGGCTTCCTCAGGCCTTGAGGGTGGAGAGCTCAGGACTAGTTGGGGCTCTGTGTTCACCCAGCCCAAGTAAAGCCAGTTCCCTCCTAAAAAAGGTATATGTAGGGGAGTTGTTGGAGAGATGGCTCAGCAGTTAAGAGCACTGGCTTCTCTTGCAGAGAACCTGGGTTTGAATCTTAGCACCCACATGGCTAACAACTATCTGTAACTCCAATTCCCGGGGATTTGGTGCTCTCTTCTGTTCTCCATGGGCACTGCATGACACTGTGCATTTTCTTTTCTTTCTTTTTTTATTATTATTATTTTATGTGTATGCATGTATTGCCTGCATGTAGGTAAGTGCACCCATGTCATGCAATGCTGGAGGAGGACAGTAGAGGCTGTTGGATCCCCTGGAACTGGCATTATGGACAGTTGTTAGCTGCCATGTGGGTGCTGGGATTTGAACCCAGGTCTTCTGCAAGAACAGCCAGTTCTTAACTGCTGAGCCATCTCTCCATCCCCAATACACTGTGTATTTTCATACATACAGGCATAATACTCATACACATAAATAGAAATTTAAAAAAAGAAAAAAAATTGAAAGCTGGGCATGGTGGCATAAGCTTTTCATCTCAGCCCTGCACAGGTTGATGCAAGATGGTCACATTGGGGTACACAGTGAAACCACCTCAAAAAAAAAAAAAAGAAAATAAACAGAAACTCTCCCCAAGCCAGCTCTTAAGGTCAGGAGGTGAAAGACCCTGGGCTTCACATACCACTCCTGCAGAGACCCAGGCCACCAGGAGCCATGTCCCAGTGCAGAGCCATGTGCCCCCTCTGTGTGGTCCTAGATGTTGGATGTGCCCCTGTGTAGGTCCAGGTGCTGCTGGGGAAGGAAGGCTGGGGAAGCTATGTAGTCTCTTTCTGTTTCTTTCTTTATCTCTATCTCTATCTCTCTCCCTTCCTTCCTCCCTCTCCTCTCTCTCTCTCTCTCTCTCTCTCTCTCTCTCTCTCTCTCTTCCTTTCTTCTTTCTTTCTTTTTCTTTTTGGAGACAGGATCTCTCTGAAGCCCGAACTGACCTGGAACTCACTATGTAGACCAGGCTGGGCTTGATCTCACAGAGATCCGCCTGCTTGTGCCTCCAGAGTGCTGAGATTAAAAGAGTGCTGAGATTAATGGTGTGTGCCACCATGCCCAGCCATGTGTTTTTGGTTTATTTTGACATATTTTAGTGTGGTATGTGTGTGTGTGTGGGTGTGTGTGTGTGTGTGTCTCCAGAAGACAACATGTGGTTTGGTGGCAAGCACCTCTACCCACTGAGCCATCTCACCAGCCCCTATTTTTTCCTTCTTTCCCTCCCTCCCTCCCTCCCTCCCTTCCTTCCTTTTATTTTTGTCTTTTTGAGACAGGGTCTCCCTGTAGTTCCAGCTGGCCTGGAACTCACTGTGTAGATCAGGCTGGCGTTCAACTCACAGAGATCCGCCTGCCTCTGCCTCCCAAGTGCTGGCTCTTTATTTTTGTTGTTTGAGACAGGATCGCATGAGGCTCAATCTGGCCTCAAACTCCCTTCTCCTGATCCTTCTGCTGGGATAATATGTACGCAGCACCTCATCTGCTAGACAGGATCCCTCGAAGCCTGGAAGTTTCCCCACCAATTTTGTGGCCAGTGCTCCAGGGACAAATGTGTTTATCATCCATTCAAAACTTGGTTTTTCAGATCTTTTAGGTGGCCACTGTACCATGGATGGGGGACCCTACACTCGGACCTGAGAATTGTGGGGCCCTGTGGCTGAGGCCTGGTCCAGCACAGTAGGCCCTGGGTTTTTTCCCCAGGACTACAAAAAGTGAAAGAAAACAGGTGTGTCCCCTCCTTGCCAGCTGCCAGGGCAATGTGCCTAGAGTAGGGACGTTTTGTCTGGCACGAAAACAAAGCCTTTGTCCCCCAAGCCTGTGGGTTCCTGGGGACTGGGGGTTGCACAGGCAAAATGGGTCTGTTTGGGGATGTCAGCACCCTGTGCAGGCCCAGGTCTCCAGGCAAACTGCAGGGAAGAATGTGGCTTTGTCTCCCCTGTCCCAATGGGACTTCTGGTCCCAGACACTCCAAGGGGGTGGGCAGGTCAAAGGTGAGCAGCCTAGACTATGGGAGGGGAGGAGCAGGGTGGGAGTGTTCTGCACACAGTCAGGTCACGGGAGGGCTTTATACACGGCAGCTGCCTGGCTTCCAGTCAGGCCTCACAGAAAAGCACCTGTCAGCTTCTCCTGCCTTCCCTTGCCTCTGTGGTGGACGCTTTTTCAGAGCCGTCCATGCTGGTCATCCACAAAACAGATTTCCTCCCAAGCTGAACCCATCACAATGTGATTTTCTCTTATTTTAAATGTATTTTATTTTTATTTTTTATTTTTGTTTTTAACAGACTTAATTCACTTTATTTCTTTCTCATATAAAAGCTTTAGGTAAGCCAGGCATGGTGGCGCACGCCTGTAGTCCCAGCACTTGGGAGGCAGAGGCAGGCGGATCTCTGTGAGTTCAAGGCCAGCCTGGTCTACATGCCAGGACAGCTGAGGCTACAGGGAGACCCTGCTTCAAAAAGAAAAAAAAAAAAAAAAAAAGCCTTAGGTAATGGCCACAGTTGGAGCCTGGGTTCTCTGCACAGACTCTGGTGTGGGTTTTCACAAGATGGTTGGTGAATTCCTGATAGGGAGGCTTGGTGAAGATTGGCTGTTTCCAGAGGTCAGGGGTCAGATAGCTGTAGGTCTGAGATGGTATCAAAGGTGGCCTTGGCAAAGTTGCTCAGGGTGGCAGTGCAGCCCAGGCTGATGTGTAGCAGCCCTCAATACCAACCAGCCGCAGCAGCTTCTTAGGCACTAGAGCAGAGATGGTGCCAGTGCCTCTGAGGGCAGGGCTGAGGCGTATCAGTACAGACCCACTGTGACCCGTCACCTTGCACAGGATGGTGTGGCCTTACCAATCTTGTTTCCCCAGTAGCTCTCACACAGGGACAGTGGAAAGCTTGGCAAGACGTGGCCCCTCGAATGGCAGTGGCCACCTCCTTGGAGCACTTAACAGCAACATGACAGTTGTATTCCCCAAAAGCCTGAACTTGGTCCGCTGGCCAGCCCAGGTCTGCTTCTGCACTGGCATGATCTAAAAACCTCATCCTTAAGTAATGTTCCAGGAAAAAGTCAGTAATCTCAGATTCCCTAATGGGCAGGGAGAGCAGGTAGATCGCCTCCAGTGACTTGACCTTCATGTCCTTGACCAGGCAAACCAGCTTGGTGACTGGGATCCACTCCTTGTCTTGCTTTGCCTCTTTGAGGCCCCACAGCCCGGAGACTACTACCAAACCTTCCATGGAAGCTGCCTCAATCTCCCTGTGTCACCCACCATTTGATATTTCCCGAGGAAGAAGCACAATCTTCTTCTTTTTTTTTTTTTTTTTTTTTGAGACAGGGTCTCCCTGTAGCCCCAGCTGTCCTGGAACTCACTATGTAGACCAGGCTGGCCTTGAACTCACAAAGATCCACCTGCCTCTGCCTCCCAAGTGCTGGGATTAAAGGCACAATCTTATTTTCAAAGATCTGCCTCCCGACTAGACTTGGTGGCCACCTCGAAGTGGAGGCAGGCGGGTCAGGAGGTCGAGGTCATCCTTACTACAGTCATGAGTTTGAAATTAGCCTGGGCTATAGGAGACCCCATTTCAAAAAGCACACAAAAAAGCAGAGGCGGGCGGATCTCTGTGAGTTCGAGGCCAGCCTGGTCTCCCTTAGCGAATCCAGGCCAGCTGCAGCTACAGGGAGACCTTGTCTCAAAAAGACCAAAAAAACAAACAAACAAAAAAAACAAGCACACAAAAAGAACCAAGTCCCCTGTGGCTGCCTGGGCAGCCAGGCTGGTTTCTCCGCCCCACCCATCTTACGTCCCGCCCACACCACAGGCCCCGCACACTTCTCCCCACACCAAAAACCCCACCCACCCTAAGTCCGCCACCAGACCCAACCACTCCAACCCTGCGTCCCACCTCCCGGCCACCCTCCCTAGGCCCGGCCCACACAACAGCCCCGCCCACTCTGCTGGCCGATCCCGAGGTTCGCCATGACCTGGTTCATGTCACATGGCTATTTCAGGCTGAGACAGGCTAACTGGAGACTGGCCAGTGACCCTGACCCAGGGGACAAAGGAAGAGAAAAAGCAAGCCAAGGCCTGGGAAATGTTTAATGGACGGCAGATCAAATGAAAGTGGGCCAGGCACCCGTGTGCTGATCCTGCCCAGCAGTCATCCTAACCTCCCAGCAGAGGAGCGGACGGTGGAGGCTGGACCCAGCAGGACAGGCCCCATCCACCTGCCTTCCTGACCTCCGAGGAACTGTGAGCCGTGTGCACCCTGGAGTCCACCTGTTATCCCAGCACTCAGGAGGCTGAGGTAGGGGAATCATCACAAGTTGAGGGCCAGCCTGACCTACAGAGTAACGTCCAGGCCAGCCAGGTCTACATAGTGAGACCTTGCTGCAAAACACAAAGACATGTGTGGACAAAAACCAGATGTGGTGACAACTCCTGTCATGTAAGCACTGAAGGAGGCTGTGTCAGGAGGATCAGATGTTCAAGGCCAGCCTGGGCTACTTGAGATCTAGGCTCAAAAAAACCAAAGTGCTTTGGAGAATCCCTGCCTCCCTTGTCCCCCACATTCAAAAGCCATGTTTTCTGCTCACAGTTAGCTGAGAAGATTCAGTACCTCTCACTGTGGGTTTGGGGGGGTTTCTCAGAGCTGGAACACTCTGGGAACACAAAGGGGGCTGTCACCCCAGGGAGGGGAACAGAGTCCGTGAAATTTAAACCTGCTGGTCACCTGCCACACCCATGGCTGTGGAGTCAGGGTCTGGAGTCACCCTGGGTACCCCCTGTCCTCTCTGAAGAAAACCTGAGCCACAGAGAAACCCTCCGAAAGGACTCACCTGCAGTACCCCAGCAGCTCTGCAGAGCAGGAAGAAGAGGGGCCAGCATGTGTGAGGACGAGAGAACAAAGATCCGAAGATCTGAGATTAAAAAATAGCTGGGCATGTGGTACATATCCCAGCACTGGAGAGGCTGAGACTAGAGGGTCAGGAATTCAAGGTCATCCTCAGCTACACAGCAAGGTCAGAGGCCAGCCTGGGATACTGAGACCCTGACTCAAGAAAATGAAAAAGCCAGGTGTGGTGGCGCTCACCTTTAATCCCAGCACTTAGGAGGCAGAGGCAGGCAGATCTCTGTGAGTTCAAGGCCAGCCTGGTCTACATAGTGAGTTCCAGGCCAGCTGGGGCTACAGGGAGACCCCGTCTCAAAAAGACCAAAAACTAAAAATAAAAAAAATAAAGAAAATGAAAAAACAAAGCAACTCAAAAGAGGAGCTAGTTTGGGGAGCTACCCCAGGATCCAGTTGCACAGTCACATCTGTCCCTACACCAGAGGTGGCCTCCAAATTTTGTGTGGCTTCTAGTGACAGGGACTACACTGTCTTGCATGGAAACCCAGGTCATATCACCTCACGCCCTGCATCCTGAGGGCGACACTCCTCATCCTTCTTTGAAAATTGGCAGGGCAATAAAGTTTGGCTGGAGTTCTAGGCACACCTCCAGACACCTTTCAGTAAGTGTCCCCACAGCTGACACCACCACACCTGCTTCAACATGCCAGGACATGCCAGGGTGCTGCAGGCTCTGGTCTCTGGGTCCTCAAGGGAACTGTAAGGACACTAGGCAGCTGTGACATGGAGAGCTTCTTTTTGCTTTTATGTCCCAGGCGGGCTGGCTATGGTGCATACCTGTCATCCCAGCAGGAGGATCAGGAATTCAAGGCTAGCCTGGGCTACACAGTAAGTTCAAGAGCAACAACAGCCCCCCACCCCCCAAAAAAACCAAAAAGTAAATAAGAAGAGAAAGTCTAAGGGCAGAGACCAGGCCCAGCCCACAGCTCAGGTGCTGAAGGCCCGGCCCCAGGCAGCCTGCAATTCTGAGCAAAGAATCACTCTGGGGAGCAGAAGAAAGATGGCCAGTGTGGGGGGCAGAAGGCGAAAGAGGCCTCACACCTGCAGCAAAGAAAGACACTTGTTGGTTAAACCTGAAGTCAACAACGGGGAGAGAAATTAGTCTGCACCCTAAATCACCAAGGAGGGTGAGGGAGGGAGAAGGGGAAGAAGGGAAAGAGGGAGGGATGGAGGGAGGGACAGAGCGAAGGGAAGCCTAAACGGTGGCCCACACCTGTCATCATAGCACTGGGGAGGCTGAAGCAGGAGGATGGGCACTTCAAAGGCCACCTGGGCTACACAGCCAGACCATGTCTCAAAACACATCAAAAAGAGGAAGGAAGGAAGGGAGGAAGGAAGAGGAGGAAGAGGAGGGGAGAGTCAGCCACAGCCCAGGCTGGTTTTGCTTGGGGCTGCCCAGAGTTTGGGGACATAGATTAGGGCCAAACTCCTTCATGACACTGAACTTTGAAGAAACCTAGTCAGAGAAAGCTCTGGAATTGCTTTCTTCATAGACCTGCAAAAGCAGACAGTGGACGTGGCCCAGTGGTCGTGGCAGTGCCATGGCTATCGCCCTGCCTTGGCCTCCTGGCACAGCAGTTGTGTCTCCACACATGGGGACACTGGGACAAAGCTCTCTGTCCACCACCCTGCGATCCACTGGCAGGGGGAACAAGTATGAATCAGGACCTTCCATTGGACCCATGGTGATGAGCCAGTCCTCCTTGCCTGGGTCCCTGAGGGCGGCATCTGCTGCCGGGCTCCCAGGCGGGACAGAGTCCCCAGTGTGGTAGCCATCAGTGGTGGTGGCAGCAGCTGATCTTGCCCTCCGCCTGCTCCAGGACACCTAGCATCTCCTCAATGATGGCCCGCAGTGCCCGGCCCAGCTGGTCAGCATTGTAGGGCTTGCCCAGTGGTGGCACATGGACGAAGGCTGAGCGACCATGGCTCTGGTAGAGTGAGGTATAGTAGGTGAAGTCACACAGGTACCTGAAAATGGGAAAGAGGAAGAGACTGGGTTAGCGCCCAGACCAAGGGCACCTGCTGCAGTCAAGCCTGAGTTGTTGGTAGGGGGCTGTGCTAAAGGCTGGTTCTCCAGCAGGGCAATGTTCGGAAGTGGTAGAGCCTCTGGGGGCTGGAGCCTAGATGGAGGAGGTGAAATTATAGGGGACATGCCAAAAAGGGTTAGAAATTTGGTGGCCTTCTCTCTATTCTTTTGTTTCATTATTTTATTCAAAATTTTAATTTATTATTTTTATTTTACCTGTATGAGTGTTTTGCCTGCATGTATGTAAGTGCACACATGCATGCAATGCCCATGTAAGCCAGAAGAGGGTGTCAGATTCCCTGGAACTGGAGGCATGCACCACCACACCCAGCCTTATTTTTATTTAACAAAGATTTTTTTTAAAGTTTATGTGTATGCGTGTATTGCCTGCATGTAGGTAAGTGCACCTGTCTCTTGCAATGCCTGAGGAGGACAGAAGAGGCCATCGGATCCCCTGGAACTGGAGTTATGGACAGTTGTTAGCTACCATGTGGGTGCTGGGATTTGAACTCAGGTCTTCTGCAAGAACAGCCAGTGTTCTTAACCGCTGAGCCATCTCTCTAGCCTCCTTATTTTTATTTTTAATGTGTATGAGTATATTGCTTCATGTAGGTGGATGCACCCATGTCATGCGATGCCTGAAGAGGTCAGAAGATGGCATCAGATCCCCTGGAACTGGAGTTATAGACAGTTGTTTAGCTGCCATGTGGGTGCTGAGAATCAAACCCGAGTCCTCTGCAAGAACAGCCAGTGCTCTTAACCACTAAGCCATCTCCCTGGTTTCCCCCAATTATTTTTTTAAAGTAGAGCTGGAACCAGGCATGGCGGTACATGCCTTTAATGCTAGCACTTGGGAGGCAGAGGCAAGTGAATCTCTGTGAGTTCAAGGTCAGCCTGGTCTACATAGTGAGTTCCAGGCCAGCTGGGGCTACAGGGAGACCCTGTCTCAAAAAGACCAAAAAAAAAAAAAAAAAAGCTGGGGTTGGCCTCTGTTGGCAGAGCTTTTGCCTAGCATGTTTCATGAAGCCGTGGGTTCCATCCCGAGCATCACATAAAACCAGACATGGTGATGTATGCCTTTAATCCCAGCATTCATTAGTCAGAGGCAGGCAGATCTCTGAGTTTGAGGCCAGCCTGTTCCTGTCTCAAAAAGAAAAAAAGGAAAAATTGGGAGCTGAGATGGCTCAGTCAGTAATGTGTTTACTATGCAATTCTGAACCCTGGCAGCCATGTAAACAGCTGGTGTAGCAGTGCACACCTGTCAGTCTAGTACCAGTACTCTCTGGCCAGTGTAGCCCAGTATTCTGGGTTTAGTGAGAGCTGAGGTTCATACCTGCTTGCCATCCAATCCCAGGATTCATGGCTGGAGGGAAAGCCCTGCCTGTGTCCTCCCTGGAGTGCCCCACTCCCCACCTGCCAGCTCCCCACCTGCCAGCTCCCCACCTGCCAGCATCCTGGGAGATGGTAACAGATACGTCCAGCCCCAACGTGGTCACACGCTTGCACACGGCGTCCATGTCTATGATGGAGTCGATGCTCTCAGGCCCATCCTCCACACAGCACTGTGAGCCTGGGCAGAAACGGCAGTTGTCCAGTCCCTTGTAACCTTTGTTGTGTCCACATTTCTCCAGTGTCACTGTGGTGGCCATGCCTGACACACCAACGTGCACCACCAGCTGGGGATAGAGAGACCTGGATTGACACAAGCTGCAAACAATGACAGCCTCACCATGTCATTGATTCTGACCTCTCTCTCCTGGAACACTCCCTGCAGTCACTCTTGCAGAAAGGGAAGATTCAAACACTGTACACAGGCTTATTCATGCTCCATGAGCCACTCCAAATACTAAAAACAGCTGGTCAGATAAAGAATGATCTAGGCAGAGTGTGGTGGGCACACCTTTCATTCTAGCACTTGGGAGGCAGAGGCAGGTGGATCTGTGAGTTCAAGGTCAGCCTGGTCTACATAGGAAGTCCCAGGCCAGTCAGGGCTGCATAGTGAGACCCTGTCTCAAAGAAAAAAAAAATGGAATGAATTATTATATCTCTGTTAAAAAGTCCAAGAAGCTGTTTTGTTTTTGAGACGGGGTTCATGTAGCCCTGGCTGGCTTTGAACTCCTGATCATCCTGTCTCCACCTCCCAAGTGCTGAGGTAACAAGGCCACACCTGACTTGAAATACGTTTTAAAAGTCATGTTTTTTTTTAATTTTTGGTCTTTTTTTGAGACAGGGTCTCCCAGTAGCCCCAGCTGGCCTTGAACTCACAGAGGTCTGCCTGCCTCTGCCTCCCGAGTGCTGGGATTAAAGGCATGCACCACTACGCCTGGCATGTTTTTATTTATTTTTTAAATATTTTATTTATATTTTACTTTATGTGTATGAGCGTATTGCCTGCATGTATGTGAGTGCACCCATGTCGTGCAATGCTGCAGAGGTCAGAAGAGGGTGTCAGATTCCCCTGGAACTGGAGTTAAGGACGGTTTGTAGCCACCACGTGGGTACTGGGAATCGAACCCGGGTCCTCTGCAAAACCAGTCAGTGCTTGTAACAGCTGAGCCATCTCTCCAGCCCCCAAAGTTATGTTTTTATTTTTAAATTTTTCCTTTAATAGTACTGGGGTTGGAAGCCAGGCCTCAAGTGAGCCCACCCTGTGTTCCAAGACCACTCACATCAACTGTCACTTAAAACCCCTGCATTGGTGCAGACCCCCAGAGGGATGGAGCCAGGCTCTTTGTGGTCCCCAACTTTGTTTTCTTCCCTCCTCTTTAAAGGAAACCATCAAAGTATATTCTGTTCAAGGGTACAGTGGCATTTTGAGAGGGGCTGGTGAGTACTCCCCTGTAGATGCATGGGGGGGGATGCAGGCCTTGCAGGGTTCACCTGGGGGCTGTGTTTCTCCCACAGTGCAGGGATCAGCCTCTGTACCGTCTGGTACTCCACCGGGATCTCATACACATGCAGGTCCACGCTGTCTCCAAGGCCCAGCTTCTCCAGCTCCTGTGAGAGAAGATGGGGGGCAGGGCAGGAAGGATGTAGAGATATCCTTCCATCTTCTGAGAACAGGGGGTAGGTGTGCCCAGCAGTGGGAGGTAGGAGAATCGGGTCATCCTCAGCTACATGGCCAGTCTGAGGCCACCTTGGGCTACAGGAGAGCCTGTCTCAGAAAACAAAACAGTTTTCAGGGCATGGTGGTAGTCCCAGTACTCTGGAGGCAGCTCTCTGTGAGACTGAGGCTAGCCTGGTCTACATAGTGAATTCCAGGCCAGCTGGGGCTACAGGGAGCTACTGTCTCAAAAACAAAAAAAATCCAAAAAACCCCCGAACAAAAATCAGGCACCCTAAACTCAAACAAAAACCTTAAAAGGATCAAAACTAAGCCAGGTGTGGTGGTACATGCCTTTAATCCCAGCACTCGGGAGGCAGAGGCAGGCAGATCTCTGTGAGTTCAAGGCCAGCCTGGTCTCCATAGTGAGTTCCAGGACAGCTGGGGCTACATGGAGACCAAAAAAAAAAGAAGGATCAAAACTAATAGGTCCTTCCTGGACCAAGTTGAAGCAGGGAGGGCACCACTTGCTGGATAAGAGCAGGATGGGGTGGTACAAAGGGTAAGCTGCTGCCATGGCAACAGTCATAGTCTTCTTTTTCGGTATGACTGACTTTTGTTTTTGGTCTTTTTGCGGGGGGAGGTCTTTTTGAGACAGGGTCTCCCTGTAGCCCCAGCTGTCCTGGAACTCACTATGTAGACCAGGCTGGCCTTGAACTCACAGAGATCGGCCTGCCTCTGCCTCCTGAGTTTTGGGACTAAAGATGTGTGCCACCACGCCCTGCTCAGTATGACTGACTTTTGAATGCTGTTTAACAAAATCTGAAAATCTGAAATCAAAATAAACTACCCTGAGTGGGACAGGTGGCGTATGTCTGTCCTGTCCCTCAGGAGACTGAGACAGGAGGATTGCTGTGAGTTAGGCTACAGTGTGATACCAGCTCAGAAACCAGCACAAAACAAAAAGATACCTGTCACCCCAGCACTGGGGAGACAGGATCAAGAGTTCTAGGTCATTCTCAGCTACATAGTAAATTTTGGACCAGCCTAGGCTATGTGAGACCCTGTCCCAATAAATCAAAACAAAGAAACCAAAATCAAATCAACCAAACTAAATAAAATAAACCATCTGTCCGTAGTCTCCCATCTGAAAATCCATTTTCAATGTTTGCCTGTGAACCCAGGATGATGTCTGTTTTATTTAAATGTGAGCCCCATTTGATTTAAATCACAGTAGAAATCTGTATTTATGAAAAGCAGGAAGTGAGTGGAAGGCCCAGGCAGAGAGAGATAAACAGGATACCCTTCATCAAATTTCAGAACTTTTCTGTTTCAGGGGGCACTAACAAAACAGGACAAGGCCACCGTGTGAGGGGGGAGCTTGTCAAACAAAGCACACTGAGGATGACTGACCTTCACCCCAAGCCAGGCATTACACACCTGTCATTCCTTATCTTTAAATGGCTCCCAGACAGCAGACAACGAAACCACCAGGGTCCTCAGGAGTCTGTTGACAGCAGGACAAATGGCCATCCCAGACTCCTGAGGCCAGGATCTGAGCACATGGCTCCTCATGCTATTCCCTAGAACACATGCTATTCCTTCAGGACCATACTGGTCCCCAGGGCAAAATCTCACCAAATGCAAGATGGAGGGATGGGTACAGATGACAGGAGATTAGAGTCAGGGCAGGGGCTGGAGAGATGGCTCAGCAGTTTAAGAACACTGGCTGTTCTTGCAGAAGATCCAGGTTCGAATCCCAGCATCCACATAGCAGCTAAAACTGTCTGTAACTTCAGTTACAGGGGATCCAACGGCCTCTTCTGTCCTCTGCGGGCATTGCAGACATGGGTGCACTTACCCATATGCAGGTAATACACTCATACACATAAAATAAAAATAATAAAACATTAAAAAAAAAAAAAGAGGACAGAGCCTATCATGGTGGTAGATGCCTGTCAGCCTGTCATCCCAGCACTAAAGGCTGAGTTCAAGGTCAGCCTCAGCTACATGGTGAGTTTGAGGCCAATCTGGGCTACATGAGGCCATCTCTAAAAACAAAAACATAAACACCAGGCGTGGTGGTGCAGGCCTTTAGTCCCTGTACTGGCAGGCAGATCTCTGTTAGTTCAAAGTCAGCCTGGTCTCCATAGTGAGTTCCAGGCCAGGGAGGCCCTGTCTCAAAAGACCAAAAACAACAAAAGAGAAAGTGGCTGGGGTTTTAGCCAGATTGCCAAGCACTTATGTAGCATGTGCTGGGTCCTGTGTTCTATCTGAGCTTCCCCATATATGGGCAGATGGGGGTCTAGGGGAGAGGTCTTCACTCAGGAAACCTCTAGGTGGGCAGCAGCATTTAGTGTCTGTGGCGCTGAGGCACTGTTTCCGTAAGGACAGTGTGGTGGGAATGACAGCCACAAGGAAGGGTCACCCCTTATCTGGCTCTGCTCTTGGCCTCTGGACACCCAGTTCCGGTTCTCTTTGAAGAAAATTTTGCTGTAGACCCCAGTCTCACTCCCCTTGTCCTGGCTCAGCACAAACTAGAAAGCCCCAGGCCAGGGGGGCTGGGACAGCCAGACATGGCATTGTTCCAGTTCTGTCTACCTGACAAGACCCTCCCTCGGGCCCAGCTGTGTGTGACCGATTCCCTTGACCCTGCCACAAAGCCCCTCTTTGTTTGCTGGTAATATCCTTAGCAGGTCTGTGAGACCCACTGTGGTGGCATTTATCCCAGGATGTCACCACATTCTGTGTTGCACTCAGGCAGAGAGGCTGTGGGACAGTCAGGCTAGGGCCTTCCTGGTACTTCACACCCACCTAAGCCTCCCAGAAAAGAGACCTCTGGCCACTACCTAGACCTGGGGGGACAGGACAGGGCCACCACTCAGGCCTGGGGTAATGAGACATGGGAGAAGAGCCAACCCTCCTGAGGGAGGAGCTGGGGTGCAGATACCACCCTGGGGGAAGGAAAGGGAAAGCTGGGTATGAGGAGCATATCTGAGGCTGGACGATCACTACTGAGTTTGGGGCCAGCTCTGACTGCAGAATGATACCAGCTCTCAACAACAAAAATCAAGAGCCAGGTGTGGAGATACACACCTTTAATCCCAGCACTCTAGAGGCAGGTGGATCTCTGTGAGTTCCAGGCCAACCTGGTCTACAACATAGTGTTTCAGGTCAGGGCTATATAGTGAGACCTTGTCTTACCCCAGCAAAGGGAGGAGGAAATGGAGTTTGAACGGAGCTTACAGTGGGTAAAGGCACTTGCCACCAAGCCTGACAACCCGAGTTCAAGTCCCAGTACCCACTGGTAGAAGAAGAGAACCAACTCCTGCAAATTGTCCACTGACTTTCACACATGTGCCCCTCCACACACACAATAAATATATTTAAATTTTTAAGGAATAAATTGAAAACTGCATGGTCTAGGTCTGCATACAAAGTGGAGTTTCCCCTCAGAGCCCCAAAGCTCCAAGGGCTTCCCAAAGATTATTTAATTGATCTTCTTGCCCATTTACATGCAGATGGCCGTGTCTGGGGCTCAGAATCCAGACGCTGGGCTTTGTGTCCACCCAGCCCCATGAACCCTCCTGTCTGCAGCTTGCACAAAGCCAGACACACAAGTTCAGAGACACACTGCTTCTTTTTGTGTGGGGCTGGGGGAGCGGGTGGGCAAGCTGGGCCTGCTATAGTCCCATCTGCAGGTTCCCGGGGACCCTGGAGTCCTCAATCCATGGCTTGCACAGTGAGACTGGGTAAGGAGGAGGGGGGTGAAGTGGCTGAGGGCTGAGGTCTGGAGTGTGGAAGGGGGGTAAGCTGGCAGGGGGTATGGTGGAGGCAGAAATAGGAAGATGCTGGAGTCTGGGGTGGGGACAGGGACCCCTTAAATCACACAGCTAATGGGCTAAAATTAATCCACTTTGGCTTTGGTCTCTGCCCAGTTGATTTATCTAAGACAGCAAACACTGCCTCTTTCTCTCAGTGACCCCTCATCTGTCTGAAGTCCCATCTGGCATAGACATGGGACAGGTTAGTACGTTTGCTCTCTTGCCAGGATGCTGGGAGGAGGCACCCCTGTGGCTCTGCCCACCCCACCCCCCAGTTGCAAGGAGGCCACAGTTGAGGCCCTGCCCCGTTCCTACAAGGCCAGGTTGTCTCCCAATGTGTCTATAGCACCTGTTAGAAAACACCAGGCCACTCTTGAGTTTTGTGGGTTTTTTCTTTTGGGGGTGGGGGGTTGAGATAGGTCCTCCCTGTAGCCCTGGCTGGCCTGGAACTCAATAAGTAGATCAGGCTGGCCTCTGCCTGCTAAGGCCCGTGGGAAAGATTTTTCAGCCCGGTGTGGTATCCTACTGAGAATGGTTGAGTCTAAGATTAGCCTGGGACTATACAATAACACCTTGTCTGAAAAAAGTAAAATAAAAAAAGCAGTCAACACACTTAAGCTGGACTGACTGGTCAGTATCTGAGATGTGGACCTCTGACTTAAATACTTGGAAAGACTTTCTTTGCTACTGTTTCCTGAGGAAGCCAACCTTCAGGCTTGGCTCGTCCCCCCAGATTAGAGTTACCTGGACAGCAATCCAGCTGGCATTCACAGTGTGTTCCCCAAAAGGGCCAAACCCTAAAAACACAGGAAAAGAGATGTGTTACTCTTTCCCCACTGCAGAGTCCCTAAACCTCCCAGTTTGCACCTCTATCCCCCTGCCCCCCTACACTCTATACTATTTATTACCCAGCCTTCCCAGCATGCCCCAGGCCAGGTGCTGCAGCAGCTGCCAGCAGCAGTCATCTATGTAGTCCAGGCTGGCCTGGAACTCTAGGTCATCTTCCTGCCTCTGCCTCAAGCACTGGAGTGACAGGCACATATTGTGCTTGGCATCTTGTCCCCGACAGGAGGCTCACACATGGCAGCTCCCTGGGAGGGGCCATTTCCCTTCTGTACTTCCCTCCCCTAGCTGAAACCTAACCTATAATTATTTTTCATTAACTCCATAGTGGGCTGTCTTTCAACTCTGGAAACCAGCACCATAGGCACCTATGAGTCATCACTAAAAGAGGACTGGCCCTCAGATGATGTGGGGACTTCCTCTCTGGCCAGGCTATCTGGACACCTGTACACTTCCTGTCAGTCCAGCCTAGGTCTCACTTCCAAACAAGACTGTTCCCTGAGGCAGGTGGCATTCAACCTTGGCCCTTCCTCTTTCAAGATGAGGTTTCCTGGGCCTAACTGTCAGGAGCAAGGACTGAAGTACAGAGAGAGGAAGCTGGTTTCCAGAGCTCACAGAGCAAGAAAGTAGAAGACCTGGGATTCAAACCAGACCTGGGAGAGTTGGCCTCCCTCTTCTAGCCACTGGGTACAACTGCCTAAAAAGTAAGCCAGTGGCTCTGGGCACTATGGCACTAACCCACAGATGCTGAGGCAGTAAGAGTGTGAGTTCCAGGCCAGCCTGGGCTACATAAGACCCGGTTTCAAAACATAAATGGAACCAGGCGTGGTGGCACACGCCTTTAATCCCAGCACTCGGGAGGCAGAGGCAGGTGGATCTCTGTGAGTTCAAGGCCAGCCTAGTGAGTTCCAGGACAGCTGGGGCTACAAGGAGACCCTGTCTCAAAAAGACCAAGAGAGGAGAAAAAAAAAAAGATAAATGGGGCCAGAAAGATATCTAGTGGGTAAAGTATCTGCCATATAAGGACCTGAGTTCAAATCTCCAGCACACATGTAAAAGCCAGGTATGGTGGCAAGCATCTGTATGTTCAGGGCCAGGGAGGTGGAACTAGGCAGAGTCCTAGAGCTGGTGGCCTGGCTAGCCTAACCTACAAGTCCTAGGAACTCAATGAGAGACTGCCTCAAAATTTAGGTGGATGGAGCCTAAGCAACAACACCCTGGGTTGACTCTGGTCTCCACACACACAACACACAAATACACACAACACACACATCACACACACAGGCACACAAATACACAACACATATCTCACACACACAGGCACACAAATACACACAACACATCACACACAGACACAAATACACACAACACACATCACACACAGACACAAATACAACACACACATCACACACTCACATACAGGTACACAAATACAACACATGAAAACAAAAGAATGTGGGCTAGTGCAACTGGGATGGGTAAGAAGTTCACCTACCATTAGTGTAACAAGAGAGTCACCATGCCCCAGGAGGCCACATCTCGGGAGGGTACCTCACTGTGGTGGCACATGGCTGGTGTTCCAGCATTCAGGAGGCAGAGGCAGAACAGCTGCCCTGAGTTTGGGGCCAGCCCGGCTACAGAGACCTTGTGTGAAGAAACCAACCAAACAAATCTACACAGCCTGATGGAATGGCTTCAGGGATGGGGGACACAGTCGCACACACCTGTTAAGCAGTGGGCATCTTCCTCCACCAGAGATTGTACGCCCAGTCCCAACCTCCCTGGCAAATACCAGCTGGATTTTTTCTGGGTCTCCCCCTGTGCCCTCTCCAGACTGAGGCCTACAGGAGCTGACTCCGCCAAGTGGCCCAAGGCGGTGTCAGAAATAACAGTTGGTTTCCTTGAAAGTTGGTGACAGTAGGAGCCAGGCTCCTCACAAACAGGTCAGGACAGTCTCAGGTCGTCTGAGTAAGGAGGACGGGGACCCCATGGGCCCTAGCGCGGGGGAGCAGGGCTGGGAGCTGAGGCTGCGTGTCCCCGGAGTGTTTCCAGCGCGGACACCGGCCTTTGTCCCCTAGACCCGGGTGGGGACAGCATTCCGGAGGGGGCAGTTCGGTGGCTGGCGCGGCAACATGGGTGCTCCGCTCCGGGAGGGAAGAAAGCAGGATGTGTGGTGCACCCCAAGTCCCTGCACGCCCGAACTCCCGGCCCTGGACCCCAGAGGGCTCAGCTCCGCAGGTCGCCAGGACTTAGGCTGGGCTCTCGTAGCGGTGACATCTGCGAGCCCGTCCCGTGCATCCCTGCCACCTCCGGAGCCGCCCCGCCGCCCCTGGCCTGCCCGGCCGCTGCCCCGCATACCCGTCACCACCACCGCCTTCCGGGGCTGCTCCATGGCAGGCCGTGCAGCAATCACCTCGGATCCGCTACTGTGGTGACTGGCGCGGTCGCCACGGGGCTCCGCGAAGCCCCGCCCCCGAGGCTACCGGCCCCGCCCACCGGCCGACCCTGAGCCTGCGCAGAACCCACGGCGCCACTGACCACGCCCCCAAGCGCTGCTGAGCCTGCAGGCCTGCCTGTCCCGCCGCTGGGTGTGCGCGGCCTCCGCCCCTCTCAGCCCGCAGGCGGATCTCTCCAGACCGGAATACAACTCCGCCCGGCCCGCGAGCCTTCCCAGGCCCAGGCCACGTCTCCCCCGCCAGCTAACCCTCCTAGGCAGAGGCCACGCCTCCCCCTCCCGCGAGCCCTCCCAGACCGAGGCCACGCCTCTCTCACCTGCTAACCCTCCCAGACTGAGGCCACGCCTCCCCCTCCCGCGAGCCCTCCCAGACCGAGGCCACGCCTCCCCTCCACTAGCCCCCTCGAGTCCTCCAGCACTAGGCCACACTCGCCCCCCCTCCCCCCCGCCGCGAGAGTTCCCGAGACCGAAAGCCACGCCTCTCCCGCCTGCTAACCCTCCTAAACCGAGGCCACGAACAGCCCCCGAGTCATTCCAGACCGAGGCCGCGCCTCCCCCGCAAGCCCTACAGACCGAGGCCACGCCTTCCCCCCCAAGAGCCCTCCCAAGCCCAGGCCACACCTCCAGCTCCACCGCTTGGGGCGGAGGCTGGCGGGTCTCTGAGTTCCAGGCCAGCCAGGGGTCTGAGACGACTGAATGAGTGCGACTGAATGAGTGCGTAAACATGCTATGGCCAAGCTTGACAACTTGAGTTCGTCCCCAGAGCCCACATGGTGGAATGGTACTGGGGTCCTCTAGCGTTCACAACGTGTGTAAAACCCAAAGATCTATTGCAAACTGTTGCAAACAGCCCTGGTCGAGATCCTGCCTCTGGGAGTCAGAGCAGCTGGCTGCAGTCCAAGCACGTTCCTGGGGTGTTCACAGCGTATTCCAGATGGCTGCAGATGCCTGAGGGTAGTCTGGCTTTGACTGGCAGTCTTTTTTCTCAGGGCAGCCTGGGCAGATGCAGGTTAAGAGTCCAGCGGCCAACCACGGTGGCTTATTTACGGGAACATGAGGAGAAAGCTTGTTTACAACAGGAATTTAAAGAGCGCACTGTTAATACCAGAGGGATTGCAACACGTGTCCCAATTCCACTAATTTGTAGAAACCGAATTATTGAACAGGTACCTGGGACTGGAGAAAAGAGCCCTGCTTCCTTTTCCAGAGGATCCAAGTTCAGTTCCCAGCATCCACGTCACCACCTGTAACTGCAGTTCCAGGGAATTCTATGCCCACTTCTGGCCTCTGTGGCTGGTCGGACACACACACACACACACACACACACACACACACACACACAATTAAAAAAAATTTTTTTTGAGTCAGGGTCTTCCTGTAGCCCCAGCTGGTCTGGTGCTCACTATGTAGACCAGGCTGGCCTTGAATTCACACAGATCTGCCTGCTCTGCCTCCTGAGTGCTGGAAATAAAGGCTTGCACCACTACACCAGACAAAAATATGTTTTTTGTTTGTTTTTTAATTTTATTATGTGTATGTGTGTATTGCCTGCATGTAGGTAAGTGCACCCGTGTCATGCAATGCCCCTGGAGGACAGAAGAGACTGTCGGATCCCCTGGAACTGGAGTTACAGACAGTTGTTAGCTCCCATGTGGGTGCCTGGATTCAAACCCGGGTCTTCTGCAAGAACAACCAGTGTTCTTAACCGCTGAGCCATCTCTCTAGCCGTGAAAATATGTATTTTTTAAAAGGCTCCAGACTGCATATTCAGAGAAGACAGTGAGGCGAGAGAGAAGCAGGGGGGCAGCTCAGGGGTAATAGTAATTTCTATGCAAGCTTTAAGACCTGAGTTCAAATCCTGTGAGCTCACACACTGTAAATCCCAGCATCCTGTGGTGAGAGATATAAGGTGGATATAGAACTGGCCAGAAGCCTGGAGTATATGGTTCAGTAGAGAAAAGAGAGACCCAGCCTTTCAACAAGAGGGAAGGTGAGAGCAATACTTGAAGTTGTCCTTCAACCTCGACATGTATACTGGGGTATGCACAGCCCTGCACTCCCACATGAATGTAACACAAACACATAAATCAGTAAGTAAAAATTTAAATGCCATAGGCTACAGATGTGGTTCACTTGGTGGTATGCCTGTAGCTCAGTTGGTAGAGTGCTTGTAGCTCAGTTGTAAGAATGACTGTAGCTAAGATGCTGTAGTGCTTTCTTTGGATGCACAAGACCACGGCATCCCCAGCACTGCATAAAGTGGAGACTTAGGAGGTAGAAGCAGGAGGATTAGTTCAAGGTCATTCTCAGCAACATAGAGAGTTCAAGGCCAGCCTGGGCTACATGAGAGCCTGTCTCAATAAAAGAGAAACAAAAAACACACAAGGGTTAGGGGGCAGCTCCTATGGAAAACTTCCCCTTGGTCTGCTGCCCCAGGAATGTGCTGAGATATGTGTCACCTGGTTTCAGTACAGAGGCCAAGGGTCAAAACACCCACACATGGTGGAAGGAGCCATGGCTGGCTTAACTAGGAAGACTTTAACCAGGACTGCATGTGGTCTTCTGACCGCCTCCTGAATGACATGCAGGTGTCTCAAGGCCCTTAGGAAAACCCCACTGGAAGCCTCTTCCTTTTCCCAAGAGGGAGGTGTGCCAGCCAGCAAGCTGGGTCCACACAGGTCCAAAAGCCCAAGCAACCCCCTCACCAGAGGCAGGAAGTCACAGGATGTCATCAGGGGATGCTGGAGAAAGAGGCAAGTACTCAGCCAGCGAGGGTGTAGAGTTTGGCATTCCCACACTCAGCACCTTGGTTTCAAACAAAATTTTTGATCTGGGAATGGTGGTACACACCTATCATCTCAGCCCTCAGGAGGTGGATGAAGGAGATCAGGAGTTCAGGGTCATCCTCAGCTACATAGGGAGTTCTAGGGCAGCCTGGGCTACATGAGAGTCTGTCAGGGGTGAGGGGTCTGGAGAGATGGCTCAGCAGTTAGGAGCATTGGCTGTAGTTGCAGAGGACAAGAGTTTGGTTCCCAGCACGCACATGGCATCTAACAACCATGGGTATTTCCAGTTCCAGGGGCTCTGACACCCTCTTCTGGTCTTGACAGGCATTGCACATGAGTGCGCTTAACATATATGCAGACAGTCAGGCATGGTGGCACAAGCCTTTAGTTCCAGCACTTGGGAGGCAGAGGCAGGCAGATCTCTGGGAGGTCAAGGCCAGCCTAGTCTACACAGTGAGTTCCAAGCCAGCTGGGGCTATAGGGAGACCCTGTCTCAAAAAGACCAAAAAAAAAAAAAAAAGTGAAGTAGGGTGGGAGCTGTGGCTCAGCAGTTAAGAGCACTGTTGCTCTTCCAGCGGACCCAAGTTCAATTCCAAGCAATCATGGTGGGTGCCTCACAACTGCCAATAACTGACACTCTTGGGGGATCCAATGCCTCTGGGCTCTGCGGGCACCTGCACTCATGTGCATATACTCACACATAGACACATGTATATACATCTAATTAAAAACAATAAAATCTGGAGCTGGAGAGATGGCTCAGTGGTAAGAGCATTGACTGCTCTTGCAGAGGACGCAGGTTCGATTCCCAGCACCCACATGGCGGCTATGACCATCCTTTACTCCAGTTCCAGGGGAATCTGAAGCCCTCTTCTGACTTCTGCGGCATTGCACGACACGGGTGCACTCACATACATGCAGGCAATACACTCATACACATAAAAATAAATAAAATATTTTTAAGAAACAATAAAATCTTAGGAAAATTTTGAAAAAGTGAAATAAAATAGTTGTTCCTTTAAAAATTTTTAAACTTTTCATTACGTTTTATTTATTTATTTCATTTATTCATTTAATTTTTTGGTCTTTTTTGAGACAGGGTCTCCCAGTAGCCCCAGTTAACCTGGAACTCACTATGTAGACCAGGCTGGCCTTGAACTCACAGAGATCTGCCTGCCTCTGCCTCCTAAGTGCTGGGATTAATGGCGTGCGCCACCATGCCTGGCTTACATTTTATTTTGTGTGTGTGACAGCACACATATAGAGGTCAGAGAACAACTTGCAAGAGTCATGTCTCTCCTTCTACCATGTAGGTCCTGGTAACGAAACTCATGTCATCAGGCTTGGCAGCAGACGTTTACCCACAAAGCCCTCTCACCAGCCCAGACCCTGTTCTTTATTGCTTAATACACTTGGAGGTTGGAGCCTGTCCCTTAGAACATGGAAGACACCACACTGTAGGACACCTGCTCCACCACTCCTGGCTTCCTGATCTCTTCAGCACAGCCCACACGTGAATGTCAGTGCCACAGGGTCTCCACACTATGGCTTCACATCCAGTTGTGAAGGCTATTCCAGGCCATCTTGACCAGGAGGTGTAGGCACCAGGAGGTGATACAGCCTTTGTTGAGACTGGTGAATTCTCCTTTGGGTCACTAGGCACACAGGTCCTTTGGCCTGGCCAGTCAGGCCTTCATTACAAAGCTGGCTGGGATGCAGGGAGCCAGGGATGAGCAGGGCTATTTCTCCACTGCAGTCATGGTCTCCTCTCCCTGGATCCTGCCACTCCTCATGTTTCTCATCGCCTGTGTACTGAACCCACCAACATAACCTTCAGACTCTCTTAGGGCCACAGGACTTGGGTAGAGCCCCTGCCTAGAATGCCCCAGTAAGGAGATCGGATATGGCTCAGGAGAAGTAGAGTGACAGCCGAGAACCCTTTGGTGAGCGGCTGAGGGGTGTGACTTCCTTCCCCAGCATTGCAAAGTCAAGAAAATAAAGGAAAAGATTATCTAAGCAAACATAAAGTGACTGAATTCCGCCACACGGGGGCACCCCAGTAGAGGTTTCAAGCTTGAATAAGATTTTTTTTCCTTAACCGGCAAAAGAAAGAGGGTTCACAGAAAAGTCTAGAAAAATTACACAAGGATGGCGCAGCATGCGACTTTCTACTTTCTCCGCCACACGGACGCGGGGCATCGAATGGACCCTCTGTCCTCTGAATCTATCAGGCCAGTATGCCGTCAGCTAACAGGAAGGTTTGTCCTGGTCCCTGGGTCCCTGTCTGTCACCCAGGTGAGCTCCCACCAGCATCTTAAAGGGTCTCCTGCTCACGCAGTGAGGTGGGGCTTGAACTCGCACCCATAAATGCTGACATCAACGCTGAAGTTTCCCATCTTGCTGTTGAGGGGCAAGGCTCCCACGTCGCCAGTGCAGTGCTCTTCCCTGGGGTGTCTCACATGCTCACCCCAACAAGAGCCATCACGTGTCCTTAAGTCCCCATCTCAGAGCTGGATTCCGGAATGCATCGGAAACACCAACCTAAGACATCTCGCCGGTAGTCGAGGCCCTGAGGCTGGAAGGATGTGCTGCTTGCCTGATTTCTGTTTTCTTATTTAAGGCATCAACCCTGGCTGACCGTAGTCTCTGGACCTCTGCTCAGAAGATAGACACAGTCCTCTTCTTCACTAAGTATTTACTGATTTATTTTGGTGGTGCCAGGGGTGAAGTTCAGGGTCCCAAACTGTCCCCCTCCACCATGAACTGCAGTTCAGGGTGTGGGTGTTTCACCTCACCAATCAGCGCCCTGGCTGGACAGAAAGGGAGTGCCTCGGGTGCCTGAGGCTCCGCACGGGGCACGGCACGGCACAGGCGAGTCACCTGGGTCAGCTGAGGGTAGAAGGGTGAATGAAGCACACGGCTGGCCCGACTCCATCCCCACCAGGCCAAGATTAAATAAAGGAATAAATAAGAGCCTGGGAGATAGCTCAGTGGGTACAGTGCTTCCCGCACAAGCAAGATACCTGAACACGGATCCACAGAACCCACATCAAAAAACACTAGCATGGCGGTGTGCACCTCACCACTGAGGGGCAGGAAGATCCTGGGGACCTTGGGAGCTAGCCAGTGTTGCCAACTGATGAGCTCCAGGTTCAGTGAGAGGCCCTGTCGCCATAATGATGAGCAAGAATAAACATGGAGCTGGGCATGAAGACGGACACCCGTCATCTCAGAAATCTTGAAGCTGAGGCAGGGGGATTGCTGCAAGTTCATGACTAGCTCCAGGAACCTGGTGAGTTCAAGTTCAGTCTGGGCTGCATGAGACCCTGTCTCAAACACTAAAATGCCTATGTTAAGTGGAAAATTCCAGAAACGGCGATTTCTAAGTGTTCTGTTCTCTGCGCCTGCACAGTGCACCTCGCGCTGCAGCTAAACTAGACCACACGGTTTTTCTGAGTTCAGGGAACGTTTTTTTATTTAGAGAGAGTGATGAGAGTAATGGAAGGCCTGGAGTCCGACGACAGGTCCTACAATCCCGCAGCCTCGCTTTCCGCGGCGGTTGGCGCGTCACAGACGTTAACCAGCTTCGCCTCAGGTGTGGAGCGCCACCAGAGACCGGGACGTGTCTGCACGTGCGCCGTTTCTCAGCGTCCATACCGAATCGGTGTGTGGTGCGTTGCGACCTTTTGCGCCACTCAACGGCACTTTACGGCTGTAGCCCTGATTCCGACGGTGGTACGGCCCGGCCCGCTCAGCTCGTGGCGCATGCTTCGCCCTACCCCACGCTGATTGGGCAAGCGTCCCTCGAGCTCCTTGCTGATTGGCTGCCCCCTGACAGTCTTTTTCAGGCTAGTGGCGCGCGCCGGGGCGGAGCGCGAGCGGTTGTGTGGCGGCGGAAGTGCGTCCGCCGGGAAGATGGTGAGGGCCGGGGCAGTGTGGGGCGCGGGCGGCGGGGACGCGGCGACGTCGGGTCTCCGGAGGCTGCGCATGCTGGGCCCAGCCAGGAAACTGAGGCCGGGAGTGGCTGGTACCTCTTCCGTTCCAACCGGTTGCCGTTGGGGATTTAGCTCTGTATGGACACGTTTTTTGCGGCCGGAAGAGGGAATCTGAGTACTTCCTGCCGGTGGTGACGTCATAGATCAGAAAGCTGCACTTCCGGGAAGTGGGGCTTAGCTGAGGGTTCACGTGGGCGGTTTGTGGCCCTTGAGTGCTGGGCTGGAGGACCTTAGTGCGCAGGCGTTTTGCGGGAGGTGCGGCCCGGAGGGGTTGGCTGCTTCTCCTGGAGACACTTAGCTGCCCGCAGGGAAGGAACGACTTCCTATTTCTAGAATGGCCCAGACTCCAGTCGTGGGAATTCCGCAGCTGAGTGACAAGATGGCCTAGACAGCCGCCCCTCAATGCCCGTCTAAGTTCTTGACAGCGGGATATTCGGTTTGGTTATTGGTTTGGTGTTTTGAGATATCTCACCATGTAGCCAGGCTGGCCACAAACTGATCCTCCTGCCTCAGCCTCTGAGCTGTAGAGATAATCAGGCAACACCACCTGGCCTAGGATGGATATTTTTTTTTTTTGAGACAGTCTTTTAGTCCACTTTGAACTCTGTGTAGCCTAGGATAACCCTTAACTGATCCATGCTGCCTCTACTCCCAGAGTACTGGGGTGAGGTGTGCGCCACCATGCCCAGTTGATGGGGTGCTGGGGTGGAACTCAGGGCTTGGTGTATACTAGGCGGGCAGTCTACTAACCCCGTTGCATCCCATTTTTATTTTATGTGTATGAGTGTATTGCCCGCATGTATGTAAGTGCACCTGTGTCATACAACACCTACAGAGGCCAGACAAGGGCCTCCGATCCCCCGGAACTGGAGTTAGGGATGGTTGTTAGCCTCCATGTGGGTGCTGGGAATTGAAACTGGATCCTCTGCAAGAACAGCCAGTCTTTTTTTAAAAAAAAAATTTTATTTTTATTTTATGTGTATGAGTGTATTGCCTGCATGTGTGTAAGTGAACCTGTACTGTGCAATGCCGGTGGAAGTTCGAAGAGGGTGTCGGATTCCCTGGACCTGGAGTTAGGGACTGTTGTTAGCCACCACATATGTGGGTGCTGGGGACCATACCCAGTTCCTCTGCAAGAGCAGCCATTGCTCTTAACCCCTGAGCCATCTCTCCAGCCCTGAAGCCAGTCTTCTCTTAACTCTGAGCCTACTCTCCAGCCCCAGAAATGTGTTTTTATGCTCAATTTATTTGCTGTGTCTGAAGTTGCAGACCCAAGACACATCCTTCAGTCTCTTCCCAGCAGGGAGCATCTGCATCCCTTGGCTTTCTGGGCCTTTCTATAGGCGTGGTTGTGGTTGGCAGAGCAAGACTGGACAGCCAGGTTGGGGAGCCCTTGGCCTTCCTGAGTGCAGAGCCACTGTGGAGGGTCCTATGTTTTCGGGGCCTGAGTGGCCGGGGAAGGAGGAGACAGAATTTTTCCTGAAACCTTTGCAGCTGTGGGTTCTGCCCAGATCCTTCTGGAAAGCCTGTAGCTCCAGCATTAGCCAGCCCTGTCCCTGCTTCCCTTGGGATTTTATTTGTCTCTTGTTTGTACACTGCTGGGTTTGGACATGAGGACAGAGGCCACACCCAGGTCACAGCACCCATCACAGGCTTACAGGGCTATGGCATGGAAGTCGGTGGCTCCCTGTCCCTATGGCTCCTCCCCACCCAGACTACCTTTTGCCATTCATGGGGCCAGGCAGGATGCACCTGTGCTGCCCTGGGTGGCGCTGTTCTCTCCTGGGTGTGTTAAGGTGTTTGCATATGTCCCTCTCCAACCTTGGCAGAGCCCACGCCCTTGCTGATCTCCTGTCTAGCCAGGGTGATGGGTGCTAATCACCTGTAATTACAGAGCAGCCTTGCCTGTGGTAGAAACAGGCTGGCGGCCCAGGGTGGCCATTAGGGGCCTGGTCTGGCAGGTGTGGTTCCCCTCAGCAGTTGGGGAAGGTCTGGGTCTTATAGAGTACCCAGGTGGTGGCTGGGCCCTGGTGGGAGGGACAAGGGTCCAGATATGCCCCACATTCCATTGGATTTTTGTTGTTGGGGTGTTGGCCACTGAGCCCCAAGGGCCCCCCTTGTTCTTTGGGGGTTCTGAGATTTGTTTAATTGAGATGGTCTCATGTAGCCGAGGCTAGCTTTGGACTTCCTACTTAGCCAAAGATGACCTTGAACTCCTGCTCCCACCTCCACTTCTCCAGGGCTGGAGGACAGGTGAGGGCCACCATGCCTGGCTTCCTTTTTTAGTTTGTTTTTGAAACAGGATATCACTCAGTATCCCAAGCTAGCATCAGACTCAACAGTGACCCTCCTGCCTCAGCCTCCCCAGTGCTGAGTTCACCCCATACGTTGTGGATGTCAGTTGAGGAAGCACTGGGCTGTCTTGTTGGCTGGGACCATCTACTGCTCAGGATGGACCATCCCGACGTGTTTACTCTAGGTGACACGTGGCTGGTGGCAGGCTGGGCCTGTTCTGTGAGTCTTTCCCTCCGGCTACCTGGCCTTCTTTCTCTTCATCTCCTGGCTCAAGCCCCAAGGCCAGCCCTGCCCAGTTTGCAGGCAGCTCAGGATCAGCCTAGAAGGTGTCACCAAGGCCATCCACCCCACCGCTCAGTACTAGGCTGGGCCTCCTGCCCTTCCAGGAAGCCACCACAGGAAGTAGGCTCTGCTGGGCTTCCTGCCCCACAGCCTCCCCAGCTCTGCTCAGGAAGGGCAATGGGCTGCAGGGTCCCCCAGTCCTCTCATCACAGCTATCAGTCTCACGAGGGTCCCTTACTTCCACAGGTGCCCACGCTGGCCTCTTGCCAAAGCCTTGAGGAGACTGAAAGTCTCCAGGCCTGGTGTGGCAGCCTCTGGGACATTAATTTTTGTTTTTTCTAAGACAGGGTCTCTTGTAGCCCAGGTTGGCCTCAAATTCCCTATGTAGTTGAAGATGACCCTGAACTCCTGATCCTCCTGTGTCATTCTTTGGAGTGCTGGGGTGACAAGTGGGCCACATACCTGGTTAATGTGGTGGTGGAGCCCAGCTCCTAGTACATTCTGGAAAACGGCTTTACCCACTGGGCTACAGCTCCAATGGCCCAGGGTACCCTGTCTTCTGCCAACACCAGGTACCTTCTTTGCTGTTGTGGTGCTGGCTATGGAAAGCAGGTGTCACCCCGCCAGGCGGCTGCTCTGTCACCAAGTCCTGCCCTCTCCTGGCTTGCTACCCAGGACCCAGGCTGCCCTAGTCTCTATCTCTGAAGGCTCAGTGGCTCTCCCCAGGGCTGCTAATTTTCTGTGTTTCCAAGATGAACTGGCAGAGCATTTCCCAGTGTCTCAAATACTGGTCTGGCCCAGGCTGAACGGGACACAGGCTTTACCCCATTGCCACCCACACAGACACTGTGCCTCTAGTATAGCCCCAAATTTGGAAGGCTGAGACAGGAGGATTGCCATGAGTTCAAGGCCAGCCTGGGCTACATGTCAAGACCTTATCTCAGAAAACCAGCCAAATGAAAGACCTCCAGAGGAACTCTGCCAGGTCTGCCAGGTGTAGGTGTGGGGAGCGTGAGCTGTAGAGAAATGACCCGAATGGCCTGGGTGACTGTCACCTGCTGGCGGGGACACAGCTTTCCCTGATATGGAAGCATGCAAGGGCTAGGGTGGCTGGGCATGGGGGACAGTGGACCATGGACACTTAGCATCTCTCCTTACTTTCCAGCTGCCCTTGTCGCTGCTGAAGACGGCACAGAACCACCCCATGGTGAGTAGGGCAGCCCCAAGGACTGCTTCCTCCTGTGCCTGTGCCTCCATGTGTCCACATTACTTACTTGCCACCTCTTGGTATGCCCACTCCCCATCTGTCCATCCCAAACTTAAAAACAGTAATACTCACTAGAAGGGCTGGCGAAATGGCTCAGTGGGTGAAGGTGCTTGTTTGGGAATTTATATTTGATCCCTCGAAGCCACTCCTGCATATTGTCCTGTGACCTTCACACACATGCATACACACACTCACACAATGATAAATGTAATTTTTAATAGTGTAAAACGACTGGGCTTGGTTGTACACATCTGCGAGACAGAGGCAGGCAGATCTCTGAGTTCAAGGCCAGCCTGGTCTACATAGGGAGTTCCAGGTCAGCTGTGGCTACAGGGAGACCCTGTCACAGAAAGACCACCCCCCACCCCCACCCCCGAAAATAAATCCCTGTAAAACGTCAAAAAGATTAACTGAGAAGAAAAACTTGAGGCAGAGGCTAGGGTGGGGTTCTGTTGGCAGAGAGCCAGCCTGTTATACAGGGAGGCCTGGGTTCCATCCCTGTGTCACACAGTATAACCGACATGGTGCTGTACTCTCATCTAGCCACCCTGGAGGCTGAGGCAGGGGAATTGCCACATGTTAAGGGCTATTATGGGCACTTAGGAAGAGTTTGTCTGAAAATCAAAAGATGGTAGGGCCTGGAGCAGCCCAGTACACTTAAGGCGGGGTCCATACCACAAATCAAAACACCACCCAGTGACACAGCAGCAGCCCTACCTGTCTCATTCCAGAACATTCTTAGTGCCTCTGAAGGAGACTCCATGCCTATCAGCACCCACCCCCAGTTCTCCCTCCAGCCCTTGTCACCTCTACTTTCATGCCTGACTTTGCATCTTCTGGACGTTTTTATGAGTTGGAACATGTGGTCTTTTTTTGTCACTCAGCATATTTGGGGGGTTCATCCATTTTTCATGGATGGGTAATATTCCCCGATTAGATGACAATGTCAGGCTTGCCTGCTGCCTCTCTTTCTTCTGGGAACATGCCAAGGCTGCTTCCTTTTCCTGTTGGTGCTGGGCTGGAACCCAGGGCCTTCTCACATGCACCCAGCCCAACCCTCAGTCCTTTATTGTTATTATTATTATCACATTTGTTTATTGTTGGGGGGTGCACATGTGCCACAGACAGCAAGTGCACATGAAATCAGAGGACAACTTGTCGGATTCGGTTCTTTCCTGCCAGGTACATTCTGGAACTGAACTCCTGTAGTCAGGCTTTCCCTGCTCAGCCATCTTGATGGCCCAGTACTTGGTGTCTTCAAGACATGTCTAGCTGTTAGCCCAGATTGACTGCTAACTTGCCATCCTCAAAGGTCGTGGTGTGGGGTCAGAACCTGGGAACCTGCCTGCTCTGCACAGGTCTACCACACTGTAGCCTCTCAAAGGTTTTTGTAGTTGTACAATAAGCTGTGGTTCTGGTTCTAAAAATCTGAACATGGCTATGACATGTCTGTGTCCTGTGAGAGGTGCCACGTGGTGTGGCCCATGGTGATATGAGCCCAGTTCTTGCTGATGGTCCTCACTGGTGTCCCCCAGCTGGTGGAGCTGAAGAATGGGGAGACCTACAATGGGCACCTGGTGAGCTGTGACAACTGGATGAACATCAACCTGCGAGAGGTCATCTGCACGTCCCGGGTGAGTGCGAGGCAGAGGGGGGAGGGAGGAGTGGGGAGGGAGGGCGCTATGCTAACGTCCCCCTCCCTGGGCAGGATGGGGACAAGTTCTGGCGTATGCCTGA
Organism: Nannospalax galili; assembly: GCF_000622305.1. Lineage (NCBI taxonomy): Eukaryota > Metazoa > Chordata > Mammalia > Rodentia > Spalacidae > Nannospalax > Nannospalax galili. Next base: position 1,357,303 of record NW_008360309.1, read on the forward strand.
ATGCTACATCCGAGGCAGTACAATCAAGTACCTACGCATCCCAGACGAGATCATCGACATGGTGCGGGAAGAGGCAGCTGCCAAGGGCCGAGGGCGCGGTGGCCCACAGCAGCAGAAACAGCAGAAGGGCCGTGGCATGGGCGGTGCTGGCAGAGGTGGGACCCAGGAACCCCGGGAGGGGTGGGGCTTGGCACTGTCATCCCCAGCTCTACTCTGTCCCCTCTGTTGTGGGCATGGGACTTGGGGTCTTGCAGATGGAATAGGCTCCCTGGCTGGAGACCAGGCAGATCCAGTCTGGGGTTCAGTGTCTTCCGAAGCCTGCTGGAACTGTGGGTGCCGGAGGGGGCCTTCCATGGTTCCTGTATAGTGGTAGAGGCCAAACAAGGGGTGCTCCCTGTCCTCTGCCAGGCCCTAGGCCCCAGCCCTGTTGTATCCTCCGTCCTGTGTCCCTGTCCTCTGCCTGGCCCTGCCCTTGGCCGCAGGTGTCTGGGTGTCAGCCAGCTTGTCATTTTCCTCTCCCTCCTCTTTCTCCTGCCCCCCCCCCCTTTTCTTTTCCCTTCATTCCCCCTTCCTCTGCAGGTGTGTTTGGTGGCCGTGGCCGAGGTGGGATACCAGGTGCAGGCCGAGGTCAGCCAGAGAAGAAGCCAGGCCGGCAGGCAGGCAAGCAGTGAGGGTGTATCAGCCCAAGCCAGGGCCGCCACAGGGTGAAGCCCCAACGGGTAGTGGTTTGGTGAAGTCTGCAACAGGCCATGACTCAGTTTCTGGAAGGTTCTGCACTTGGGCGCCAGCTGTGAAGCTCCAGCTGTCCTGTGAAGGGTTGGTGGCCCTGAGGTGCTGTTTTGTGTTTCACATGGGAGCCCAGGAGGCTCTGGTGTGTTGGACTCTGTGCCCTGCCCAGGCCCTGCTCTGTGAGGAAAATAAAGGCAGGTACCACAGACTGCTTCGAACCACCTCTGTTCCCTGCCAGGGCTCTGCCTGTCTGGCCCATGCACCTGGCTCATGGGGGCTGTTCCACAGGCTTCTCATCCTCTGACCCCGTCCTGCTGGCAGATGCAGCAGTGCACACAGAGCCCCAAACATACCTTTAACATTCTGAGGCAGGAGGATCAAGACCTTGTTCAAAAACTGAGAAAAAGTTGGGGCCATAATCCCAGAGTCAGGGCCAGAACTGGGGACCTGGCTTACCTGGTAAAGCTGTTCAGGCCTGAGACCTGACTTTAGTCAGAATGCATGTAAAGGTAGGAGAGAACTGTCCCAGTGGGCTATCCTTCAACCTCCATGTGTGCTCCACAGCACACCAATAGATTTTTTTTTTTTAAAGTTCAAGGCCAGGTGTGGTGGCTCACAGCCTTAATCCCAGCACTCCAGAGGCAGAGGCAGGTAGATCTCTGAGTTCAAGGCCAGCCTGGTCTACGTAGCAAGTTCCATTCTAGCCAGGGCCACATAGTGAGACCTTGTAGCAGAAAAAAAAGTTCAAGGCCAGCCTGGGCTATGAGACCTTGTCTCAAAAACAAAACGAAACAAAAAAGAAAAACAAAGTGGGGTTGGAGAGATGCCTAGCAATTAGAGCTTTCACAAAAGACAAGAGTCTGGTTCCCAGCATGCACAGGTCAGCTCACAACTGCCTGTAACTCCAGCTCCAGGGAATCAGATACTCTGTTCTATCTCTGCAGTCATCCACACTATATACAGAAACACCACATACACATAAACAAATCTTTTTTCAAAAACATCTTGAAGCCGGCTGTGGTAGTGCACACCTTTAATCCCAGCACTTGGGAGGCAGAGGCAGGCGGATCTCTGTGAGGTTGAGGCCAGCCTGTTCTACATAGTGAGTTACAGGACAGCAGGGGCTACAGAGACCCTGTCTCAAAAAGACCCCCCCCCAAAAAAAATCTTGGAAAAAAACAAAAAGGGGCTGGCAAGAGGACTCAACAGATAAAGGTGCTTGCTACTAAATCTGACAACTTGAGTTCAATACCCAGAACCAACTTCCACAAGTTGTCCTCTGACTACAAGCATGCCACAGCACAGGTGTGCGTGCATACATGACACAAATGTTTTTTTGTTTTTTGTTTGTTATTTGGTCTTTTTGAGACAGGGTCTCCCTGTAGCCCCAGCTGTCCTGGATACACCATGGAGACCAGGCTGGCCTCAAACTCACAGAGATCCGCCTGCCTCTGCCTCCCGAGTCCTGAGATTAAAGGCGAGCGCCACCACGCCTGGCCCACAAATGTATTTTTAACAAATGGTGTCCTGGCAGTGGGCCATTTGGGGCTGTCTTCACAGCTGGAGTTTGAACACTAGGCTGAAGGGTGGTTGTGGGATTGTAGCCTGGTCTGGGTGCTGTCTTCCGCACAGTCACCCCAGGAAATGCCAGCATTTGCCGCCCCTTCCCTGTGTACCCCCAAGAGCCTGTGCCGGTGCCGGTGGGGCTGCTGCGGCAGAAGACCGTCTTGAGACCTCTGGGGGATGGGAGCCCGTAGGCTCTGTTCTAGCCTCACTGGTCCCTACCTTTCAGATCTGTTAACCTGGCCTGGTGTGTCACCTGTCTGTCATCCCAGCCCTGGGAATTGGGGAAAGGCAGGAAGATTTCTGGGAGTTCAGGGCCAGCCTGGGCTACAAAGTGAGACCCTGTGACTAAATGAAGCAAGATGTTTCTCCCTGGCCAGGTGTCCCTGAGGTCTGCCCTGCCCCCCATCTCGGTTCCCATTTTTTGTCCCTTGCCCAAGGCAGTCTCAGCTGATCATCCAGGGCCTCCTACCCAATGAGGACTGCACCCTGGGTTCTTCTGCACATCCCTCAGCAATCCTGCCTTCATCCTCCCCTCACCGGACAGCCACCCCTGCCTTCTGGGTCATAACACCCACACTTAGGTGCAGTGGCCTCTAGAAGCTTCTTGGCTGAGTATGGTTTGGGTGTTCTTCCCAGTCAGTTCCAGGAACCCCAGCCTTGGCCCCTCCATGGGGAGGAGGGAAACCAAAGGCCAGAGCTAGTTCCTGAAGCACTCTTTCCAGATCTTTCTGTCTGCACCAGGCCTGCTGGGCCAGTCCACACCCATCACCTGACCCCAGCTATTCTCCTGTGGGCGGTCCCTCCACCCAGGACGCCTGATCCTGCTGTTGGGCCCACACTACAGGGTGACTCACCCGGGTCCAGGGGCCACAGCAGAGCAGCTGCCTTCCATGACAGGACTGGCCTCGTCCCTATCACCCTCCTGGCCTCATGGGGCCCTACCCCAGGCCAATAAGCAGCAGCTCTTGAGCAGGAGTTCCTGGATATCTGGTCACCCTGCCCTGTGGACCCAAGCATACTCCACAGTGGTCCCAAGGCTGGCCAGGCATTGAAGACCCAGCCACTAACAGGGCTGAGCCCCTGTAGCCTGCTTTCTGCCCCAGGGGCAACAACAAGGGAGGAGAAAGAACAAGATGTTACCAACCAAAGAACACTGGTTGTTCTTGCAGAAGACCCGGGTTCGAATCCCAGCACCCACATGGCAGCTAACGGCTGTCTGTAACTCCAGTCCCAGGGGATCCGACCACCTCTTCTGTCTTCTGTGGGCATTGCACGACACAGGTGCACTTACTTACATGCAGGTAATACACACACATAAAATTAAAAAAATAAAGAAGTACCCAGGGAATGGGACAGGGTAACATTCAAGATTGGAGAAGGGATGGTGAGATGGTTTAGTAGGTAAAGGGGCTTGCAGCCAAGCCTGACTACCTGAGAAAGAGAAAACCGATTCCCACAGGCTGTCCTCTGACCTCCACATGTGTGGTATAATGTATGGTAGAGGGCTTACCCAGTAGGAACAAAGCCCTGGGTTCAACCCCTAGTACCAGAGGATGGAGAGGCTGGGATGCACCCAAAGCCATCCACCTGGGGAGTCAAGAGTTCTAGGCTAGTGCAAAGGCCTTGTGGCCACTGAAGAGCTAGAGGGCTGGGGCTGAAAAGGAGGGGTACCATGGGTGTGACATGAAGCGCTTGAGAATTCCAGAACAGATGAGGAGGCAGTGCTGGGGCTCAGCCCAGGTTGGAGGAGGCTGGGGAGGAAGGCGGGCCTCACTGGGGGCCTGTTGGAGTCAAACCAAGTCCTAGGGTGGGAGACAGAGGAGTGGAGCGAGCACATGAGCTTGCTGTCTCCTGACCAGAACCCTACAGCACCTCCTCCATCCCTTGTCACAGACAGAGACCCAGGGTGGGGGTGGGTCTGTCTGACTGTGGTCCCAGCCTCCTGCTCAGCCTGTGGCTAGTTTCAGCCCTACACCTCCCTGGATCTCAGATACTGAGATGAAGACCCTGGGGCCTCTGGGTGACCATGATCTAGCTTACCTGTCAGGTAATTCCCAAGGCCCCAGTACAGTGAGTGACCCACCCTGGATCACACAGACCCCCAGCCCCCTTGCCTCCTTGCACTTGAAGAAGCCAGTGCCCTCCGGGCTCAGCTGCTTACTGTCTGAGATGAGTGCAGGCCAAAAAATCCTTTCCTCTGGGCTCCTCTGCCTAGGCAGAGCCCTGCACTTTCCATTGATAAGGGTTGTCTTCCCAGCATCCTAAAACAAACCAAAAATCGGGCCTTCGTTCCAGCACTTGAGAGGCAGATGTAGGCAAATCTCTGTGAGTTCCAGGCCAACCTGGAGACTCTGTCTCAAAAAGACCAAAAACAACAACAAAACCCAACAAAACATTATTTTTATGTGTATGAGTGTATTGCCTGCATGTATGTAAGGGAACCCATGTCCTTCAGTGCCTGTGAAGATCAGAAGAGGGTGTGGGATCCCCTGGAATGAGTTACAGACAACTGATAGCAGCCATGTGGGCACTGGGAACCGAACCTGGGTTCTCTACAAGAGTAGCCAGTGCTCTTAATTGCTGAGCCATCCCTCCAGCCCCAGTTCTATGCACTTATTGAGCACTTGTTGTATACCAGGCTGACCATAGGAAGATGGACACACCATACACTTATTGACCAGTTGCTATATGCCATGTTAGTCACAAGGATGATCACCCTGCCATGCATTTAATGGGCTTTTGCTGTGTACTAGGCTGATATGTCACCCACAGCATACATGTATTGAGCATTTTCTGTATACCATGCTGGTCCTAGGGCTGCCACTGTGCCATGAATTTGTTGGATACTTGCTGGATATCATGTCGGTGGCTCACCTGCACTGTGCATTTTTTGAGCACCTGCTGTATAGCACATTGCCCCTAGGTTGATTGCCATACTGTGCACTTAATTGAGCACTTGCTGTGTGCTAGGATCACATTGTTTAAGCACTTATAGGGTGATCACCACATCATTAATATATTTACCAAGTACTTGCTGTATACCATGCCAGCCATAAATGTTTATTGACCTGTGAGGTAGAGGTGCAGTTATCTTGATGGGTTATAAAGTGCCAGGCACCTCACAGTAGTGCCCTGAGCTCTGTCCGGCATCTGTGCAATGCTGGGGAGATTTTTGGTTTGTTTTTTGTTTTTTGTTTTTTTTTGGTCTTTTTGAGACAGGGTCACCCTGTAGCCCCAGCTGGCCTGGAACTCACTATGTAGACCAGGCTGGCCTTGAATTCACAGATCCCCCTGCCTTGGCCTCCCCAGTTCTGGGATTAAAAGCATGAGCCACCACACCCAGCATTTAAATAATAATAATATGACCCCACTGGGCCCTGGAGCCTGCACCCAAGTGAGATCTCACCCACCTGACAAGCCTCATCCTTAGGCTCAGCCTCCTCCTGTGGCCACTAGGCATGACTCATGCCCGCCCATCCCGCCTCTGCTGGAACCAGTCTCCAAAACATTCACCCAGCCTGCTCCTGAGAGGGTGGACATATTTCAGGGCTGCCTTCAGAGCCTAAAAATACGTGCATCCTTTAGCTCCGCTTGCCCCCCCCATGTAGTGTGCACACGCCAGGACCCCCCCCCCTGCCACACACACACATACACACACGCATACCCTGAAGGGCCTGGCAGGTTTCCTGGAGCAGAGGGGTTGGTAGGCTGCTGCACTTGGCCTTTTCTGGACCAGCGACCTTGACCAAGGAAGCCTTCACTTCTGTGTGTGCTCAGGGAGCAGCCTAAGATTCCCGAGGTGGGAGACCCAAGTAGGGTCTCAAGAGGCTGGACTCTCAGTCCTTGTTGTCTCCAGGGAGAGGTCCTCTAGAGCTAAGCCTAAGAAAGGGTGTGTGTGTGTGTGTGTGTGTGTGTGTGTGTGTGTGTGTACAGAACCAAACTGCCTTCCTTCACGTGGTGGCCTGGCCTCCAGCTACCAAGGGCAGCAAGTGCAAAGGCCCTGCAACAGGCTGAGGCTGGCACTGCGATGTGGGGTGTGGGCTGAATGCCACCCATTAGGTGCTGGAGTGGCTCAGGGGCTGCCATGTCCCACCTCACTCACCCTAAAAGAGCATGAGTCACCCCAGACACCAGCGTAGTTCAGGGAAGCCACCTCCCTGACCTCTGATTCTTAACAAGCATGGGTTTTCTGTTTAATTTGTTTTAACTCAACACTACACTGATAGGCTTTACTCCTTATGTAATGTGTCTTTGTGTGCTGGCAGGTGAGACTCAGAGGGCAATCTGGGGTGTCCTAAAGTTTATTTATGGGGGGAGGTGCATGCATGCCATAGCACACGTGTCGAGGTCAGAGGACAACTTCTGAGAGTCAGTTCTCTTCTTCCATCACGTGGGTCCCAGGAATTGAACTCAGGTTGTTTGACTGGGTGGCAAGCACCTTCACCCACTGAGCCATCTCACCAGCCCCTCTTCTGTTTTTGTTTCTCACTCAAGCTTGCAGCAGGCCCCATAAGCTAAGATTAGAGGGTAGGTAGCAAGCCCCAGGGATCCACCTGTCTCTGCCTCCCCAGTGCAGGGCTTACAGATGCACCAGCATGCCTGACTTTTCCCCTACATGCTGGGGTTCAAGCTCAGGTCCTCATGCGTGGGGCAAGCACTTTACCTTCTGTCTTCCCAGCCCCCTGCACCCTCTATTTGATGTGCAGCTCCTTTATGCAAGGTCCCTTTTGTTTTGTGATACTATCACCCTGTAACTGCTTGGAACTGGGACAATCCTCCTGCCTCAGCCTACTCATAGTCACCTCCTAGGACTTCATGCACAGGAGATAACAGATAGGCAAGGAAACCAGGAATGATGCCCTGAGGTTAGGTGAAGAGCAGTCCCTGAAGCAATGGGAAGTGCAAAGGCCCTGGGGCAGGAATCAGCTGAAACTGCATGGATGTATGGAGAAACATAGGATGAGGAACCTGAGGGTGGGTGGGTGGATGGGTGGGTGGGTGGTTTAATGGTTGTGGGTGTGTGCATCCCTGCAGGTCAAGGGCATCAGAATTCATAGTGTCCTGCTCCTGGTTTGCCCAAAGAAACTATGGAGTCCATTCTGTCCTCTGTGGATTCTCCCCTCCCCCTTTGCCTAGTGACCCTGGTCCCCGGGGTGGAGGATGAGGAGTGGGTGCTGGGCAGGATGCTGTGTGCAGGCCAGGCAGAGGTGGGCAGCCGGGTACCAGAGGCCGCTACCTGCCTCTGCTTCTGAGTCAGCATCACCAAGGCAACCAGCCCTGCAGGATGCTCTCTGGGCACATCTTAGTCATTGCACCCCAGCCACCTCACAGCTCTGCCTCCTAGCAGGGGGCGAAGCTATTTTTATCAGGTTTCAGGCCCCACTGGGAGATTATGATATAGGTGTCCCTCAGTCCACCTCAGCCCTTCCTCTCCTGGGTGGGCATCTCATGGAATGGGCAGTCCTGGGGACCAAAGAGTAGACAGGGCTGGGTGGCACTGTGGCAGAAGAGAGCAGAGCTGGAGTTGACCAGAGCATTGGCCAGAGCTGAGCTGAGTCTCCCCTTTGAAGCATGCACACTAGTGGGGAAACTGAGGCAAGGAGAGAATCAAAGGACCTCACACTTGGATGCCGAGTCCCTGTGTGTTCCCAGGGATCTCTGCTCTGCTCAAGTCTTCTCAATCTACTCCAGGGCCCCCTTGATATCTGCCACAGCACTTACATTCCAACCCCAAGACTTTTGCACATGCTGTTCTAGCTCAGGAATACCCCATCTTGGGCAGTTTTCTGGAACCATCAATCTGCTGACATCATAGACTCTGGGAAGCCCACACTGCTCCTTCTGCTGTGATTCCCTAGCAATCTGACTCTATGGTCCGATTTTTTAGTTGTTTCTATTCCCAGCACCTGGGAACCCACACCCTGCCTTGCTTCACTTTCTGGGAACATCAGATTACTTGCCTGATGTGCGGAGGCCAGGGCAGTGACCTGAGCGTGGAAGCTGCAGGGACAGGCAGACACAGAGTGAGCAGGCATCTAGCCCTAAAGGGGACCAGTCTGAGAATGTGTCACCACGTAAATCATCTCTGGAACTCTGTGGCCCAGGAAGAGCCTTACAGAAAAGTAGAGGTAAAGTGCTGCCTTATTATCTCCTGGCAGGGGCCAGGGTCCCAGTAAGAACAACCACTGCCTCAACCACCCACCCATCCATTCACCCATCAATGTATCCCATTCATCCGCCCACCCACCAGTCCAGTCCCCAGGACGGCTCCTGGTCGTGGCTCCTGCTGAGCCTCCAACTGGTTTCTCTGCAGTTTCTGTCTTCACCCCGCTGGGTCCCATTACCCCTCTCAGGCCTCCCCTTGGCTCCCCTGCTCTTGGGTGTCTCTCAGAACCCTAGGTCGGGATTCCGTGCCGTGCCTCGATCTCCCTTTGCGTTCATCCCACGGCTGGACGTGGGGCGGGTCTGTGGGCTGCCGTGTTGGGCTCCTGCGGGGCTGGCGGAGAACGGGTTAACCGGGCAGCCCCTCCCTGGTGCTGGACTTAATTAGCGGCGGGCTGATGGGGGAGGAGCGGCTGGGGGAAGGGGAGCAGCTGCAGCGTGCAGAGGCAGGGGCCTGCCCCCGACTTAGCTTCCGTCCCTCCTCTCTTTTCATCCTCCCGGGCTGAGCCGTGCACGCGCAGTCCGCCTCTTCAGTCGGGGGAAACTGAGGCAGCAGCTGAGCCCCCTACGGGAACACGTGGATAAGGGCGGCTTTGAAGGGACGCATCTGCGCTTTGAAAACAGCAACAACAAAAAAGGAAATCCCGAGCTCAAGTTCCTCCCAGCCGGGTGACCCTGGGCTGAGGACAGGAAAGGACCTGGCTCTGGGTGCCTTCTTGGGCCTCAGTTCGCCCCCCTAACCCCCGGCCTGGAGGAGAGTGGAGGGCGCACCACACCCCCAGCAGCAGCCAACGCGCGGGCCCCAGCTTCTCTGACGTCGGCGCTGACGTCACCGCCCTGCGGTTAACCCGCAGGCTGCTGGCCGGGTCATCTGCTCCTACCCCCAGTGCCTGGAGTCCCCACTCTGCTCAGTCCTGGAGCCCCTGCATTTCTCAGACACCGTCTGTTTGAGCCGTGTGGCTCGGTCATCCTCCTGCCTCCGCTTCCAGGGTGTTGGAATGACAGGCCTGTGACCCCACGCCCTGCTCCCAGGCGGTTACTGACATTGGAAGACCCGTGTATCCATCCCAGCTATTCCCCAGCGGTAGTAGCTAGGGTCTGTCAGCTGGGCGGCCTGGAGGCCCCAACTGTTCTGCACTCCTGGAATTCCAGAGCTCTGTTCTCGGAGGACTTGCGGTCTGCTTTACAGTAGTCCAAGCCCAGGTTCTGGCGCAAGGCTGCCTCAGTTTCCCGGTCTGCTCAATCCTTCAGCCACACCCCACAGGAAGTACGTCACTGGCCGTAGTCCCGTGGGTGGGGACAGCCCGGAGGCCTGCAGGTAGAGGCGGTTACTTCCTTCCCGTCAAAGCAACACCCACCCACCCACCC
>NW_008360309.1:1367266-1372452 GCF_000622305.1 Nannospalax galili
CCGCCCCCAGAGGCCCCGGGTTATCAGCCACAGGAAAGTGGAGCCGCACCTCCCGTGGGGGGATGCTGATGGAGACAAACCCCTCCCACCCCCACAGTCAGGTGTCACCCAGAGGCTCTGATTCTGACGTTCAAGCCCAAGGACTCATTGAGTGCCTGTATGTGCTACACCTGAGGGGACAGGAACCCCAGTCCTTCTGTGTGTGCCTGGCTTGGGATCCCCATCTTGCGGTCCTAACCAGGGTAGGAAGCTGGGCTCTGGTCTCCACTCATGGTTTTCCTGCGTCCTATTTATGGCTAGAGAAATTGGCCTTCCACTCCTGGTGACTAGAAAATTCACTTCTCTCTATTGAAGCAAAACAGCAAAGGGAAGCACTTCAAAGGGGAGGGACAAAAAACACTTTTTTTTTCTTTAATTTTTTTTTTCTTTGTGAATGAATGGAGTGTTATGTTTGCATGTATTTAAGTGCACCTTCGTCATGCAATGCCCAGAGGGGACAGAGGACAATGTTGGATCCCCTGAACTGTAGTTATGGACAGTTGTTAGCTGCCATGTTGGTACTGGGATTCGAACCTCAGTCCTCTGCAAGACCAGTCCGCGCTTTTTAACAGCTGAGCCATCAGCTGTTTTTTGAGATGGTCTTATGTAGCCCAGGCTGGCCTTGACCTGTTGTTCGACTGTTGCCTCCACCTCCATTCTGGGATGACAAGTGTGAGCCATCATGCTGGGCTTTGGAAGTATTTCAACACTCTTGTTACCTGCCCAAGTGTGGTGGCACCTACCTTTAATCCCAACAGGCAGGCAGATAGATCCCTGTGAGTTTGAGGCCAGTCTGGTCTACACAGAGTTCTAGGCCAGAGTCCCAGGCCAGCCAGGGCTATATAGTAAGACTGTGCCTGTCTCTAAAAAGAAAGAAAAATATATTTCCTGCTTGGGTAAAGGTGCTTGCCACCAACACTGAGAAACCGAGTACGATTCCTGGACCCCACATCTTAGAAGTGGAGAACTGCCTCCCATAAGTTGTCCTCTGACCACATATAGGCAGTGGCATGTGTCCATACACACAAACATACAAGGATAAATGTAATTAAAAAATAAAAAGCTCTGGTTCTCTCCTGTCCATCGTCCTCTGAAAGACGTTAGAGGCCAAGATGGCTGGAACCGGGTCCCTGTCCCTGTGGAGCCGAGTGGGATAGAAAGATAGGGCCCAGCAAACTGAAACCAAATCAGACACCTGGACAACCCAACTTCTGTGACCTGCTGACCCGGATGCCTTGTGTACCCCCATCTACCTGCGGAAGGGTCTAACCAGGGTATATAGCAGGTCCACTTCACAGCTTTCTCCTCGTGTGACCAACCATCTCCTGACAGTCAACAAACATCGGAAGGGTGTTCCCGGGCCAGCGAGGAAGGTGAGGATGCACCTTAGTTTACTCATTTTGTGAGGTTTTACGCGGCTGGAAAAAGCTGGCAGCAATCCAGAGGCCAGAGGGTCCCTGCCGGGGACTGCTGGGAAGGCAGGGAGGCCTCCGCCTTTCCCAGTAAGCGTAGTTCTGGAATGCAGAGGCCCCCACCCGCCCCCGGGCGCCCCAGGGGGCCCAGACACCTGGGCACAGTCCCAGAAAGCCCTACCCCACCCAGGGGGCAGTCCCCTCCGCCTTCTGCCCCTCCTCCCTCTCCTGCCCCGCCCCTCCCCCTTCCGCAAGCTCTACTCTGTCCTCCTCTTTGGGTCTTTCCGCTTTATGTTGGTTAGTGCCTGTTCAAATAAAGACTGGAAATTAAACCAGAAACTTCAACTCTGTCTTCGCACTGAGGAGGGCTTGAGAGTATCGGGGTTCGAATCCAGGCCTGAGAGACATCAACTTTAAAGTAGAGCACTGGGCACGCCCCCTCCTTCCCTCCAAGACACTGCGTAGGGTATGCAGAAGCGAGAATAAGTGTCCCGAGGCTCCTACCCCTCCCCCAGCCCCACCTCACTGCTGGGACAACCGCACCTACCTCCAAACCCTCCCAGAAGACCCTTGAGTCCCCAGTACGGACTGTCTGTCCAGCTTCTTCCTGCCTGGGGGCCTTTGAGCTTGCTCTGATGCATTCTGAGCCCCTCCTTCCAAGGGTGAGTAGGAATTTAAGACTGACGAGAAGACTCAGGATAAAGGAGCTTGCTCCAAGCCTGACAGCCGGAGTTCAATCCCTGGGACCCACACACAGTGGAAAGAGAACCGACGCCCGCAGGTTGTCTTCTGACTTCCACACACCTTACAGCACCCCCACCAAGTAAAAAAAATTTTTTTTTTCTCTTTTTGAAGCAGGGTCTCCCTGTAGCCCCAGATGTCCTGGAACTCACTTTGTTGACCAGGCTGGCCTTGAACTCAGAGATCCGCCTGCCTCTGCCTCCTAAGTGCTGGGACTACAGGCGTGCACCACTACGCCCGGCTCCAAGTAAAAATCTATTTTAAAAATGTACTCAGCCCATACTATTTCCCCAAACAACCCCGGGTCACACAATACTCTCTACACGGCATTCTGGAGCCCGTTTTCCTGAGGGAAACTGAGGCTCACAGAGGTAGTGCTCTGAGGCTGGCCTGCCTGCCTAGGAAAGTTCCCATCCAGCAGTAGCCAGCTCCGCCTCCAGCCGCCAAACCATCCCCCACCGGAGGCCAAGGCCAAGGTCAGGGCGGAGCCTCCTCCGCCTCCATCGGCCTGTCTAGTCCCATCTGCCCCGCTGCTGGAGGCCCAGACCAGCGCCTCGGACGCGGATGGCTTTGGGTCAGCCGGGAAGCTGCTCTCCCCTCCCCGGGGGCCCATACTGGGATCTCACCCCGCCAGGGAAGCGCAAGATCCACTGTGTGGAAAGGCCTCTGCCATGCAGGGGAGAAACCACCCTACCATTCTGGATGATTCCATGGATCCACTGGGAATAAAACCTGTGCATGGGGGCGTGGGTTCCTGCGAGGACACCTGTCCCAAGGTCGTCGTGGAGGGTGGACCAGGGAGAAGTCCCAGCCTGTGCCCAAGACCTGGGGTACAAAGCAGCTGGGCCCTGCAGTGAGGAAGCCAAAACTTCCAAAGGGGACAGAAGGTCACAGAAGGGTTAAGGTCAGGGTGGAGACTTCTCAGGCTGTCCTGAGAGTGGTGGGGAGCTGCAGAGGGCATGGTGGTGCCGGAGTTCATCCATCCCACCTCTCATGGCTCTTCCCAGACAGCCTCAATGTTGGCCCCAGGCCTGGCAGGCAAAGTGCAGTAATAAGTGGTAATTATCAGCTGGGAGTCTTGTTTCTCAGGCTCCACTCTGGGACCCACTCAGGCCCTGGAAGAGTCAGGGGTAAGAATGTATAAGGCCCTGGCTGCCCAGAGGCCTGAACATCCATGTTGTCAATGGGGGGGGGTACTTGGGTTGCATCTGGGCACACCTGTCATCTCAGAAGATGGAGGCAGAAGGATCAGAAGTTAAAGGTTTGAGACCAGCCTGAGCTACAGAGACTGCCTTGAGAAAAACGAGACCCCAAAACCTTCATGCTGGGGTGAGGAAGCTCAGGTGTCATCAGAAAGCTTAGGAAACTGAGGCAGGAGGATTACCATGAGATCCTGATCAGCCTGGGCTACAGAGTTAGACCTGGTCTCAAAAACTCCAAGCCAGGGCGGTCCAGTCAAGATGGTTCAGAGGTTTATTCTTTATGGCCCTTGCTGCCAAGACTGAGGGCCTATGTTCCATCCCTGGGACCCACATGATGGAAAAGAGAACCGAGTCCTGAAAGTTGTCCTCTGACTCCCCCCACACATATACAAAAAATAAAATGGAAATGAACAGAAGTCCAAAACCAGAAGCCTCATGCAGTCGTTCAGGCCCGTCATCCCAGCACTTGGAAGGCGGAGGCAGGGGAACTACAGTGAGCTTGTCATCAGCCTGGGCTACAGAATCAGACTGTCTCAAAATGGCCAAATCAAAAAAGAAACAAAAGAACGGTAAGCCCCTCGAACCCTGCTGAGCCCAGTCTGGGTCAGGACTCCTAGCTACTCTTGGCTGGACAGGTCCTTCCCATCGCCCAGACTCAGTTGACCATCTGCAGAGGCAGGAAGTCAGACTTTAGGCATCCGGACTCCTCCCAAGGAAAATGACCCGGAGCAAGTGCTTCCAGCAATTTCTGGGTACCCGCCTCTGCCTTCACCCATCTTTTGGGACTCAGCACAAAGCCGGCGGGTTTGCACAGCGGCGCCCGGAGGCCCTCCGACGCAGGCAGGGGCGGCCGAGATACAAACGCCCGTCGGGGGCGTGGCCTGAGTCGGGCAGGGCATCTGGGGCGTGGCTTCGCCAGAGCCAGACCCACCTCACCACAGGAGATGTGCCAGAGACATAAAGGGGGCGCAGAGAGAGACAGGACGGGAGGGAGAGATTGAAGGGGGAGAGAGACAGGAGGTATAGGATTGAGAGAGAGGAGAAAGGAGGGGGAAGAGAGAGACAGGAGGTATAGAATACGGGGGGGAGAGAGGAGGGCAAGAAAAGAGGGAGGGGAGAGGAGAGGCGGGGGAAAGGCAGGAGGTATAGAATAGAAAGGGAGAGGGGGAAACAGGAGGGAGGAGCGAGGGGGTAAGAGAAGACGGAGAGGAGGCCGAAAGAGGCAGGAGGTATAGAATGGAGGAGGAGGAGGGGGAGGGGAGGAGGAGAGAAGGAGGGGGAGGGGGAGAGAGAGAGCGAGATTAAGACCGAGAAGGAAAATGAGAGAGACTGCTAACCGCCACTTCAGGCCAGGATTGGTGACCCGACCGGGCCGTGCTTAGTCCCGCCCCATGACGTCAACCCACAATGCAGCGCGCTGTTGTGCCGTGTAGCCTGCGTCGTCTATGGCAACCGCCGCGACCAGGGAGGGGGAGCACGGGCGCCCTGGGTCCTGCCTCTTTATGCAAATCTACGACGTCACCCCGGACCAATGGCGAACGGGGGCGGTGAGCTCATCGTCCCTGCCGAGGCTATAAGGGCGCACGCAAGCGGCGCGGGACCGAGAGGCCGGCAGCGGAGCCGGGCAGCGCAGGCAGCGGACTGGGGGGCGCGCGGGGCCCCCCGGGGAGGCCGCGGCCACTCCCCCCGCCCCGGGGTCGAGCGCGGCGGGGGAGGCGGGGGGGGGAAAGCCCTTCCTCGGGGGGGGAGCGCTGCGGGGCCGGGGGGCTGGGGCGGTGGGGGGGCGACGGGC
>NW_008360309.1:1372476-1398995 GCF_000622305.1 Nannospalax galili
CGAGGAAGTGCTGAGCGGCCTGGCGGCTGGAGCGTCGAGCGGCCCAGGTGCTGGCGGTGGCCTGGCGGCCCCGGGCCGCACATTCCCCGGGGTGTCCCCGACGGGCAGCATGCTCAAGAAGGACGCGCTGACGCTAAGCCTGGCGGAGCAGGGCGCGGCGGGCCTCAAGGCTGCCTCGGCCTCCGCAGCAGCCGCGCTGCGCCCCGACGGCGCCCCTGACGGGCTGCTGGCGTCCCCGGACCTCGGGCTGCTTAAGCTGGCGTCCCCGGAGTTGGAGAGGCTGATCATCCAGTCCAACGGACTGGTCACCACCACCCCGACCAGCACGCAGTTCCTCTACCCGAAGGTGGCGGCCAGCGAGGAGCAGGAGTTCGCGGAGGGCTTCGTCAAGGCTCTGGAGGATTTGCACAAGCAGAACCAGCTGGGCGCGCCCACCGCGGCTACCTCGGCGGCCACCGCGCCCCCTGCGCCGGGGGATTTGGCAGCCACCCCCGGGGGCCCCGACACCCCGGTCTACGCCAACCTGAGCAGCTTCGCCGGGGGCAGTGGGCCGCCCGGGGGTGCGGCCACCGTGGCCTTTCCCGCGGAGCCCGTGGCTTTCCCGCCGCCCCCGGGCGCGCTCGGGCCACCGCCTCCGCATCCCCCGCGCCTGGCGGCGCTCAAGGACGAGCCACAGACCGTGCCGGATGTCCCGAGTTTCGGGGACAGCCCTCCGCTGTCGCCCATCGACATGGACACGCAGGAGCGCATCAAGGCAGAGCGCAAGAGGCTGCGCAACCGCATCGCCGCCTCCAAGTGCCGCAAGCGCAAGCTGGAGCGCATCTCGCGCCTGGAGGAGAAAGTCAAGACTCTCAAGAGCCAGAACACCGAGCTGGCGTCCACCGCCAGCCTGCTGCGCGAGCAGGTGGCGCAGCTCAAACAGAAAGTCCTCAGCCACGTCAACAGCGGCTGCCAGCTGCTGCCCCAGCACCAGGTCCCCGCGTACTGAGCTCGAGCGCGGCGCGCATGCGCGGACTCGCTGCGGTGGGGGGCCACCCTGGACTCCCCCAGAGATTCGGCACCCCCGGACTCGACAAGCCGGACCCTCCTGAACTGCCCGGGGGGACTCCGAGCGCACGGTCCCCGCCCTCGCGCCGCCTCTGTCCTCCCCCACCCCGCGCGTGTTGCACAAGCCGGCGCCCAGGCAGCCCCTTTGTGTCGCGGAGGACGGGCTCCGAGGGGCGCGCGGCCTCACGCTCTGCCTTTCTCCTTTTCTTTTTCTTTTTGTGCGCTTTTGGAAGAGAGAAGAACGGGAGTGTCCTATTCCGCCCTATTTATGTTTCTACTCGGGAACAAACATTGGTTGAGTGTTACGTGTGTGTTGGTTTTTTTAAAGAAACGGGAAGAAGAAAAAAAAGACTCCTCCCCTTTCTCCCTCTCCGCTCTTGCTCCCCCTTTCTCCTGACACCACCCTCTCTTTTTGTTGTTTTGTTTTTCTTTTTGTTTTGTTTTGCTACGAGTCGACATTCCTGTTCCGTAATCGTTGGTCCGCCCGGTTTTGTGTTTTCAGTAAAGTCTTCATTATGCCAGCTCGGCTGTCCGCCTCCTTCTTCCCCCTGTGGCGCCGTGGGGAGGGCGGGGCCCGGCCGGCTCCCTTCCCCCTCCTTCCCTCTCTTCTCTCCCGGGGCGGGAGCGCGGCGCGGGCGGGACCTGCACATCTGGCGCACAGCGAGCGCCATCTAGGCGCGCACCATCTTCTGCAGTCCAGGTGGAGCCGGCTCTTGGGCCAGCCTTGGCTACTGAGCTGCTGTCTCCCTTGTGTTTTCGGAAGGAGGGATGACAAAGTGGAAAGGGAGAGGGAGCCCAGCCTAGGGAACCTCTTTGGGTGCCTCGGTTCCGTAACCCCCTTCAAATGGTGCGCCCAGGGTTTGTAAGAAGGTTCTTGAGAGAATCCTCCTGGGTTCCTAGTTGATGCTCCATGGAAGCTTTTATTCAGCCTTTGTTGCTTGGGAGTTGTAGAGCAAGTTCTCCCCAGGATCAGGGGTGGCTCCCTGCACTTAAATCTCTCCAGACACACATCTGTCCCCATTTTAAGGAGACAACGTAAAGAGAGGTTGAGCACTTGACTTGAGGTTCCACAGCATTTTCTCAGGGCAGGGGCTCATTTCTATTTACAACGGGGCCGTTGGACCCTTGTGACCCTTGGCCCCACACCTCTGAAGTCTGGACCTCAGCCACACACTTAAGACCGACCCTTAAGGATCTTGGGAGTCTCACTCTCCTGGGGTCATATGTCCCCAAACAGCCCTGGAAACTGCCTGTTTGACACCTGAACCCAGCACAAGGACAGGCCACAGTGTGACCCCAGTCCCTTGGCCATGCAAAGAGTGGGTTCCTCTCCACTTCCTCATCCTCTCTTCCCACTCTGCTTATCCACCTTGTACAGAACTTTTTTGTGAGTCAGGTGTGATGGTACAAGTTTGTTTTGGGAGGCTGTGACAGGAGGTTCTCCAACCCCTGGCCAGCCTGGGCCACAGAATGATAACTTTTCTCAAAAAACTCAAAACCAAAAACCAGGGCTGGAGAGATGGCTCCATTCCTTTTTATTAAAGACTTGGCAGGATGGGGTGGAGAAATGGCTCAGTGGTTAAGAGTACTGACTGCTCTTGCAGAAGACCTGGGTTTGAGTTCCAGCACCCACATGGCCTCTGACAACTCTAACTCCAGTTCCACGGGATCCAACACCCACTTCTGACCTCCGTGGGCATTATACAACATTGGTGCACTTACATACGTGCAGGCAATACACTCAGACATAATATTGGGGTTGGGGATTTAGCTAAGTGGTAGAGCGCTTGCCTAGCTCCGAAAAAAGAATTAAAAATATTTTTAAAATATTAAACAATACCCACAAAAAAGGAAATTTGTGGGTTTGGTGTTTAACTGTGTGACCTGTGCATTAACTAGGCCAAGCAGAGGTTTCCAGATGGGGTCCCAGCCTGAGAAAGGGTCCCACCTCTTGCATGCTGAGATGACAGGCCCTGTTTACGCAGAATTGGGGATTGAACCCAGAGCTTTGTGCATGCTAGGCAAGTATTCTATTACCTGAGCCACAAGTACTCTGCCAACTGAGCCATAGGCACTATCAGTTAAGCCACAAGCACTGCCAATTGAGAGCCCAAGTCCCTACCTGGGTGCCCTGGCACAGCTCTGACAGGCACGTCCTTTCCCTTGCTGGTCTCTACCTTGTGTGCTGTGAAATGCAAGTGTTCTAGTCTAGGTAGATTCTTTCCCATCCCTGTTGGAATCACTAATGTCAGCAGAAAAGGGGAGGCGCTGGGAGGCTTGGGGACCTACCCTACACCTGGTGAATAGCACAGCAGGAATTGGAGCCCAGACCTCTACTGTGGCCTCCTGAGTGCTGGGATGTCAGATGTGGACCACTATGCTCTGCTTTCCCCATTTTTGCAGTGCTAGATGGAGTCTGTGGGCTTTTTTTTTTTTTTTTTTTTTTTTTTTTTTTTTTTTTGTCTTTTTTTTTGAGACAGGGTCTTCCGGTAACCCAAGCTGACTTGGAACTCACTATGTATAGGCCAAGCTGGCCTCAAACTCAGAGATCCGCTTGACTCTGCCTCCCAAGTGCTGGGACTACAGGCGTGCGTCACCATGCCCGGCATCTGTGGGTCTTTTAAAGGTGGTTTATCACTGTGCAGCCCTGACGGACCTGCAACTCATGTAGACCAGGCTGGCCTCAGACTCACAGGGATCCTCTTGCTTTTGCTTCTGCCAGGATCAACAGCCTTGGCCTAATAAAGCTTTTGTTATTGTTGGGAATGTGTTTTCACATCAACTGATCTGAGCCAGACCTGGTACTCAGTCCCAGCGAGGCTGAGGCAGGAGGATCCTGAGTTCCAGGCCAGCCTGAGCTACGTGGGGGGACTGTTTCAAACACCCAGTGCTGAGGACGCTGCTCAGTGGTGGCTCCTGCCTCATCTGCCAGGCCTCTGTTCCATTCCCTGGCACTGCCAAAAAAGAAAAAATCTTCGCGGTCTCAACTGCATCTTGGCGTCCCAAGTGCACCAATCCCTATATGCCCACAGAGACAGCAGGCTCACTGAAGCACTTCTCAGGAGCTAAGGGGCAGGAAGGTGTCCCAGGGTGTGGGAGTGCCCCTTGCTGGGAGGCCTGTTGCCCCTGCAGGATCCCCAGGGAGGTAGCTGGTTGGAGCCCACCCTGTACAGGCCAGGGTGTGTGTCAGCTTTGGCCTGGGTAGCTGTGACTCATGCTGGACATTGGCCCAGCCTGGGGAGGTGACCCAGAACATTGGCTGCACTCTGCATCTCCACCCATACAGGGCCACAGTTCACAATCTGTGCTCACTTTTTTTTTTTTTTTTTTTTTCTACAAAGCATTTCCCTATGTAGCTCAGGCAGACCTGAAATTCACCAGCCTCCTGAGTGCTGGGATGACAGCCATCAGGTCTTGACTCCTGTCTTTTCATGCCCAGGGGACATTTGCAGGACATCCTGTGTGATAGCAGACACCCAAGTGTGAGATCTCCAGACAAAACAGGGAGATTTGGGGGTCAGAACTTTTTTTTCTTTTGAGACAGGTCTCTCTATAGCCCCTCCTGGCCTGGAACTTGCTGTGTAACCCAGGCTGGCCTTGAACCCACAGAGATCCACTTGCTTCTGTATCCTCAGTGCTGGAATTAAAGG
Source organism: Nannospalax galili (assembly GCF_000622305.1). Lineage (NCBI taxonomy): Eukaryota > Metazoa > Chordata > Mammalia > Rodentia > Spalacidae > Nannospalax > Nannospalax galili. The sequence goes on from NW_008360309.1 coordinate 1,377,174, forward strand.
CTGTGCCACCACGCCCGACTCAGAGCCCTATTTCTGACTAGGTGGTAACCATTTAGCTCAGAACCTTCCATCCTGCTTGCAGCCCCAGTTCTGCCTTTTAGAACCCTGCCCCCTGACACAACGATGGGGATTGGCTGGAACCCAGCTTCAAGTCATAAAGACCCTAATACTGGGGCCCCAAGGCTGGCCATCAACCTGGGCTGGTGGGCTCAGCTCTGGGGACAGGTGAGTGGCGTCACAGAGGTGTCACTGTCCTGTCCCTTGCTCTTGCCAAGACCTTCTGGGTCCTTCAGGCTGCTGTGGGTGGCAGCTCAGCCCCTCAGCCCTTGGGGATGGTTTTCAGGGTCCCTGGACCTCAATGGTACTTACGTCCCACTAGGAGCCAAACCTGGCGAGCTGTCATTTCTCCTCCATCACTCAGGGAAGTTGTCTATTTTTCAGAGATGGGTGGGGAGACTGAGGTTGAGGGAGATGGACTTGATGTGGCTGAATCAGCGTCCCTGGCTCTGTCTGTCGCCCCTTCACCCCATTCCCTCTTCTGCCCCCATGACCCCACTTTCTCTTCTCTCTCCTCCTAGCTATTCTATCACAGTTTTTTTTTTTTTTTTTATACAGAGTCATCACATGTAGCCTAGGGCTAGCCTTGAACTCACTCTGTAGCCCAGGATGATGTTGAACTCCTGATCCTCCTGTCTCCATCTCCCCAGTGCTGGGATGATAGGCATGTATCACCACACTCTTGGAACTCATGGCAATCCTCCTGCCTCAGCCTCCCCAGGCATTTGCATGGAGACTGATTTTATGTGCTGTGAGGGAGGGAACCAGGGTCTCATACACCCTAGGCAAGTGCTCTAGCAGCTTTCCTCTGTCCCTGGTCCCTGTAACAGTTTCTGTTGCCCTAGACCCAGCTGACTCAGTTTCTGGTGTCTGAGCCCCACTTTGCCTGTGTGGTTGTGACATGAATGTCAGCTGTTATGGTGACAATCACTTATTGTGACTGCATCACTCAGCCCGTCCCAGCATGCTGGGGGGTTGTCTCAGGGTACCCGCATAGATGAGGTTCTGAGACCTAGGAAGATGCAGACAGTTTGGGTTGGACAGCGGATTGGAGTATGGGGGCTCAGCCTCTGATCCTGCTCTGGTTCAGTGTTGAAGCTAGGGTCCTGGGGGGCCCTGGGACTCGTCCTGAAGGCTGACCACATAAAGTAGAATCAGAGACTCAGTGAGCCAGGTGCTGTTTGGCTGTGTACTCTTGTGACCTCGGACAAGTCGGACCGGTAACCCTGCTTGTCTGACTTGGTATCTCCATAAGGAAGTACAAACTATGTCTCAATGGTTGATGCGTCTGAGATGCCACCATGTTTGGCTATGGTGGTGTGTGCGTATATGTGTGAGTTGGCATATGCAGTGCTTGTGGATTCCAGAGGGCACCCTCAGGTGGTGTTCCCAGGAGCCCCCTATCTTTGGGGGGGGTTCCTTTTGTCTTTTTTTTTTTTTTTTTGAGACAGGGTCTTCCTGTAGCCCCAACTGGCCTGGAACTCACTATGTAGGCCAGGGAGGCCTCAACCTCACAGAGGTCTGCCTGCCTCTGCCTCCCAAGTGCTGGGATTAAAGGCTTGTGCCACCATGCCCAGTGCCTTGGTTTTCTTGTGGGTTGTTTTGCATGTGTTTGTGTCTTGAGTATGGGTGTACATGTTGGAATGTGTGTGCTGCATGTGGTGACCCAAGCCTTATGTCAGGGGTCTTCCTCTGTGGCCCCATTCTATTTGTGGACATAGGCTGTCTCAATTGAATCAAACCTGGAGCTCACTAATAGGGTCAGTCTGGCTATCAGCTTGCTCCAGAAATCCCCTGGCTCTGCCTTCCAAGTTCTGGAACTACAAGTGGCTAGTGTACATGTCTGGCATCAGTAGTCTCTAACTCTAGCACCAAGGGATCCAATACCCTCTGCTGGCCTTTGTGGGCACCTGCACTCACACAAGGCATATACTAACACACAGAAATATACACATACATATGAATAAAAATAAAAACCTTTAAAAAATGAAATTATAAAAAAAGTGAGGGTGAGGGAGAGATAGCTCAGTACAATCATGAAGATCAGAGTTCAGCTCCCAGGACCATGCAACAAGCTGACACTCCACACATGCCTGTAGCCCTCAGGGGCAGAGGCAGGAAGATTGCTAGGATATGCTGGATTTCAGCCTACCTGAGACTTGAGCCCCATGTTCAAGGAAAGAAGAAATCAGTGGATGCACAAGTAAATAAATCTTTAAAAAATTTAGCAGGAGTTGGTGGTGCACACCTTTAATCCCAGCACTTGGGAGGCAGAGGCAGGCAGATCTCTGAGTTCAAGGCCAGGCTGGTCTACATAGCAAGTTCCAGGCCAGCTAGGGCTACAAGGAGACCCTTTCTCAAAAAAAGGAGCACCCCCAATCTTTAAAAGTTAAAACCCCCATAGGGCTGGAGAGATCGCTCAGAGGTTAAGAGCACTGGCTACTGTTGCACAGGACTTGGGTTCAGTTCCCAGCACCCACATGGCAGCTAACAACCCCCTGTAACCCTAGTTCCAGGTAATCCAACGCCCTCTTCTGACCTAAGTGGTATTGCACAACAGGGGTGCACTTATATCCACGCAGGCAAAATACTCATACACATAAAGAATACATAAATAAAAATTAAAAAATAAGCCGGGTGTGATGGCGCATACCCATAGTCCCAGCACTCGGGAGGCAGAGGCAGGGGGATCTCTGTGAGTTCAAGGCCAGCCTGGTCTACATAGTGAGTTCCAGGACAGCTGGGGCTGCAGGAAGACCCTGTTTCAAATAGGTCAATAAAGAAAAATAAAAGGAAGAGAGAAAGAAAGAAAGAAAAAATAAAACCCTACAATTATGATTGTGAATTAACTTATGTCTTACTTAAAGACTTTTTGTTTTTATCTTATATGTATGAGTGTTTTGTTTGCATGGATGTAGGTGTACCATGTGCATGCAATGCCTGTGGAGGCCAGAATGGGATCCCAGGCATGGGATCCCCTGGAATTTGAGTTATGGGATAGTTGTTGGCCACCATGTGGGTGCTGGGAACAACCCACACCCTCTGCAAGAGCAGCCAGTGGTCTTAACAACTGAGCCATCTCTCCAGCCCCCTATTTCTATTTTTTTTTAATCTTTTTGAGACAGGGTCTCCCTGTAGCCCCAGCTGTCCTGGAACTCACTATGTAGACCAGGCTGGCCTTGAACTCACAGAGATCCACCTGCCTCTGCCTCCCGAGTGCTGGGATTAAAGGCGTGCGCCCCCACGCCTGGCCCCTATTTCTTTCTTTAATACCTCCAGTTTCTGCTGTGTGCATGTGCACGAGGCTGTGTTATTAGATGCATATGTATTTACGGTTGCTTTGTCTTCTGATCAACTTACTCCTCTAGGGACATGTCCATAAAGGGCTTAGATGAGTCTTCTCTGTTTTTAAAGCAACTGCGTGAGACAGGAACACGGGGATGTGGGTTTAGCACTCTGAGTTCTTTGGTATCTTTTTCTCTCCTTAATTACTCTCAATACATTCAGGCCTTTGTACTTAAAGTGCGTATTTTGCATTCAAACTAAGGCTAGGATTGTTTGTCCATCACCTATGTGTCTATTATCTATGTATCAATATATCTATGTATATATATATATTTAAATCTAGCCATCATGTGTATCTATCTGTCTATCTATCTATCTATCTATCTATCTATCTATCTATCTACCTACCTACCTACCTATGAATGACACGATCTTACTCTGTAGACCAGGATAGCCTTGAACTGAGAGATCCTCCTGCCTCTTCCTCCTAAGTGCTGGGATTAAAGGTGTGCACTACCATGCCAGGCCTGATCTAATTTTTAATTAATTAATTAATTGTGTATGTGGTATACAAGTACCCATGTCAACTTACAGGAGTCAGTTCTCTCCTTCCACCATGTGGGTCCCAGGGATTGAACTCAGCTTGTCACTCTTGGCAACAAGCACCTGTACCTGCTAAGTCACTTGCCAGCCCCAGATTTTATTTCTCCTGGGCAGGATGCTACAGGAACACCTCTGTGGCTCAGCACTCCTGTTCATTAGCTTCTAAACAACAATCTAACCCCAGCATTCCTTCCTGTATTGGTCTTGAGGACAGAACCAGCCCAGAGCGGTGCTGCACGATTCTTGGATGAAGAACTGAAGACGGCCTCCTCCTCCAGGCTGGCTTCTGAGACCTCACTGAGTTCTAGAAACTCCTCTGACTCTATGACCCTCCAAGGTAAGAACATGGCTGCAAAACAGCTTGAGCTTCTGCCACACATGGGTATTATGCCCCAGGTTAGGTACACCAGGGTTACTCAGTATCCCAACTCTCTGTGCCTACAGTCCTGTTGAAAACCATAGATGACTCTTCATTTCCCTTTTGTTCACTATTCCAACTGACCTTGAGCTATCCATCCACAACCCACCCATCTGTGCCATCCATCCATCCATCCCACACACACCCATCTGTGACATTCATCCATCCACCACCCATCCATCTGTCCATCTATCCAGCTATCATGCTATTCATCCATCTACCCACCAACGCACCAACCCACTCATCTATTTATCCATTCCTCCAGCCATCCACTCATCCACCCATCCATTCATCCATAAGCCCATCTATTTATCTGTTGATTCATTCACTCACCCACCTGACCATTTGTCCACTCATTGATCCCTCTGTCCATCCATTCATCCATCCACCTAACCATTCATTCACCCACCCATCCAACCATCGATCCATCCACCCACCCATCCATCCACCTATCCACCCATCCACCCATCCATCCACCTATCCACCCATCCACCCACCCATCTATCCATCCATCCATCCACCCATCCATCCACCCATCCACCCATCTATCCATCCATCCACCCACCCATCCATCCACCCATCCACCCACCCATCCATCCACCCATCCACGTATCCACCTATTCACCCATCCACCCATCCACTTATCCACCCATCCACCCACCCATCCATTCACCCATCCACCCATTCATCCACCCATCCACCCATCCATCCATCCATCCATCCATCCATCCATCCATCCACCCATCCATTCACGCATCCACCCATTCATCCACCCATCCACCCATCCACCCATCCACCCATCCATCCATCCATCCATCCACCCATCCATTCACCCATCCACCCATTCACCCATCCATCCATCCATCCATCCATCTATCCACACATCCATCCACCTATCCACCCATTCACCCATTCACCCATCTATCCATCCATCCATCCATTTACCCATCCACCCATCCATCCACCCAGCCATCCACCCACCCAGCCATCCAGCCATCCACCCATTCACTCACTCCAGCCTTCCAATCCCCCAGTCTCAATCCTACCACCTGGCCCTCCATCTATCCAGGTGTCACCCTGCTCAGGAGCAGCAGTATGCAGCCAGCAACACAGCTTCAGTTGCAGCACCCTTCATCACCAAGTGGACCATGCCTCTCCCATCCTCAGCCTGCCCCTATTCACCAAGAGAAAGTGGCCATGCCATGTTCCCCGCCCCAGCATGATTCCTGCCTGCCAAAGGAGCCTGTGCCGCCATTGCAGCCAGTCCCCCGCCTATGGGCTGTGGTGGAGAGCCAGGCCTTCAAGAACATCTTGGTGGATGAGATGGACATGATGGTGTCACGAGCAGCCACAGTCATCCAGGCCAACTGGAAGGGCTACCGGCTGCGGCAGAAGCTTATCTCACAGATGATGGCAGCCAAGGGCATCCAGGAGGCCTGGCGGCGCTTCAGCACACGCAGGCTTGTGCGGTCCAACAGGCCAACAGTGAGGAAAAAAGTGAAGGAGGATGAAGGAGACATTCCCTACCATCCCCCGCAGCAGGTGCGCTTCCATGCGCCCGAGGACCTGCTGCCCGCCGTGGTGAACAAGGAGACTCAGCTCCCATCTTCCAATAACCTAGCTTCGTCGAAGTTGCAGTCTAAGGCAGCCCCTGGTCCCTGTATTGGTGGAGCCGCCAGGGGTGGCCTGGCACCCCAGCAGGCTGTGACCGGCAGACTCTCAGGTCCCATGAGTCTAGGTCCCAAACACCAGCACTGCATGCTGACTAAGACTGTGAGGAGCTCCTGTCTCATCAGACAGCTGGAGGGGGACACGACAAAGGGTTCCAGGTCCACCAAAGCAGGGATCCAGGAGCAAGTAGCATCAGTGAGATCTGGCCAAGCTGTCCCCGGACCCATGAAGACCCAGACCCAGGTTCACACTGAAGCAGATGCCCCCAAGGCCTTGCCTCATCCACACCCAGTCACCAAGACCCCTATCAAGACATATCCAATAGTTTCAACCCCCAAGTCACCAGCCACAACATACACAGCACCGAAGGTTGCACCCCAGACATGTCCCACCCCCCTGGTGACGGTCACAAAGATGCAATCGCTGACCTGCCCAGTTTCCCCGATGACCAAGCCCCCAGCTCACATACGACTGAACCCTTCGCTCTCCAACACCATACCACAGGTCTGTTCTACTGTCCCTGCCACCAGGACACCACCCCAGGGTTATGTTGTGACCCCGGCAGTCAAAAGCCCCCCACGCCCTGGGGTCCCTGTCACCAGGAGCCCAATGCAGACTGGTCCTGGGCTTGTGATGGTGAAGACCTCACCCCAGACACATCCAGTAACTGCTATGACCAGAAGCCACCCTCAGACATGTCCTGACATGTCCAAGACATCTTCACAATCCGCCCCGATTACCAAGCCCTCACCCCAGACTCGCCTGGTAGCCATGATAACTAAGACCCCGGCCCAGATACGCTCAGTGGCTGCTGTGCTCAGGACCCTGTGTCTGGTCCCCACGGCAGCAGCTAAAAGTCCCAAAGTCCCACCCCAACCTCCCATGGCCACTGGCATTCCCAATGCCACGTTCCAGGACCACCTGAGCAGCCCAAAGGCCAAGGCCACAATGAGCACCAAGCAGACCACCATGGTCATCAGGGCTGCCTCCCAGTTGTACATGGCCAATGGGAAAGGCAAGTGTAGTCTCCACAGACATCTAGACACTGTGGCTCCTAAGCATCCAGTGAAAACTCCTTTGGAAGCAGAGAAGACAAAGCCTGGACCTCCAAGACCCCTCAAAAGGGACGTGGCTCCAAAGACTAACAGGACTGCTGTAACCAGGGCACTGTCTTGGACAAAAGTCACAGAGGACAGGACTAAGTCCCTGGCCCAGGTCCAGCAGAAGGCAGAAGTAGTTAAGGTCCACGCCAAAGTGTACATGCCTGTCGAGATGACCGTGACCCTGTCTCAGGCTCAGCTGGCCGTCCCCCTCACCAAAGCCTCCTCCCAAGATCAGCCAGCCACCCCTCAGCCCCAGCTCCAGCTGGCCACACACCTCACCCAAGCACCACCCCAGCCATGCCCCACATCTGTGTTGACCATGGTCCCACCCGAGGGACGACATCTAGCCATGTGTCCCTCTACCACCCAGCCCTCATTGCCACTGGCTGTACACCTGATGACACACTCAGCCCAACCCCATCCTGCTGGTGAACAGGCCAGAACTCTGTCTCAAACCCATCCATCAATGTGTCCATCCGTGGCACATCCTCCCATGGTCCTGCCTGAAGGACATCTGAACATGTGTCTGCCAACCACTGCATCCCAGATGGCCACTCGCCTAACGAAAGTCTCGCCCCAGTCACGTCCACCCACTGAGCATGTAAAGACTGCAAACACAAAGACCACAAAGACCACATGTCATGTCTGCCCACCCGCCAAGCTCAGCAAGGCCCCATCCCCGGCCCAGCTTATCACAGGTCTGGCCAAGGCTCCGCAGGCCCATCTGCCCATAGGACTGACAAAGGGCCAGTCACAGGCTCAGCCGGCCACTGAAACAGCCAAGTGTCCTCTGGCCACCCACTCAGCCTCCAACCTTGCTGGGAAGACCCAGTCACAGCCACTCCTGAGTGCATCCAAGGCCTCTGTCCAATTCTGGCAACATTTTGGGACGCTCAGCACTGGACCCCACACGAAGTCAGATGACAGGGGCAGGACCCAGGCCCATGGCCACATGCAAAACAAGGCCACGCAGAACTCTCGCTCAGTGGCCACAGATACCCAAGGCATGCTGCTGCCTCTGCTGACCCCAACTGGACACTCTGTGTGCTCCACAGACCCCTGGGGTGACAGCGGCCGGGCACGGACCCCACCACCACCACCTGTGCCCAGCCAGGCCGTGTCCTGCCACGACCTGGCAGCATCCATCGCATCCCTGTGTGCTGAGCTGGTGGCCACATTGGGCTCCCCCGAGGACCTGTGTGCACTACTAGCCAAGACACTTTCCCAGGTGGAAGTTAGGCCGGTGCTGAGCCAGGCCCTGTCCCAGGAGGTCCTGGGGGCCTCTGTGGTCAAGGCCCTGCCTCAAGGCATGCTGGGAATGGCATTGATGAAAGCCCTGTTGTGGGGTGAACTGGGTGTCACCTTGTCCCAGGCCCTGTCCCGTGGCGAGCTGCATCCAGAACTTAGCAAAGCCACACAAGGCGAGCTGGCCGAGGTACTCTGCAAAGCCCTGACGGATGATGAGAGGGCCACACTCAGCCAGGCCCTGTGCCAGGGTGAGCTGGGTGCTGTCTTCACTCAATCCCTGGAGCAGATGGCCCAGAGGACGGGTGCCTTCCCGCTCAAGGCCACCTCGAAAACAGCAGGGAGCCGGATGACTGCGCCTGCCCCGGTGGAGGTGACCTGCAGCGGGAGCCTGTCAGTGGCGTGGGGACCCACACTGGGTCCTGTCCAACCTCAGTGTAGCAAGGTCAGGCCACCACGGAAGGGTCTCCCCTGGGAACTGCCTGGCACAATCTCGATGGGGGAGGGGGATGGAGTCAGGTTGGAAGGGCCACCCTGCTTGCCACAGTCCCACCTGGGTGCCTTCCTGTTTGAAGGGATGGTCTCCGGCACTCACTTCTGTCCCCTGGGTGCAGTCCTGGAGTCTACGCTGGCTCAGGAGGTGGGAGCCCTCTGTTCCCACATGTATCTGAGGCCAATGGGTCTTCACCCCATGGTATTTTGTAAGGGTCCCTGTGTCCCCAAGTGACCTCCCCAGCCGTCGCCCCCTGGCCCGTGGCAGCCACTTGTCACCAATGGTGTAGGCCCAAGCACCAGCCGGCCATTGGTGACCAGTGGCAGGTCTCCGATCTCACACCAGCCACCTGTGGCCAGCAGGGCGTCCTGCCCATGGGTGTCGTACCAAGACGGCAGCACAGTGTCGGGGAAGTCTCCTGGCAGCATGGGTGGAAGGAGGTCCCCAGGGCCCCTCTGGTGTCATCCTCCTCTTTCCAAGGCAGTATGTGTCAGTGTCCAAACCCAAGGGTGCACAGGCTGTCCCTCTGTGGCTGTCCCTCTGTGTTGAGAGGTCCCCACCGATCACCCATGGCCACCGAGGAGACTGTAGAGGAGACTGTAAGGCAGGTCCTGCCATCCAGCCACAGATGGACCTCACTGGGCAATAGAGTAATGTTTACCACGGTGAGGAATGTAACAGAAAGACAGCCAAGTGGCCAGTCATCACGAATGTCCTGAAATGCTAGGTTGGCACAAGGCCTTCCTAGGGCATCCATCCCCAGACAGGAAAGGCACCCCAAGGCAACCGTCAAAACTCTGTCCCATTCCCGGGGTCCAGCCAACCACCGCCATACGTCCATCCTGGAGGAGTTGCTGGCCGCCCTCCCACAGTACCCCCAGAGCACACTGGCCAGGAGTTTCCGGAGGGGCTCTGCAGCCCCCTGCCAGAGTGGCAGTGACTCTCAGAGTTCTTTTCAAAGCAGTACCTCTCCCAGCCCCTCCCCACCACCCAGCTTGACACCTTCAGAAATTCTAGAAGGTTCCACGGAGGCCAGTTTGCAGGAAGACCAGCAGCCAGGGTCACGGATATTCAGGGAGGCAAGAGACAGACCCCAGGGACAGCTGGAAAGGACAGACCCAGCTGACCTTGGGCATGTGGTCTCTCAGTTCCCACCACCCCTGGAACTCAAGTCCCTCCTGCTCCATAGCACCAGCCTGGCCCTGAGTCTCCACTGGGACTCAGATAGCAGCTCTCACTACAGCTCTGGGGACCAGGCCAATGGGCTGTCCCAGGACAAAACCCCATCCAGGTATAGGGGAGTCTATCAGTGGACAACCTAGTCCCTGTTGCAGACCTACAGCCCAAGGGAGTCACTCCGTCAGATCACACCATACCCCAGCTCATATTTGCCAACAGGGGAGCCCCCAGCCCTGGCCAGTCACCCGAGGCCATTGAGGTATCCCCACCCCTAAGCCAAACATTAGAGGCCACAGGTTTGAGTTTAAGCTCACCTCAGCCTGTTGGGTTCAGTGCTGTGTCCCCAAGCCTGGCCCAGCCATGCACAGACAATGGCGTGTCCCAAAGTTTGACTCTGAAATCTTCAGACACTGGGGTGTCTCCAAGCCTGGCCTATCTATCTGTGAACACTGGGATGTCCCCAAGCCTGGCCCGATCCTCTATGGCCACTGGGGTATCCCCCAACTTTTTCCAACCAGTTATGTCTTATGGTATACACTCAAATCTTGCTCAGCCATATATCCCCACAGCTGTAAGTCCAGGCTTTGTCCAGCTACCTGTGCCCCATGGGGTGTCCCCAAGTCTAGCCCAACCTTTTGTGGTTAGTGTTCTGTCCCCTAGCCTGACCCATGCATCTGCAGTCCCCAGGGCATCCCCAAGTCCCTGTCAGCCATCTGTGGCTAGCAGCATAGTTCCTGGCCTCATCCAGGTGCCTCTGTCCAACAGGATACCCCCCAGACTAAGCCCCCCATTTCTGGGCCCCGGAACATGCTCTAATCTCTCCCAGCCGTCCATGGCCACCCTGGAAGCCCTGAGCCTATTGCTGCCAACTGTGGTGTATGGGGTCGGTCGGGGGAACAGTGGCACAGCTCAGGGTCAGCCCTCTGCCAGCCCAACTGGGTCGTATCCATGTGTGACCAGTAGGTTAGGCCTGCCACCCCTTGGAGATCAGGTGAGTTCAGGTGATAACCCCCTGATAGGGACTAGGATCAAGTCAAATACCTCAGATCCCACTTTCCATCCTGAGCAGACCCAGGCCAGCAAGGGGTCCCCGAGTCCCATGGCTCCATCCATGCCTGGCTTCTACCAGGCTTCCAGGGCCCTCCCGAGGACAGTGGCCTGACTGTAGGAGCCAGTGTTCCGTGTCTGCCTTGTTTCAAGGGCACAAACACAGACAAGTCCCAGGTGCCTGTGGCTGGGGGACTGTCCCCAAATGTGTGCCACCCTGGTCCCCATGGCAACTCGGGCCTTTCAGACAGATGTCCCTTGGGCTCAGGAACAGACTACCATGGCCACAGATGAGGGCCAGAGGCTATGCCTGGCCGCAGTGTCAAGTGCACCAGTTCCATTTGAGTTTTTCCCAAGCCAGCTGGGCCCCAGCAACTCTCAGGCCTGTGCTCCTCTTTCCATGGCATTAGACCTCCAGCTCCTCTCTATAGCCACCATGGGCCTACCCAGTTGCCAACACACAGGTATGGCCCTTCTGGACATAACAATGGGCACCGTGGCTCAGAGTTTTGCTCAGGATTCTACATGTGGAAAGGGGCCCTTAGTGGTCACCCACAAACCTGTGCTTGAGACCATGACTTTGAATCTGCCTCAAGGATCTGTGATCAGGGGAGTGGGCAAGAGCCGCCCTTGCCTAGGGTCCATGCGGGGGGGCAGTGGGACCCAGAGCCTTGCTTCAGGGTCAGTAGTTATAGATGTAGCTCCTACCCCCCATCGGGACTTTGTGACCATGGATGTGACCCCCAGCTATGCAAACATGAATGTGGGTGGTAGGGAGACACAGAGCTCAGCTGTAGAGCCCTTGCCAAGGTCCCCCACCGCAGGTCACTCCTGGGTTCTGTGGCTGTCGGGAGGGGACTGAATACCCCTTCGGCTTCTGGGGTGGGTGGTGTGGCCCCGGGGTCCATGCTGGTAGGAATCAGCCCTCATCCCTACCATAGGGCACAGGCTGGGGAAGATTCCTGGTTCCTGTCCCTGGCACCCCATGCCACCAGCCTGGCTAATTGTCACCCGCCAGCCCCGGAAGCTCTCAGAGGGGCCCAGGGTGCACACAAGGTACCTCTATTTCTGTCAAGACCTCGGCTATTGAGCCAGGACCCAGGGATAACCAACTTTGGGAGTGTTAATAGCCAGACCTCACCAAAGTTGGGACAAGTGGCTGACACTGTGGGGGGGGTCTAGACTAGGGTCTGTCAGATCTGAGGTCCTAGAGGACTTGGGTCCGGTGGGAAGTGACAGTCAGGAACATGAGCCCCTAGTGGCCAAAAATGTTCCCAGAGACCAAACACCCCTATTCACGGAGGAGGCTCCCAGCTAAGCCAGTGGTGCCACCCCTGTCCCTGTGCAAGCCCCAAACTTTGACAAGCACTTCCTGACCAATGGCATTGCCCCTATTCAGTCCTTATCCTTAGCAAGGGGTCCCCCTAACCTCCACCCTGCTAATGGGATCCCAGGCCTGCAGGGCAGTACAAATCAGCCTCTAGGTCCTGGGGTCACTAAGCATCACCCTGAGCCCATGACTCATGCTGAGCCCCAAAACCATTCCCCAGGGATGGCAGCTTCTAACATACCCTCAGCAGTACCACAGCTGACTCTCAGCAGTCCCAAGACAGCTGAGCTGCATCCAGGGTCTGTTGCCAGGGTGAGGACCCTCAATGTTCCCCCAAACACAGGGGTTGCTGGATCAAAGTCCCAAACTCAAAGTACAGCTTCCAGTGTCTCCCAGATGGAAGCACCCGAGAATCCAACCCAGAGTAGCTACCATGAACCCTCACCCCTAAAAAAACCTTAGCAGGCCATTCACAGTAACCTTGTCTCGGAACGTCTAGGAGGTTCCCTGATCAGACCGCTGCCCTCCAGCCCCACACAGAAACTGATATCTCAAGTTCCACCAGTCAGTCACAAGCAGTCTTCAGGGACAGCCATGACAGGCATCACACCCATCATCCACATGGGGGACAAAAGAGCACAGAAGGGATCCTCGGGAGGTCGCAGGGTGTCTTTGGTCTGTGACCCGTCACCAAAGGGCTCACAGAGGCCCCTTCTCAATGAAGGCACCCATCACAGCAGCCATGCTGGCCACCAGAAGACAGCACTGACTGTGATCACACCCCAGGGCCAGAGCCCCCATGTTGTCCCAGTCCCCAGAGTTGGCCATGGCCAGGGCTCCCCAGTCCCCACTGTCCCCAACAGCCAGAACATTCAATACATCATGGATCCTGAAGCCCGCTATGATGGGGGCACATGGTTCCCCAAGGCACCCTGCATCCAAAAACTCCAACTTGTCAGGAGCCCTAAAACTATCTTTGATAGGGGTTCTCAGGTCACCACTGCACCCCACAGCCAGAGAACCCATCTTATCAGGCACCCTAAAACTGGCTATAACAAGATATCCCCAACCCCACTGTACCCCAGGGTCCTGTGGACACCTGCCCAGCTGCTGGCCAGTCGTGGAACTCGGTGGACCCCAGCGTGGCCGTCAGAGCCAAGGTGGGCACCCAGGCACCCCGAGGCATGTGGCATCCCACCAGGGGCCAGGGGCCTTGGGATCCCAAGCGAATGGAGGCACTGGACCACAAGCCATCGGCGGAGCTGCTGGTGTCAGGGCGGGCCATGGAGAAGGTTATCGTGCAGGCCGCGGTCACCATCCAGGCAGGCACACGTGGCTACCTGGTGCGGCGCACCATAAAGGTCTGGCATCAGCGGGCTTCTGTCATCCAAGCCACGTGGCGTGGCTACCGTGTGCGACGGAACCTGGTACGACTGCTGAGGGCTGCCACAGTCATCCAGGCTACCTGGCGCGGCTACTCCATCCGTAGGGACCAGGCCCGTCAGGCGCTGCTGCCCACTATGTGGCAGGAGTCAGGTGGCAGGGCCACTGGGGCATCGAACCACCGAGCTATCCAGGGTGCTGACAAGAGCTCAGAACACCGCAGTTTCCTGTCCTGTCAGCCAGACATCTGCAGTGTCTGCCAGTCGCTGGGGCCCCGAGTGGAGACCCCCCTCAGAGTAGTGATGCTTGTGGGGTCCCAGCCACGCACCTGCCATGTGTGCGGTCACACACTGTCCACGCGTGTAGTGCAAGGCTTCGGCCAAGGAATCTCAGGCCGGTCTGGCCCACAGTGGGCCTCAGTGTCCCAGCAGGGTCCCTGGAGCACCTGGGAGCAAAGGGCAGCCACCATCATCCAAGCCACATGGAGGGGCTACAGGACCCGCCATCTGCTCAGACAGCAGCAGTCCGCGGCCAAGATGGTCCAGGCCATATGGAGGGGACATTACACCCGTAGCTGCCTCACTACTGATGCACTCTTGGGACAAGGAGGTCCGTGGGACATCTCCAGGGATACCTCTCACCGTGCCTCAAGGGCATACTCTATACACTGGCCCGGCGTCTAGGCCTCTAGCTGTGGGCAGGGAGACACCATGGTAGCCATGTGGCCCTGTGGGTCTCATGAATAAATCATGATACAGCCTGATTCTGTTCACTGTCCTGAGTTAAGGGGGCATGTATGGGTGTGTGAGGGGACAAGGGGAATTCTAGATCATGCCAGAGGGGAGGAGTCTGAATGCTTCCAACCCACACAGGATCTGTGGACAGGATGAGGGGACCCTAATTCTTTCCCAGAGGTCACAGGCTGCCGGTGTGGAATCATGTGTCATATGGTTGATGGCAGGACTTCCAATGTCCAGTCATATCCAGGTGACTTCTAGAAAGCCATCTGGGGCCAGTGAGATGGCTCAGCAGGTAAAGGGGCTTGCCACCAAGACTGATGATTTGTATTTGATACCCAGGACCCACATGACGAAAGAATGGACTTCCACAGGTTGTCCTCTGACCGCCCCATATGGCACAACAAAGTCATAAAATAAAAACCTGCATTTGGCTAGGTGTGGTGGCACACGCTTATCACCCCAGCACTTAGGGGCTGAAGCAGGAAAATCACCAGGAGTTTGAGACCTGCCTAGGCTACACAGTGAGCCCTAATCTCAAAAATGAAGATAAACAACAAAAACGTATCTGGAGACCCAGCCTCGAGCAGCCACCTTGACTCCCTCAGTTCAGATATACACGAGTACCTTCTCCTGGAAATGTCAGAGGGTTCTAGTTGCATCCTTGGGGGTTTGGTTCTAGGTCCTTTGGGTAGGATATCCCAGCCTGGATAAGAGAGAGGGAGATAAAGCTATCCCCAGGTGACTGGAGAGGGCTGGGAGGAACCTGGGCGCTAGAGAGACAAGGGCATTCAGCCCAGGTTTGGGGAAGCCACGGAGGGATTGTACCAGGGTGGTGGGGGACAGGAGAGACAGCATCTCCTCAGAACTTTGGGAGCTTGGTCCAGGCCAGGTGCTGAGAAAAGGTTCGGGTTCCAGATGGGGTGGGATCTGGTCCCCTGCTCAGTTCCTTCCGCCGCTGGCAGGGGGCGCTTGCTCCTGCAAGGTGCAGCCACCTGGACACCTGCAGCACACAGTGGCACAGGAATGGCGGGCTCCAGGTTGCGGCCCCTCCTGCTGCTGGCTCTGCTGTTGATGCCTGTACATGTGGACTTCTCAGACTCCAAATCCACAGGTAAGAGTGGGGAGGGGAGGCCTTAGCTGCTGGAAGGGAGAGGTGTGGCCGGGTAAGACAGCCAGGCTGGGGGACACAGGTCTGGGGCCCCTCTCTCCCCTTCCCTCCAAGGCACAGTGGGGCTGTAATAACTTCTCAGGGCTGGGACAGAGGCTGGTGACTCCTCTGACACCCCAGGCACTTCTGGCACAGTTGCTCCTCAACCAGAAAATGATAAAGACCCCAGAATCCCAGTGCAACTGGAAGGGCTAGGTGGGGATCAGGACTCACTTTCTGGTCAGTCACCACCGGTGGCTCCCATAAGAAGGTCTTATTGTCTGACTTAATTCCTTTCTGCTTCTCCTGAAACAGTTCCTAGGGAGATTTGAACTTCTCTCTGAGCTTTCTCTGCCCCCCCCCCCCCCCCCCGCCCAGGCTACATCCCAATTTTTTTATATCACCACAAAGGCCACCACAGTTGCTAGCTGGCCTGCTTAGTGTAGATGAGTTTTCATTCTTAAAGTCCCAAGATAATTCCTTCTCCATCCAGCTGTTGGATGAGCCGCTTAGAAAGCTTACCCCAGCCTCCCGTCCCAGAGTCTGTGGGAAGGTCAGACAGTAGACATGCTGCCTAAAAACATACCTACTGTTTTCCTGCTTAACTATCCAGGGCTGGGATCCACCACCATGTCTTTTCCAAAACTCATAGGTTTGTTCACTTAAAATGTTCATTGCCCCAAAGTTCTGGTTTGACTTGGGGTTCACTATGGACCCTGAGTTGTCTTCTCTTCAGCAGAAGTTTCTCACAGTGTGGACTTGTGGCTTTCCTAGACTCTTCACTGTCCCCAAAGGGCCTAGGAGACTGAGAGATGGGGGACCAGCACCCCTCCCTGTTCCCAGGGTCAGCACCTATGTGTTATTTCCTCATATCTGCCATCTGGGGTGAGGCTATGAGGAAATGGAGAGATCACCAAGATCACCGGGCAGGGAGGGCAGAAAGAACACAGGTGGGGCAGCTGATGGGTGAGCCTGTGACCTGCTCAACAGTTCAGACACCTGGAATGGGGCAGGGAGATGTCCTGTGAGGTGAACCAGGAACTATTCCCTCACCCTCTGGACTCCATGCCCAGGCTGTACATGGGGAAACCTGCCTGGAGGGAGGGAGTGTCAGATAGCCTTGGACTAGCCCAGTGCCCAGCTCTGTACGCCTCACCTGGAGAAGGTGGCTGTTGGGTGAACAGGATGTGGCCAGCATGTGGGAGACCCCAGATTCCATCCACATGGTTGGGATTCAAGTCCAGGTTGGGGCTCTAGAAACTCTATGTGCGCCTGTTCCTGAGGAACCAAACCGAGTAACAGATTTCAACCCATGACTCAGTTTCCCTTAA
Source organism: Nannospalax galili (assembly GCF_000622305.1). Taxonomy (NCBI): domain Eukaryota; kingdom Metazoa; phylum Chordata; class Mammalia; order Rodentia; family Spalacidae; genus Nannospalax; species Nannospalax galili. Next base: position 1,394,206 of record NW_008360309.1, read on the forward strand.
CTGTGGAGGTCCCCGGAGTCAGTGCCACTGATGGTATTGTTGTAGCGTGGATCCCATGACTCGGGCCAGGTTGCTGGAATGTCTGCAAAGCTGAGCTCAGAGCCTTTTTTGCTTGGCTGTGCTGGTTCAGATCTCAGCCCACACTGGGTGGTTGAATCCTGAGCACCTCATCCGTCCTCCAAAGCACTGATCGCTGGCTCTGTCCACGCCGGCTTTTTCTTTCCAAGTGGTGCATCCACCTCTGAGATCTCAGCTTGAGAGACAAACAACAGCTCCGACCCCCTAATTTCAGACACATTCTCCAGCTCCGAACGCTCAACTCCAGAGGCAACTTCCAACACCAGCCCCAGTTCTACAGATCTAAATCTAGTTTCCACACCTCAACAACCAGAGACAGGCTTTGTTTCCAGCTCTGGCTCCCCCAGTTCCGAGCTGACCACGGCTCTCCAGTCCACAACCATGACCCCGCAGGAGTGGCTCTCTGTCTCCAGCCCTGGCCAGGGTGAGTTTTAAGAGGGATCCAGGGAGGGTGCCTAGAACATAGATGCAGTTCTTACATTGGCCACCAGAGGGAGACACAGACCAGGGAGTGGGTGGGCAGATGCCAGTTCATTAAATAAGGCAAGAGGATTGCTTCAAGTTTGAGACCAACTTGAGTCACATGGCTAGACCCTACCTCAAAAAGGAAAAACAAACACTAGAAAATGAATAATTTAAAAAGTCACGCTGGGTGTGGTGGCGCACGCCTTTAATCCCAGCTCTCGGGAGGCAGAGATAGGTGGATCTCTGTGAGTTCGAGGACAGCCTGGTCTACGTAGTTCCAGGCTAGCTGGGGCTACAGGGAGATCCTGTCTCAAAAAGAAAAAAAAAAAAAAATCGCATGAAATTGTGTACTTGTGGGGGTGCCTGGCTTACTGGTAGAGCCCCTGCCTACGGTTCCCGGTAAGGGGCTGGAGCTGTGATTCTGTCTGGGCTGACACCCTTCCCACCCCTATCTCCCTATCCTCCCATCCCCCATTCTCCACCCTTCTGCTTTAGGCAGCGAGTGGATCTCTACATCGCACAGGAACCCTGGTGTGGTGATCAGTGTGTGTCTGCTGGTGTCTGTCTTGATCATTGGTTCTGTGCTCATAGCAGTGAGGCGCTATAACCGAGATGTGTCGGCATTTCATAACCTGGACAGGGTGTCCATGGTGAGATGGGGTACAGACAGGGTTGGAGACACTGGCTTCCCAAGAGGACATTCCCCTGCAGTAGTGCCCTCTGGTGCCTAATTCCCCTTGTGTCTGCTCCTCCTCTAGGGAAGTGTCAGCCAGAGACTGCCATTTGCTGACAACCTATAATCCAAGAGAGATGGGGGCCTAGGGCCTGGGAAGGTCAGAGGCTGAAGACATGCATTCCTGCTGCACTGGCCTGGGCCTGTATGCCCAGGCCTCAGCTCCTTGGGAGGCTAAAGCAGGATGATTGCTGGAGCCCAGGAGTTTCAGGCCAGGCTGGGCCACACAAGAAAGACCCAACTCAAAACTCAATAAGTCAAACCGGGTGTGGTGGCACACGCCTTTACATCCCCCACCCCACCCCCCGCACAGAGGCAGGCGGATCTCTGTGAGTTCGAGGCCAGCCTGCTCTACAAAGTGAGTTCCAGGCCAGCTGGGGCTACAGGGAGACCCTGTCTCAAAAACAAACAACAACAAAAAAATAAATCAGACAAGGTGTGATGGGGCAGGACAGCAGAAGTCCAAGGCTAGCTTTTGCCACTTGAGACTTTGTCTCAAAAAAATTAATAAAATCCCTGTGTCATGGATTCAGGAGACAAACATTAATTAGGTGTTTGCTTTATGCCCTGTGCTGAAGTCACACTGGAGACCTGCTCTCCTGAGGCCTACAGTCTGGGGGCAACAGATGGGCATCAGAGGAGCCCAGGTAATGTGCAATGGAGTTCCTAGGGAAGAGCTGCTATCCCATCTGGGGTCTGGGTTGTCCCATTGTCCTGGCAGAGGCACAAGCAGCAGGTGCAACAGCCCCAGGTAGGAGACAAGAGTTTGATGAACAAGAATATGAGGTCTTTGTGGGTACGAAGGGAAGAACACAGGCTTTTGAGGCTGTGAAAGGACTTGATGTCAGAGCCTAGTAGATGAAGGGTGGGGCTGGGGAGAAAGCGAGCTCTTCACAGGGCAGGAGGCCTGTGCAAAGGTCGGGCAGGCTGGGCACTTCACTCCCTGCTTCTACTGTGTCCTTCCTGAGCCAGGCGAACAGCACCAGGGACTCCGCATGGGATCCTGAGCCCCAATGGGGAATGGGCTCAGAGGGGCCGCCAGGAATCTGGACACCACCAGGGCCAGACCAGGGCTGCAACAGGTTGTGTGTGTGTGTGTGTGTGTGCGCGTGTGTGTGCGTGCGTGTGTGCGTGTGTGTGTGCATGCGTGCGTGTGTGTGTGTGCGTGCGTGTGTGTGGTGCGTGCGTGCGTGTGAGTGTGTGAGAGTGTGTGTGCGTGTGTGTGAGTGTGTGTGTGTGCGTGTGTGCGCGCGCGCGTGTGTGTGTGTGTGTGTGTGTGTGTGCTGTTGTAAGGACAATTTTAGTAGAGTCTGAGAGAAAATCCACAGGACAGCCATACTGGAAATCTCAGCAGTTTCTGGGAGAGGGATGGAGAGGAGATAACATTGAGCCTTTTGCAGGAGGTTGGCATTGGTTGCACGGTGGAAAGGGGTGGGGCTCCAAAGAAAGAGTAAGGGTACCAGAGAGAAGTGTGTCTGAAAGAAAGAGATGGAAAACGAGGAGAAGTTATGCTTTTCTGTCTGACTCAGAAGGACAGGACCAGGCTGGAGAGATGGCCCAGTGATTAAGAGCACTGGCTGTTCTCGCAGAACACAGCAGCTAACAATTGTCTGTAACTCCAGTTTCAGGGGATATGATGCCCTCTCTGGCCTCTGCCAGCATTGTATGCACGGGTGCATTTACACACATGCAGGCTAAACTGCATACACATAAAATAAAATTAAATACATTAAAAAAAATTTTTTTAGTCTTTTGGAGACAGGGTCTCCCTGTAGCCCCAGCTGTCCTGGAACTCACTATGTAGCCCAGGCTGGCCTTGAACTCACAGCGATCTGCCTGCCTCTGCCTCCTGAGTGCTGGGATTAAAGGCATGCGCTACCACGCCCGGTATTAAACATTTTTTTTTAAAGAAAGAAGGACAGGCAGCTCTACAACGTTGCCTGACAAACTGTGGAAGCCACGCCAATGACAGAGCCTTTGCATTTCTGTATATTTATTTATTATGCATTGTTGGGGGATTGCCACAGCATGCATGTGGAGGTCAGAGGACAATTTGCAGGAGCCGGTTCTCTCCTTCTACCGTGTGGTTCCAGGAATCAGACTCGGTGTCTGGCTTGGCGGCAGGTGCCTTTTCTAGCAGAGCCATCTTACTGGTCTCTTTCTTATTTGGTTTTTTTGTTTGTTTGTTTGTTTTTTGACAGAGTCTCCCTAGTCCCAGCCCATCTGGAAATCAGTATGTGGACCAGGCTGGTCTCCATCTCATAGAGATCTGCCTGCCTCTGCCTCCTGAGGGCTGGGATTAAAGGCACGCACCCCGCCCAGCCTGTATTTGTTTTAAATTTTGTTTTGTTTGGTTTTGTTTGTTTTGTTTTGTTTTGGTCCTGGTGAGCCACAGCTGACCTGGAACTTGATATGGAGACCAGGCTGGCCACAGTCTCACAGAGATCCGCCCACCTCTGCCTCCCAAGTGCAGGAATCAAAGGCATTTGCCACCACCCCTGGCTTGTTTTTTAATTTTTTGAGACACAAGTTCACTATGAAGTCCAGGCTGTCTGGGAACTTATGGCAATCCTCTTGCCTCACTCTGAGTGCTGGATGACAGGTGTGCACTACCCCCTTGAGAGCTGGGGGAAGGGCAGCTGCCAGCAGCACAGTGCACAAAGGTCCTAAGGTTTGGGGAACAGCAGGGAGCTCCTAGAGCAGGGAGCTCCTAGAGCCGGGACCTCTGAACCACCAGAACTGAAGGAGGTTTTGGTCGGCCTTGGGCGAGAGTTGGGGTGTCTTCAGCGCTGGGGGCCATGGAGACAGTGTGGAATTTAATTTATGTTATGTATTTGAGTGTTTTCCCTGCATATGTGTAAGTGCATCATATGCATGCAATGTCCTCAAGGCCAGAAGAGGGTGTTCGGTCCTCTGGAATTGGAGTTATGGTCGGTTGTTAGCCACAAGCCCTGGGAGGGTTAGGAACCCACAAGGATAGGTCTTAGGGTCCTAGAAAGGAGGCCTTGATGACAGCGGTCAAGTGAAAAGGGGTTCTCAGCCTCTCCTGGAACTCTACCCCACCAGGGCTTACACCAGACTCTGGTCCCCCTCTGCAGTTTAAAAGCATTGCTTTGGCTGCAGGATCTGTTATTTTTCTATCTAAGCTTGCTTGTACTCTTAGTATGAAGTCTGGGAGAGCCTCAGTTGGTTTTTGCTTTAAAAAGGTTAATGAAGAGGCCTCTCCAGGCCTGGTAGACAATGGTGTTAGGCGATCCCAGGCTTATAATGCACATAAGCGTACTTGCTCTATACAGCCAGCAGGAATTGCAGCTTGCTGAATTCCTGTGGAGAAATTGTCCTGACCAAAAAGCTGGTCATAATTCCAATCTATAAATCCAGGTGGTGGATCCTGCCCTGGTTGGGGTCTCAGCTGCTGATTATGAGTGTCATTTCTTTTAGCTTGCATTAGGCACTCATCTGTAAATAAGGCTTCCCATTGTACAAATAATGGACTGGGGAGGGTAGATCTACA
>NW_008360309.1:1399618-1451680 GCF_000622305.1 Nannospalax galili
ATCTGTAAACCTAAAAATGTACAGCCAATTTTGAAAGAGATGTACCCTAGCTCAGAAAAATGTTATTGAATAGGTTAATGCTGTTGTAATGCAATGCTTCTTTTAGTTAAAAAATAAAAAAAACAAATATTCTCAGATAAAAAAAAACTCTCTTTTATTATTTTCTGTTGCTTGTAAGCTTTCCTCAATCCTAGGTGGGTTTTTTAAGCATTGCTGGATGGCTGCCATAATTGGGAAAAAGGAGAGGGGAAAATTATGCTTTTCTTGGTTTTTTTTCTTGTAAGCCAAATGTGCAAGAAAGTTTCAGACCTCTGGATCAGATATGTCTGCTGATAAGATCCAGGGTGCAAATTGATACACCTCATTCCAAAATTTTAAGCTTTCTTCTTTTGAAATTTTAAGTCCTCTGGATTTGAGCAGGGTTTTAAGAGAACGAATTTGGCGCTTTCTCTGGCGGGATGCAGAATTTCCCATTGAAAGGGAGGTGTTTTTACAGCAGTCAGACACTAGAGGGCTTGGAGCAAGTTACAAGTCTCCAGACTGCAGAAAAAAAAATGTCACTTTTAAATCTTTTGTCTGGGAGCCGCTTTGAGCTTCCAGATGCTTGGCAGGGGCTAGTTAATTTAAATTCTCACTTAACTGGTTTCAGGTGTGGTTTGAATGCCTGGGGGTAGGGTAGGAAATCTGCCTGACTAGAGAAATCTGCCTTAGAAGCTGACCTTAAGGAACTTTGGGGATTTTTCTAGCAGCGTTCAGATAGAAAAGTTGGGTGAGGTGATGGTTCCCAAAGGAACATTCCTGAAATTAAAATTTCAGGGGATTCCGTCTGGTTCCCAGTCAGGCCTGCCCGCAAATTTGAGGAACTGGCAGCCGCCCTAATGGCTCTTAAGTGGCCGATGCGTCACCAGGTTTTGATATTAAAAAGATATAAAGATAGAGGTCTTTTGCCCACACCTGTGCAGGTAGTCGGGTCCGTTAGGGGATCAGAGAGACCTTCAGCTAACACCAGGGGGTAGCCCTGGCCAGAAAGCGTCAGTTGTTTCTCTGGCCCTAGCGGTCCCACGCGAGAACTTCAGAACAGAAAAGAAAAGGAGGAAATTTGGAAGAGATTTTTTGTTGCCCTCCTGAGGGGGAGGGATACTCATGGATCTTGCGTTTCAGTGGGCACCAGCTCCTAGCTGGCACGAGGTTCAGAGGCCCCACGTTGGGCACCAGGTATGGGGCACGCGGTCCCGCGGGGATCGGTCCCCTGCTCTCAGTCGCGTGCCCTGGAAGTGCGGCGGGTTCCGCGGGCGTCTGTCTCTGGCCGCACGTCGCTGTCCGCCGCTTAGGTGCTGAAAGTCTCTGCTGCTGAGGCGTTACTCAGCCGTGTCCCGCCTTAATTTCACCCGTGTACTCTCTCTCTGGATTCGGAGCCTGTCAGCTGCCGGGCCACGAGGAGAGGTACGAGGCGGCTGAAGCTAGGATTCCGTGAGTCGATGACGGAGGAATGCTGCCCCCCGGAGAGGCTGGATCGACGGCAGTAAGACGCAGGACTCAGCCTAGTCCATGTTACAGCTTTATTAAATGACTCTGCTTGGCTTCAGGTCTCAGTGTTTCAGCTCCTAGCTCCTAGCGATCCAGCTCTCTATTACTGAGAGAAGACTGGGATATTTTATACTGTAGAGGCAGTGGTAAAAGCTATAGCTGATAGGCACTTTGTGAGATACCTTATTTACATATGGGAGTGGGCTCCTGCCATGCTGCCAGACTGCCAGACTGCCTGAAAAATCACACAGGAAAGCATGGTATTTCCAGAGCCAGAGGCCATGTTTATGTTGGGGCATTGGCGGGCACTTCAAAAGGTGAGTCAGGAGGATGCTAGGAAAAGCACTCTATTGTTAAAAGGAGTCCCTGCATTTACACCAAGCCCGTGGGCTATCCGGTCATGGAGGAACTTCTACTTCACACAACAGGGGTCCCCAACAACAGTGGTCAAGTGAAAAGGGGTTCTCAGCCTCTCCTGGAACTCTCCCCCACCAGGGCTTACACCAGACTCTGGTCCCCCTCTGCAGTCTCTGCCGGCCGGGCTTCTTACCCTGACCCATTTCTTTCTTCTCTTTCACCCACGCACCAGGCAGGCTTAATAACAGCAGACCCAAACACCCAGGGGTGCCCAGGAGTACCCTTTGAAAGTCACGTGACCTCAAACCACAATGAGACAGGCCTGGTGCTTGATCCCTCATCTTTCCTCTCTAGGACACCAGGTCCCTCCCACCTGGGCACCTGCGTGGCCAGGAGCTTTCTGAGAAATGAGTTCTCACACATTTCTCATCGGAATCTGAATCACATCTCGAATCCTCTCCGTCATACCCAGGCCATCTCTCAGCCTTCAAAACATTCTAGAGCCAGCCTGTTCTGTGGTGGAGTGCTAGTGGCCCCGGGTTTCATTTTCAGTACAGCTAATCGAAAAATCCAAGAAAGTCAGGAATCTATGTTTACATGGACCTCGCCCAGGCTCAGGCTAACCCAACAGTCCCTGAGCCCCAAAGTACATCACAAGCCTCTGAAGATCTGAGGGGTGGAGCTCAATGATAGCGTGCTCGCAAGCATGCACAGGCCCTGGGTTCCATCCCCAGCATGAGAGAAAACCGAGAATTTTCCTGGAATAAAAGCTCCTGAGGCTCAGCCACCAAGACAGTTGCTGAGCCCCTCGCCAGTCCCTCTCCGGAGCCCCGCTCCACAACCAGCTTCTTAGCCCCGCCCCGAAACCCTCTCCCAACCCTTGACCTCCCCTGAGTCCCGCCCCTTACCCTCTCCTGGACCCCGCCCCCTATTCCTCTCTGGAGCCCCGCCTCTGACCCTCTCAGCACACGCACATGGCGGCTAATAGCCATGTGTAACTCCAGTTCAGCAGGCATTGCATGACACGAGTGCACTTACACACATGCAGGCAATACACTCATATACATTGTCCTAGTCTGTTTCTCCACTGCTGTGACAAAACACTCTGACCAATACCAACTTGGGGAGGAAAGGGTTTATTTGTCTTACATATCCCAGGTCGCATGCAGTTCATCAGGGAGCCCAGGGTAAGAACTCAAGGCAGGAACCTGGAGGCGGGAGCTGGAGCACAGGCCTTGGAGGAATGCTGCTTACTGGCTTGCTCCCCTGGGTCCTGCTCAGCCTGCTTTCTTATGCAACACAGGCCCATCTGCCTAAGGGTGGCACCACCCACAGTGGGCTGGGCCCTCCCACATCACTCATCAAGAAGATGCCCCTCAGACATGGCCACAGGCCAGTCCAATGAAGGAAATTCCCCAACTGAGGCTCCCTCAACCCAAATGTGTCAAGTTGACACTAAAGCTATCCAGCACATACATAAAAAATAAAAATAAATAAAAAATTAAAAACCCTAGCCAAGTGTAGTGGCACATGCCTTTAATCCCAGCACTCAGGAGGCAGAGGCAGGTTGATCTCTACGAGTTTGAGGCCAGCCTGGTCTACATATTGAGTTCCAGAACAGCTGTGGCTACAGGGAGTCCCTGCCTATGCCTATAAGGCTGTGGCTGTGGCTCTGTGGGTAGAGTACTTGTCTAGCATGCATGAGGTCCTGGGCTCCATCCTCAGTATCACATAAGCCATGCATGGTGGTACATGCCTGCAATCCCAGCACTGGGGATGTGGAGACAGGAGCATCAGGAATTTAAGGCTAGCTTCAGGTGCTGCTTCATAGAATTTTCAGGCCAGGATGGAGACAGATCAAGAGGAGGCTTGGCAGAGTCTGGGTGAGAGATGTTGGTGTAGACCAAGGTGGGAGCCACGGGCTGAACGTGGTGGACACCAGCAGAGGTGGGAGAGGGCAGGCATGGTTTCTATGGCTTTGTAGGTCATGTGTAATCTCTTAATCTTTGCAGCGGGCCCAAGACATAGAGGGACCATGCTTAACCTCCCCACTTTCTGAGATAGAAGATTGAAACCTGGACGTGGTACATGCCTTTAGTCCCAGCACTCAGGAGGCAGAGGGAGGCGGATCTCAGTGAGATCGAGGCCAGCCTGCACTACATAGTAAGTTTAAGTCAGCTGGGACTACAGGGAAACCCTGCCTCAAAAAGGCTAAATAAAAATAAATAAATAAATAAATAAATAAATAAATAAATAAATATTAAAGACCCTAGCCAGGTTTACAGCGAAAGTCTGTCTCAGAAAACTGAGGACTGCACAGAGCTTGGCGCACTTGTCAAACATGCTCAACTCTCTGGGGTCACTGACCAGCAAGGAGCGGGGAGAATTCTTGTTGTTAGGCATCACACAGAAAGATGAAGTGATGTCCTGGGTTTGGGGTTTGACTCCCTCAAACAAATGTTTCATTTCTCTTTATTTTTAATTACTTAATTGTGTGTGCATGGATGCATGTGCCTCATCGCACGTGTGAAGGTCAGAGGAAAACTTACAGGAATCAGTTCTCTCCTCCCACCATGTGGGTCCTGGGAATCAAAATCAGGTCATCAGTCTTGATGGCAAGCAACTTTACCCTCTGAGCCATCTTGTTGGCCCTGTTTCTCCAACCTGGGAACATGGATGGTGTTGGAAGAAGACAGCTGCTGTGGCAGACATTGTCTGGAAAAGCTTCTGAGCCGGGATCTTTCTCCTTCACCCCAAATCCACTGCATCAAGCAGCCCTTCCCATCTTTCCAGCCTAGCGCCCTCAGGGACTAACTAGCAGGCTTGAGTCATGGGACTGTCAAGTACAGCCTCCTCCCGGTCCACGCCTGGACAGCTCCTGATGCTGTCCACACACACACTTCTGATAATTAAGATGGAAAATGTACTCATGGTTTCTCCGCCACTTCCCAGGAAATTACCCCTGAGACTGAAAGGCCTGGTGGCTGGGGATTTGAGTTTCTGGAACTTGGAGGGAGGGAGGGACAGCTGGAGATTTAAGGCAAGACCAGCGGCTGTGAGGTGGAGCCCCAGCGTGTCTCAGGGATGAATGAGGTCGTGCATTCTGCGGTGGTCTGAGCGTTGGTGTGGCTATAAAGCACAGGGGTGTCTTCGGTACCCCTCCTGGCTGTCCCAAGCCTGCAAATAAGGTGGGTCTTCTCTTTAACCATCTGATTTTGGGGTGGGTAGGGTCTTAGAGGGTGTAGGCCAAGGGGGGTGTTTGTGATGTTACTGGCTTCCCCTCTGTGCCCATTTATGGTAGATCTTGGGATTCACAGCCAATAGCTGTGTGCACATCGTAGGGGGGGGCTCCCATTTCCCTGTCTTCTCAGGACCCCGATCTGTCCGTGTTCCAAGGTCTGAGCTGACCTTTCTGAGCTTGCTGGAAAACCTGCTATCTTCAGAATACTAGACCGGAGTCTGTTTCTAGTTTTCTTGCCCTGTCCCTGGGGAGGACTGGTGACCCGTTTGTGCTGTGCTGTTTTCAGGTCTCAGAACTGTTGGAATTCCAGCAGGCTCGCGGTCTCTCGAACCCAGAGCCTCTGACTCCAGTCCTCCCTTTCAGCACCGCGATGGCGGACAGCGCCCTGGACGGAGCTAGGGTCACCTGTCCTCCCGGTGCTGGTCCTGACTCCTTCCTTCAGCCCTGGGCCTGACTCCTGGCTGTCCCCAGCAACCAGCGGCTCTCTGCTCTTTGCTCCTCAGCACCATCTCCACATCCACTGCTCTTGGGTGCTGGGAGCTGCTGCCACCCTCTATTGCCTCTGTCTCCTCCACCCCTGGCCCGGGTCTGCTGTCCAGGTTCCCGAGCGCATGGAGACCCCGGGGGTCGGCCGCGCAGGAGTCCCCCGGTCCCCGAAGCACCTGTGGTGGCAGCCCCGGCGCCCCATTCGCATACAGCGGCGATTCCACTCAGACCCGGAGAGCAGCACGCGGCCCACGCTCAGAAAGTCTCGGCGCTCGTGGCCCAGCTCTTTCCACCGACGGTAGGTGGGAACTTCGAGTGGGTGGGGCTGGGTGAACGCTGGGCGGGGCCCGTAGCGGGTGGGGCTTGGGGTTCAGATGGGCGTGGCCTGCAGTGGGCAGAAGCAGCCTGTCCTTTTAGGAGGTAGGGCGGGGCCCTAGGATGGTGGGCATGGTCTGTTATGGACCGGGCCTGTTGGGGCTGGCACGTGGGTGCAAGCCAAAGGGTGAGGGAAGCACAGGGCTCCCCCTGGGGACCGGGTGGGGAGCCTGTGTCTTGTAAGGTGTGCACCCTGGGGGATAGATAAGTTGTGTGGAATGGCCCTGGCAGTGAGTGGGGTGCCATGGTTTCCTGTGGGTCTGGGTGACACCTGGTGTCCAGGTGCAGTGGACTCTGAGTGTGTGTGCCAGCGCACAGGTGCAGGCCACAGTCTGAACAGGCTGCAACCTGGGGTGGGTCTCCTGTCACCTACTAACCATGGGTGACCAGGTGTGGCTGGGTTCCCACTGCCTGCGGCTTAGCATGTGAGTTTCCTCTCAGGGGGCTGTGGATGGGTGGGCAGCTGGATATGACTGTCCTTGTCTTAGCTAGGTGTGTTGAGTGAGGGGTCCTAAGGAATGTCTGCAGATATCTTAAGGGACACGATGTCCCCTCACCATCTAAGTGCCTCTTGGGTCAGTGAAGAGATAGTGCTAGGAACAGCTCTCCAGTGGTTTCTGTGGGCTGTTGTGGACCCCGACTGGCACAGGCCCAGAACACAGAACATTTCTTGTCCTTAAGAAGAGAGGGGCTGGGAGTAGTGAGGGGGCACATCTGGCAGCCTGCAGCCAAGCATGCCTGAGTCCTGGGCTCTTCCCCAGCACAGCATAAGCCAGGTCTGGTGGCCCATGCCTGTCATTCCAGCACTGGAGGTGGAAGCAGGAGGAGCAGGAGTTCAAGGCCATCCCTGGGGACAAGGCTAGTTTGAGGCCAGCCTGGGTTACTTGAGACTTGGCCTGAGAAAGAAAAGAAAAAGAAAGGAATAGCCCGGCAGCTCCTGTTTCTAAAATGGGGCTGTGGGGGCAGAGAAGAGACTGAAGAGACACAGGGAGGTGAGGCAGAGTTCCTAAGGGGCAGCGTGGGGCTGCAGGCTTCCTCCATGCCAATCAGGCCAGACCAGGCTCCCAAGCTCAAGTCCAGGCTGAGTGCCTGAGCTATACCATCCTACTCCTTGGACTCCCAGGGGCACAAGCCTGGCTAGTGTCCCTGGCCTCTCACACCCCGGATAGCTCCAGTATAGATGGGTCCCTCTATCCAGAGGGAGGTGGCTCTGTTCCCAGGTGACCCAGCAGGGCCTGCTCCACTCCTCCCCATGACTCACAATTTTTCATCTTCAAAAAAGCAAACACAGCCAGGTGTGGTGGCGCATGCCTTTAATCCCAGCACTCGGGAGGCAGAGGCAGGCGGATCTCTGTGAGTTCAAGGCCAGCCTGGTCTAAATAGTGAGTTCTAGGACAGCAGGTCTACTGGGAGACCCTGTCTCAAAAAGACAAAAAAAGAGAACAAACACATTTCAGTTGGGCCTGTCTGGAGTGGGGGAGGCCCCATGTGGCCCAGGAAGCTAGGCGTGGCAGATGCCTGTACTATTCCATATGGGAGGGGAGGGGCTCACCCCGAGGGGCCCAGAGAAATCAAGTTCATTCAAGGCTGTGAGATGAAAATTCTACCCCTAGCTTGATCTTCCTCACAGCCCTCAACGGATCACTTGGGTGTAGGACGGTCAGAATACCTTGTTCATAAAGCATTTATCAACAGTCTCTACAGTTTGCCTAGTCCTATACCAAAACCCATGAAGTGCTCACAGGCTAGTGATGGAGGTCCTCACAACAGGACTTCAGGGACTCTGGGAGCCCAAAGGTGGCTCATGGGCCAGTATAGCTGGGGAGTGGAAGGGGAGACTTTCTGTTTATGTTGCATGCCTTTATGGAGCACAGACTGAGTACCAGGAGCTGAGGGTATGGCTGGACAGATGTGACCCTACCTTTAGGGGACCCATGGGGTGTCTGGATCCAGAAACAGCAAATGGAACATGAGGCTGGAGCAGACAGGGCTAAGAGGACCAAGCCGAGACAGGCTGCATGGAGACTTGTAAAGTGGGGAGCCATGGGAGAATGAGGAAGAGGGGAGTATACAGGTCCCATCAGCCTCCACCCTCCCTCCTCTGCCTTAACCTTCCTAGGGGACTTGAGTAAGTGGTCTCTCCTCCCAGGACCACAGCAAAATGGACAGAACAGAGCTCATTTACCTTGTCTCTGGAGCCTCCTGGTAGCAGAGGAGAAAAGTGCCTATCCAGTAGAAAAAACAAAGGCAATGGTCAAGGGCCCCAGAGATTTCTGGGCAGCCTCCTGCCCTGGGGTCACATAGCAGTGTAGGATCAGGTCAGGATGGGGTCCCCATCTGTCCCCCTTGCTTCATCCTTTCCCTAGCAGGACTTGTAATCCTGGAAGCTCACGTGAGCTGGACATCAAATTCCCAGTTCAGCTCTCTAGTTATTTCTATTTCTCTATGTTAAAAGCTATTAATGTCACATCACTGTAAAAATCGTTAATGAAACAAATTTGAATCTGTGAATGAAACAGTCATAGTACAGCCATTGGTAAAATATTCGTCAGGGTGACCACTGGGACCGCAGTGAGGTAGATAGTTAATGATTAAGTGGGAGAGGGCCAGATGAGGGAGGTCACTGACCCGGCTCCAGTGACTGGGCCCTACCTCGCATAGCTGTGTGACCACAGGCAAGTGGCCAAACCTCTGTTTCTCACAGCATTTGACAGAACACCAATTGCATAAGAGGCAGTCACTTCTTAGTTACTCTATAGTCAGTTCTCACCTATTTTCTGTGATTTTAGGGGTGGAGCTGAATCCCTCTGTGCCTCAGTTTCTCCTTGGTGTGGTGGGCCCATGATGAGGCCCTCTCACAGGCAGCCTGCAGTGACATCAGGACTTCTTGTCCCCTGGCTCTGATGTCCCCCTCTTCCTAGCAGACCCTGCTGGCCTCTGGCCCCTGAGAATAGCTATAATTAGTTGCCGGCCCAGCAGCAAGGGTATTCTTGTTTTGGTTCAGCTAAATCTGTTTGCACCAGTTGTCCAGGCCTGGGGATTAGTTTGTGGGCGGGGCTTCCTGGTCAGGCCCAGCAACTGTCTTTTTGGCCTCCCAGCCTCAGGGTTATAACCTGAGAAATGGGTGGAACTGGGGTTCCAGCTGTAGCAGGGTCCTCTTGTGCTCCTGCCTGCACTGCTCAGTAGGTAAGCACCTTAGATTCCCCAGCATGTCTGGAAACATGGATGCCACTTGCCAGGGACACCTAGGACCAGGGCTTGGCTGCAGGGTTGGGGCCAGCCTCAGTTCAGAAGTTTCTGGGACTCCATGTGTCCCAAGGGTATTCTATGTCTTTCCTCTACATGTGATGCCCACGAGCCTCAGTTTCCCCTTATGTCGAGTGGAGTGGTGTTCTCAGCATTTGGAGGGCAGAGCACAGACCCGAGGTAGCCCATGGGTGCCATCGCCCTTTCCCAGGCCCTGGAAATCCTTGTGTGTCCGGGTGAGGACAGCTGGCAGTCACAGAAAGGAAGGCTGGGTGGATGTTTGTCTAGGAGAGACAGATGCTGAGCTAATGAAGCTGTCCAGACTCGGGCCTGGGGAATGTCAGAGCAGGTCACATGAGGCTGGGGCTGGAGGGCACTGAGCTGCAGCCACGGCCCACAGAAGCCCTGAACCCCTGCTTCAAGCTTTAGTTTCCCCAGCTGGCAAAGGCTAAAGGTTTGTTTTTGCCTGGGCCGACCTCGGTGGTTGACCTGAAATGACCCAAAACACTAGGCGGGCTATGGTAACCCTGTGAGGGGGTCAACCCACTTCCTGATCGTAAAGAGGAGGCCAGGGTCACGCCCAGATACATAGAGTCTCAATCCCCAGGTCTTCCCCAAGTCCCAGACCCTCAGCCACCATCCCTCCTCCGTAAAGGTTATACGGAGGGCGTTGCAATGAAAGTTTGTACATCTTCCATATACTGGATTTGTGGAAAGTCTAGGTCTCTGTATACTTTTGACAATGACCAGTCCCTGGTCCTTAATCCAATACCCCGTCCCCGTGGTTTCACATCCCCAGTTATAACAGTAGTATGAATCAGCCCCCCGACAGTTGCGCAGCTGCTGCAAAATTCTACCACTTCCTGGGCAAACATAAAAATCTGTCTGTGATAACGCGTCCTGCTTGAGCAGATGGGAGCACCCCGGCTCCCTGGGGGACCCCGTTAATGGTAACGTGCATCCACGTCCTGTGTCCCCACATTCAGGCCGGGTCTCCCCTAGAGTCTGGTCGCCGATGTCCCACGATCCGGTAGCCAGGGCACAGAGATCTACCTCCAGGTCGGGCCACCATGTGTCTGGTGGTGTCACCTTTGTGGTGCTGTTGGCAATCATTCCCATAGCTGCACTGATCACCAACCATGTGACCTTTTGGGGCTGGTGTGGATTCAGGGTCTCTATAGATCCAGATGATCTTGTCAGCATCGGCCCCTCGATTGTCAGGAGTGACAGGATGAGCATGAAGGTGAGTTTCCTCATCTTGATCTGTAAGAGACAGAGAGAGAAGGGCTTCCTCAAGGGTAGGTCTCCCTTGGCGATTATGAGGAGGTGTCTGTCTGTGTTTTGTTCGTTTCTTTTGGGCCTTAAGGGCCAAGTGTTGGCTCCGCCAGGGTCTTTTCTTTTCCCTGTTAGTCATCTTCGTTGGAGCCATCACCCTGTAGGGGGAGATATTTGAGGTTTCTGGCTGGTACCCAAATAGGCTTGTCTTCTCCCGTGGGGAAAACACAACCGAATCCTCTCCCCATCGTTAACAGTGGGTCCGGTCCTCTCCACTGGCCCGTCGGGTCCTTCCATCTCACCTCTACTCGGGGTTTGGTATTTTCTTGTCCCTAGTGAACTTGAAATTTAGATTGTGAAGTATTTTTTGAGCGATCTAAAATATTTATGGTGAATAGGGCTATCCCTAGCTGCTGATGGGGGCTCAGTCCCCCTTTTTGTTTTAATAATTGAGTTCTGAGTGTTTGATGATTTCGCTCGACTATAGCTTGACCCTGTGGATTATAGGGTATTCCCATGGAATGTGAGATGCCCCATGTTTTAAAGAAGGTCTGTATTGAGGCACTGACAAAACAGGGGCCATTGTCAGTCTTTATCTGAGAAGGCAGGCCTAGGGTAGCAAAACATTGGAGAAAATGTGATTGGGCATGTTTGGAGTTTTCTCCTGAATAGGTGGTAGCCCAGCATGCAGGAGAGAAAGTGTCTATGGATACAAAAGTGTACTTAAGCCTTCCAAAAGGAGCATAGTGTGTGACATCCATTTGCCACAACTTGTTAGGCTGTAATCCTCTTGGGTTAACTCCCGGGCCCTGTAGGGGGGCACCTTAAGATAGGGTTGGTAAGCTTTACAGGTATGTGTTATTCTTTTTAAATCCTTTATCGGGACAGTGGGAAACCGTGCATGAAGGCCCCGCCAATTGATGTGAGGTCATGGAGGTTTGTTGCCTCCTGGGCCGTATATATGTTGGTCCCATTTGAAGCTAGACGATCAGCCAGGTTGTTGCCCTCTGTAATGAACCCAGGTAGCCCCGTGTGACTCCATATATGTTGAATGAAAATGGGGGAGCTTCTGTCCTCTAAGGCCCCTTGGATCAAGACCAAAGTGTGGTAATTGGGTGGGAGTCCAATTTGATATGGGCCTGTGGTAAGCCTGGGAGGAGGTTAGCCATGTAAAGGCTATCGGTATACAGGTTGAGGGGAGAGCTTAGGTCTTGAAGAGCCATGAGAAGAGCCAGCATTTCTTTGAATTGTGCCGAGCCCTCTGTAGCACGGAAGTCACACCTCTGAGGCCCCCCTCCTGGGTTGGGGCCAAATGCTGCATAGGCGGCCCTGCTCTGACCCCCATCAGTAAATACATGTAAGCCATCGGGGATCACACTCTTGGAAAAGACGGAAGGTGCCTTGAGGGGCAGTCGTTGAAGGGCTGGGGCCTACTTAGAGGCCCTGTAGTGGCAAGTGATGTCCCCAAAATATCCTTCTAGAGCCATTGCCACTCTTGAATTGCTTTGCCTAAGCCAATTGAAATCCGCTAAGCACTGGGGGACAACAATCTTATTAGGATCTCTCCCAAACCTTCGAGCTGCCAGGCTCCTTCCCCTTATAATCATGTCTGCTAGTTGATCCCCAGTTGTATACACTCTCAGTTGACCCCCAAGGGTAGCGTGTACCCACTCCATTGGCTCTTGTTCTTGGACCAGCGCTGCCATGGCCAGCCTGTCTCCTGTAATGACCCATAAGCAAAAGGGGAGCTTGAGGGTATCTTTTGACTGAAGCCCCCACATCTAGGACCTCCTGGAAGGCCCTAATTGCCTCCCAGTGTATATCTTCCAACTCGACCTTGGTCTGGGGAGGTTCCATCGTGAGGAGCCAATAGAGGGGGCTCAAGGCTTTCATGGGGGCCTTTACCCAGGGCCTGAGCCAATTTATTTCTCCCTTTAGCAGTTGGAGTTGTAGGATGGTAGGCTCTTTGGGGATGTCTAAGGTGGGTTTGAAGGGGCTGTGTGAGAAGTAACTGCATGCCTAGGATTTTAAAAGGAGGCACACGTTGGATCTTTTCAGGTGCTACCCAGAGGCCATGCCCTTCCAGCCTTTGTTAACACTGTATCCAGGAAAGGCTGTAATTTAACTGCCTCTGTATGTCCAATTATAAGATCATCCATATATGAGCATAGTAGTGTTTTATTGCCCGCCCGCCATTAAAGGCTGAAGAATAGAGGCCAAGTAGTTCTGGCAAAAGGCGGGGCTATTGGCCATCCCTTGGGAAAGCACTGTCCACTCAAACCTCCTATCAGGGGCCTGATGGTTTAAGGTGGGAATGGAAAAGGCAAATTTTCCCAATCTCTTGGGCTAAGAGGAATGGAGAAGAAACAGTCTTTAATATCCATGACCACAATAGAATGCTCTACTGGTATTGCAGCCATCCAGGGCATACCTCGCAAGGGGGTGCCTACCAGTTTCATTCTATCATTAATCATCCGGAGATCTTGGAGCATCTGCCATTTTCCTGAAGCCTTTTTGATGACAAACACTGGAGTAGTCCAAGGACTGACCGAGGGGCGAAGGTGCCCCAGTGCCACTTGTTCCTCCACTAAATCTATTAAAGCCTTAAGTTTTTCCTCAGTCATGGGCCACTGCTCCACCCATACTGGCGGTCCCTCTCTCCATTCAATACAAGGGACCTGGGAGGCAGTGGCCTTTAGTATTGGGGGTGTACCCGAGGGATCTTGTCGGGCTCTCCCCTATAATTGTGGAAATAGGAGAAATCCTGCTCCTTAACCTCTTCAACCCTTTGTGGCATGCGATTAGCTTCCTCATGTTCCAAGAGATCATCATAAAAGGCCCTATTGTCTGTGGTCAGTACAGGGTCCATCTGGCTCAGGATATCTTGGTCCATGAGATTGGATTGGAGGCCCTCAACCACTAGCGGCTGTATCTCCCCTTCTGCCCCATCTGCGTCTCTCCACTTTACCAATCCCTTGACCTCCTCTGACCTTGAGAGTCCCCTCACCCCCAACACTTTAGGGCCGGCCTGTAGCTGCCATGTCATGGGCGCTTCCTCCTTTCAAAGGATCGTACGATCCGCCCCCGTGTCCACTAAGCAAAGAAACCTTTTACCCACTATAAAAATACGCGTTTTGGGCCTCACGCCCAGGTGTATCGCGACCGACCAGTGAGCCTGTGATTCCATCTTTCCTCCTTTGGGTACCGGGGCTAGAGGCTGCCCCTGAACTAGTTTAAAGGATTGCCTGTCAAGTCAAACCTCGACCTGCAATCCTTTTTCCAATGGAACCCCTTTTTGCAACTGGGACAGGGGGTTGTAGGTTTGCTGGGCTCTCACCCCTACCTTCCCCCAGGGGGTCCAAGGGGCTCTATCCTGCCACATTTAAACACCCCCCCCCGGCTTTTTTCTCCTCCCTACTAGCTCAGGCTCCCTGACACCCCCCACCCCCCACCCTCCTCCGGCCGCAAGGAGCGCCTGGGTCAGGGCATTGGCCAGGGAGCCGGTCTGGGCCTGTAGGGTGGTGGTTAGCACCTGTGTCTGTTGGCTATGAGTTCCTACATCTTGGGAGGCCACAATCCAGCAGCTGACTGAAGCCTGCCTCAAGCCTGAGCAGGCGGCGATGATCACTATACATACCTTCCCACACCATTAATCTGGTGAACTCCCTCAGAGGCCCAGGGGCAATTTCCTGACAAGGCTCTTCTCTACTCTGTCAACAAAGTCTGTAAGGGGCTCGCTTGCCTTTTGCCTCAGCCCCACAAGGAGATCCTCCGATGGCCCTTCGTTTTTGAGCTTTTCCAGGCTACAAGGCCTGCTCGCCTCACCTGGTCCCGTAAGGGGCAGGCAAAGCTACCTATTGTATCCCGGTGGAATAGGCATCAGCAGTCCCCGTCAACTGCCCTTAGGAAAGGGGGATCTGTGGGTTTGCCCCATGATTCTGCTCTGCTATGGCTCTACACTCCTCTTTGTATAAGGCTAGCCATTTGATGAACTGATTGCTAGGGAGGACTGCCTTAGCCATATCAGTCCAATCCCTAGGGATGCCTGGCTGGTGGGCGATGTTTTCCACCAAGGCCTCGGCCCAAGGAGAACTGTGGTCGTCAATGAGGACTGCGGCCCTTAACTCCTTAAGGTCCTTAGGTTCCCATGGATACCAATCTGCTGCCAGGAACCAAGGAACCAAGTTTACCGGAACGCCTTACAGGCAGGGGTGGGTTCCGCCGGCACTCTCTCCTGGAAAGCGTCTCCTGCCACCCATCTCCTCTATCCTGGCGGCCGGGGGTCGTGGTCCCAGCGGAGGGGTTCATGTGAATGGCCTGACCGATAGACTGGGGGCTGCTCCTCCCCCTCTCTTTCTCCCCCGATTTCTCTCACCGACCCGTCAGCCTCTTTGGTCTCCTCCTTGGCCTCGACTGTCAATCTTGCTTTAACACCTACGGCTAGCGCTCCCACGGGCCTTCGGCAGCGTTGCTCCTTCTGTTCTTCATCAAACTGCGCCCACGCCCCAGGGTCTGGCTCCTTTTCCGTCTCCCTCGAGCCCTTCCTTCCCCTCCCCCACTGTCCCCCGCACCGCCGAGGCAGGGGATCTCCCTCACTGAAGGTCCCTTAAGGGCCAACATCGTGGGGTAGAACCCCAACGGGGGCTCTGCCCCAAAGTGTTTCCCTCTCTCTTGCCAGCCTCTCCACCCTCTCCACGCATCCCGGGGCAGACACTCGGGGCGCCAAAAGCGTCACTGTCTCCCAGACCTGGCGCCGCCTGATCAGAGAGCTCCAAGTCTCGGCTCTTGAAGCATATATCGAAGAGCCTTTAAGGCTGGGTCACTTTTTCCTGAAGTTGAGCTACCCATGCTGAGGGTCTCACTTACCCCGAGAGCCCGATTGGCCTCGGCCAGGAACTTTTCCGTAAAAGGTTCCTCACACGGGGCACCAGAATGTGGCGCCTCCATCCAGCCAGCGAGTCAGGACGTGGGGCTCAGCGATGGGGGCCGAGGAGGGGTAAGTGCGCTGCTCGCCCGCCTCCGGGAGACTCTCAGACGCAGCAGGAAGTTTAGTCAGGCAGGAACTCCTTTATTGCAAGCGTTTACAGAGCTTATAAGGGCAAGAACCACAATCATTAGCACAGGCGGGAACTCATCCTCCAATCCTGTAGAAGGTCATGTAGATCACGGAGGCTCCTTTCAATGTACTACTATGGTGATCACGAGGTGCTCACGTGCTCTCCTCCTGGCTAGCCTCCAGTCACCTATACTGCCTCTCATTTTTGTCCAGGGCCTTACTGCTTAGCTCCTCCTTCCACTGAGGCGATTGGTGCCGTTTTGAACACAGTGTCCCTACAAACCCCAAGTCTCCAGAACGCCCCTTGCCCATGGGGGGCAGTGATGGGGTTTCCCAGGGCCACCCTTCCTCTCCTCAGCTAACATTTTTAAAAATTTACTTATTTTTATTTTATGTGCATGAGTGTATTGCCTGAATGTATGTGAGTGCACCCATGTCCTGTGATGCCCATGGAGGTGAGACTGTCAGATCCCTTGGACCTGGAATTACAAATGGTTGTTAGCCTCCACATGGGTGCTGGGAACCAAACATGGGTCCTCTTCAAGAGCAGCCCATGCTCTGAACTGTTGAACCTTCTCTCCAGTCCCTCTTTTCCCTCTTTTTTTTAAATTGTTTTTGGTCTTTTTGAGATAGGGTCTCTCAGTAGCCCCAGCTGGCCTGGAACTCACTATGTAGACCAGGCTGGCCTGGAACTCACAGAGATCCGCCTGGGATTAAAGGTGTGTGCCACTTTGCCCAGCCTTTTCTTGTTTTTGAGGCAGAGTCTCACTAGGCAACCCTGCTGGCCTGGAACTCACTGTGTAGACCAGGCTGGCCTCATTTCACAGAGATCTGCCTGCTTTCTCCGTCTCCTGAGTGCTGGGATTAAAGGCGTGCACCACTATGCTTGACAATGACTCTTCTTTTTGAGACAACGTCTCACTCTGTAGTCCAGGCTGCCTTGGAACTCATGACAATCCTCCTGTCTCAGCCTCTGGAGCAATGAATGGCAGCCCTGCCCAACCACACCATCTTGCCTAACCACACCATCTGACTCCTCCGACTCTGCAGTTTCAGCCCAGTCCCGACTCTGCAGTTTCAGCCCAGTCCCAGGTCCAGGGTGAGACCAACAGGGTGAGAAGCAGAAAACCACAGTCCCCAGGGTGCCCCCTGGCATTTCCCCAGGCATGTTGTCACTTGCCTGTCATCCCAGCACTGGGGAGGCTGAAGCAGGAGGATCAGGAGTTCAAGGTCATCCTCAGCTACCTCTGAGTTGAGGCCAGCTTGGCTACAGGAGACCCTGTCTCAAAAAAACTAAAACCAAAGCAAGCAAACAAACAAAAACAATAGGGAGACAGGCAGGCAGATCTCTGTGAGATTGAGGTCAGCCTGGTCTACTTAGTGAGTTTCAGGCTAGCTGGGGCTACAGGGAGACCCTGTCTCAAAACAAAACAAAAAAAACCCACAAACAAGCAAAAAAAAACAAAAACAAAACAGTAACAACAAAGACCCAAGACCAAAACCTGAATGCCAGGGCTTGGTGCCACACACTTGTCATTCCAGCACTTGGGAGACTGAGGCAGGAGGATTGCCACGAGTTCAGGGTCACCCTGGGTTACATAGTTCAAAGCTAGCCTGGGCTATGTGAGGTACTGTCTAAAAAGAGGGCAAAAGTCAACATATATAAGTCAAAATAAATTAGTAGAGACTAGAGTCGCAGGCATACCATGCGTTAGCTTTCCCCAGGCGCGTGGGTCAGGATTGTTTACACGTGGGCGGGACCTGGCCCTCCATTGCGTCCCCAGCTCCGCCCCCTCCCCTCCCGCGCAGCTAAAAAGGCGGGGCACTGAGTTCGTCCAGCCCCGGCCGCACCATGCAGGGCCCCACGACGCCTGGCTCCCCACTGGGGTCCCGGCGCGGCTCTCCCGCACTCTTCCGGAAGTTGCTGGTGAACCAGAGCATCCACCTGCAGCGCCGCTTCACCGTGGCCCATCCGCTGTGGTGAGGGGACCGGATGGGGAGTAGGTGACAGGCAGGAGCAGCTGCAGCCACGCTGGGGTCAGGCGTCCTGCCCGTCCCGCCTCCTCCCCGTCGCCTGGCCTCTCAGTTTGTGACTGTCTGTCCCCTCCACTCAGCCTCGATGTCCGCTCAGGGGACCAGCCCGCTGGCCCCAAGGTCCCTGTGCAGACCCGCAGGTCTCCTCCTGACCCTGCTGGCCTGGGGAGGAGGAGGGGCACGCTCTGGACCATGTCCACCTTCGCCAGCCACCTCGGGACCCTGGCCCACCCTGAATCCCGAGAGCACGGGAGGAAGACGGATTGCTCCAGGGTCGGGGTTGCGGGTCGGACAGGGCTTTGAAGGTGAGGTGGGGTCCCGGGATTGCACCCCGAGTTCGAATTCTTGCCTGTGCCAAAGCGTCGGTGGCCTCGTGGGGCTGAGCATTTAGATCGCGGTTGAGGCCAGGACCTGTGAGTGCTGACTGTGGCCAGCACCGTGCATTCATTTTGCTCCGACTGCATGCTCAGTGAGTATAGCATCAGAGACCGGACGTCCCTGTCTCAGGGTCACATAATCAGTTAGTGACAGGCAGGGGGAACGCGGAAGCGTGACTGTGGCCCTTAGAAAGGGCGGTCGTGGTCCTGGGGAGCCTCAGGACCTGGGTCTCCAGTGGCGCCAAGAGCAGTTCCTCTCGACGATGCGGTGGGGACGCCCCAAAGCGAGGTGGGCAAAGACCACACGTTTTTAGCAAGCTGGACCTGAACCTGGGCCCGAAGTCCCCTCCCCGCTTCGTCCCTCAGTTTACCCGTCTGGTCCACTGACCGCAGAGCTGTTCCCACAGCCTGGATGCCGACCTTGCTCCTGGCTGCGCGCGTCATGGAACAGACGCCTGACCCTGCCGACCCAGGCTAAGTTTAGAGTAGAAAGAAATACGGCCTACTGGCTACAGGCACCCCGCCAGCCCTTAGCTCTCGGCGCCCAGGGCTGGATTCGAATCCAGAACCTTGTGGCAGCACCTGCCTCGGTTTCTCCAGTTTTCCCTAGGTAGGAGAGGAAACGGGGTCGCCACGGCAGGCTTTTAGCCTTGGGTGGCAAACATGGGGTATCCGGCCCCAGCTGGTGTCCTCTGCGGAGATCAAGTGGACCCCATGGGGCCCCTGGGCCTGGGGCAGGGGAAGAGGGGCTAACCTCCGCCCACCTGACCTAACGGACGGAATCACGCGGAATAGGCCGAGCACAACCGAGCTCATCCAAGTGCAGTCAGACTAAGCCGAGGATGCCGAACCTGGCCCAAGAAAGCCGAATGTGGCCGGACTGACCCGAAGATGCACGAATTTATCCGAACCCACCCAAACGTCGTCGGAAATAGCGAATAGGGCAGAACTCACCCCACCCGACTGGCCTGGCTCTGGCAGACGGTTGGAGCTCAAACTCAGTATCAGGACGGAGTTAAAGGTCACAAAGCAAGCGACCAAGTGACCGCCAGGCGGGAGCAGCCAGTGTAAAGGCCCTGACATCCACGCGGGGCGTGGCCTACTTGAATGGGCGGGGCCTATAGACTGGGCGGGACCTCAAGGTTTGGGGCGTGGTTAAGATGTGGGCATGGGACTTCTTGCTTGCCAGCAGTCTTTGAGACGGAAGCGGTTCAGGTTCAGGCAGGCTTCCGCGCCTGCTTGAGGTACCGCAACCCTGGACGCTTGAGGGTGGATAACCACGCCCACATTAGGGAGAGCGCGGAGGTGCAGAGAAAAGCTGCTCTCCTAGTGACACGGCTATTTGTGGGAATGGATGGGACTCAGGTCCCACCGTCTAGACCCCAGCAAGAAGAATCCCAGGGTAGACACGCAGGGATGGAGGTGGGAGGGGTGTGGGGTTCCAGGCCGGTGTATCCCAGGTAGGACGCGGGGAATATTCACACGGCCGCCTCCGTTATTGGCATCCGTGTTCTCTGACCGTCACCTCCTCTGTCCCTGACCTCAGCTTTGAACTGGAAAATGGACTTCCGTGTGGCAGGAGCATCCTGGACCCTCAGTCGGGGCCTGGCCTTGGCCGGGTCCTCCGGGCCCCTGCCCAGCACGGCCAGCGGCGGGAATCCTTCCTATACCGCTCTGACAGTGACTATGAACTTTCACCTAAGTCCATGTCCCGGAACTCCTCTGTGGCCAGCGACCTGTGAGTCCCCTTCCTCCACTTAGAGAATTCTCTTGAGAGAGCCTTTAAGTGAGGTTTTGAAGTTTAAGTAGGAGTTTCCAGGCAATTAACTTTATTATGACCAGCAGGCAGCAAATGATTATCAGCGATCTGTGGGCTTAGCCTATCTAGGTTGGGGACAGAGGCGGAACATTAATCCAGGAACATTAAGGCCAAGGAGCAGCAATTGAACAAGTACTTTGATTTGAGCTCTCTAGTGTCTGTGATGAAAAGGGAAGCAATCATTTCTGCCCTGACCCTATGAAGACCCCTACTGCCCTTCGGACTCAGTTTCCCCTTTATAAAATGTGGATAAAATGAGGGATTGGTTGGAGAGACTGGGTTTCTCAGGGAAAGCCAGAACCAGAAGGGCCCAGGGCTGGAGTCCTGAGGGGAGAGGGTTCACTGGAGCTGTCCTAGTGATGGTCCTATCCCCACAGACATGGAGAAGATATGATTGTTACGCCCTTCGCCCAGGTGGGTGTCCCCTACCCTCCCTGCCCACGAGCAGGCAGGGGGATCTGCACCCTCACAGCTGTGCATCACCCTCGACACAGGTCCTGGCCAGTCTTAGGACAGTCCGCAGCAACGTGGCAGGTCTGGCCCTTGATCTAGGCCTTGGGGCAGCCAGGTACCAAGAGGGCGGGCAGGAGGGGTGGGGCCTGGAGGAGTGGGGTGGGGTTTGGGAATGGGGGGGCTGGAGGAGGGGGGTGGGGTTTGGGAAGTGGGGGCTGGAGGAGCTGGAGGCGGGGCTGGAGGAGGGGGTGCGGGGTGAGGTCTGTGGCTGTTAGGGGGACAGGGCCTAGAGGTGTCAGGGCATGGATAGGCAGTCCTGGATGACCGGGGGCAGGGTGGACCACCCCTAAGCATCCCTGTTCACAGGCAGGTGCTTCTGGGGACCCCTCCATGCAGCAACCAGTGTGCTGCCCCCACAGGTATGCACCTGTTCCCACCGCCCTGTTCTCTACACTTGGTGCCTCTGTGTGAGTCTTCCCATCCAGCCCTTGGACTGTGGCTCATTGTTACCCCATTTCAACCCCCAACTGCACCCTTACACCCCGAGTCTCCCTGCACACAAAGGGAAGCCGAGCCCTAGAGAGGGTCATCAGCCAACCCGCAGTCACACAGACACTTGCAGGCAGCTGAGGAACTGAGAGCAGTTCTGAGGACCCTTGGGATGGCCTTGAAGTGTGCAGATGGGGGCCTGAGGGGCACAGGGTTGAACTGAGCCCTGATCTGCCTGGCTCCCAGAGGATGCTGGGCCTCAGTTGGTGAGGGAGACGCTGGAGGAGCTGGACTGGTGCCTGGAGCAGCTGGACACGCTGCAGACACAGCACTCGGTGGCAGACATGGCCTCCAACAAGGTGAGGCTGAGTCCCTGGCTGCCCACCAGCCTTGCTCACCATGCTCCTATCCTCACTGTCCTTCCTTCCCCACAGTTCAAGCGCATGCTCAACCGTGAGCTGACCCACCTGTCTGAAGCCAGCCGCTCGGGGAACCAGGTGTCTGAGTACATTTCCCAGACCTTCCTGGGTGAGCCGACTGGACACTGCACCGGGCATAAGAAGGGAAAGACTGGCAGATTTCCCTTACAGATGTGTGGAGGAGGCAGAGGCAGGAGTGGCCACACCTAGCTCCAGGGCCAGGGCTGGAGGAAAGGGATGAACAGGGATTACTTTCAGAAGGAAGGGACATGACAGCTAGGGTTTTGAAGCATGAGTAGGAGTTTGCCAAGGAACCCAACCCTTGAGTTTTAAGGACAAGGGATTGTTTGGGGGAATATGTGTAGCCCCAGGGATACAGCAAATGGGATACAGGATCAGACAGAACACAGCAGAGGGGCCCAGGTAAAGGGTGGGGCTAGTTGAGGCTAGATCTAGGACCTGACATCAGGCAGGGTCACCCCAGCAGGCATCTGGGGGTGATAACATATCTGAGGGTCCTGCCTCACCTGCAGACCAGCCTACTGAGGTCGAGCTGCATGGACTGGTCCCTGAGGATGCTCCATGGCCCATGTCACAGATCAGTGGCCTGTGTGGGCTCCACCATGATGTCAACCTCCCCACAGCCACTGTCCCTCGCTTCGGAGTCCAGACGGACCAGGAGGGGCAGCTGGCTAAGGTGGGTCTCCCCAAAGCTGTGGCCACATTTTAATGCTCTTTCTAAAGCCTCAGTTTCCCCACCTGCACATGGGACAGGTGAGGCTCATGGAGCAAACTGAGGCTTGCACTGGGCAAGGCTGGGTCTGGTTCCCTCGTAGGAGCTGGAGGATACCAACAAGTGGGGCTTGGATGTGTTTAGAGTGGCCGAGCTGAGTGGGAACCGGCCACTCACCGCCGTCATATTCAGCATCTTCCAGGTACTGCCCCCACTTTGGACTTTAGCCCCTGGGGCGCCTCCCCCTTCCCACCCCAAGGCCTCAGGACACTCACTCATCCCTCAGTCCTTCCCTGGTACTCCTAAGTGGGAACACTTGAATGCGGGATATTGAAGGTTGACTAGAAGTTCACTGGATGGATTAGCTCATCTGTAATAAGGTCAGCACTGGTCCTGGCCCAGAAAAAGACCCAAATTGGAAGGAACATAGACCTGACCCATGGGAGAGTTCAGGGTCTCAAGGGAACAAGTGTGTCCTGGAGGAAGGGCGTCGAGGGGTGGACAGGAGCTCAGAAGAAGGGAGGGTGAGCAGTGCTAGAGCCCAGAGGCCGACCCTGACTGACATCTGTGATGGGCCAGGAACGGGACCTGCTGAAGACATTCCAGATCCCAGTGGACACACTGGTCACCTACCTGCTGACGCTGGAGGGTCACTACCACGCTGACGTGGCGTACCACAACAGCTTGCATGCTGCGGATGTGGTACAGTCCACACACGTGCTGCTGGCTATGCCCGCCCTGGAGGTACTGGGCCCAATGGGGGATGGGGGGCACCTAGGGGGAGAAGAGTCACCCTCGATCCTGACCTGTGGGACTGGCTCAGGCTGTATTCACAGATCTGGAAGTCTTAGCAGCTATCTTTGCAAGCGCCATCCACGATGTGGACCACCCTGGGGTCTCGAATCAGTTTCTCATTAACACCAGTGAGTGTGAAGATGTAGACAGAGCTGCCCAAGACAACCCTAAAAACTCAGAGGGTGGCATTGTGAAGGGGCATGAGAGCTGGGGCTTCAGTGCATGCCTAGGACTTTGCCAGTGACTTCCCGTCCCCAGATGCCTTTGGTAGAGTGCTGTCAGGAGAGTTGGGGGGAGGGGTGCCTTCAGGCTCATGGCTGTCCCCACAGACGCAGAGCTGGCACTCATGTACAATGACATCTCAGTGTTGGAAAACCACCACCTAGCGGTGGGCTTCAAACTACTACAAGGAGAAAACTGTGACATCTTCCAGAAGCTCAGTGCCAAGCAGCGACTGAGTCTGCGCAGGATGGTCATCGACATGGTACCCTCACGGTGTGGGGTCAGGACCTTAATGGAAAAAATGGGGTCTCCTCCCGGGTTCGAATCCCAGCACCCACATGGCAGCTAACAACTGTCCGTAACTCCAGTTCCAGGGGATCTGACAGCTTCTTCTGTCCTCCACGGGCATTGCACGACACGGGTGCACTTACCTACATGCAGGCAATACACACATACACACAAAATAAAAATAAATAAAATAAAAGATGGGGTCTCCTTTTGCACAGGGCATGATGGGAATGACAACCCTCTTCGCCTCCCAGGGTGATAGGGAAACAGGCAACTTCTTCAAAGCCTGAAGCCCGTTTGTCCATTTGACCACATCCCACTGGGTGGGAAATCAGGAGGTTTTGGGGTCTCATATTTAATTTATAAATTCAACAGGCATTTGAGCACTTATTGTGTACTCCACCAGCGACAGAGACCCAGATACTTCTGCCCTCTATTTTTCCTTTTTTTGGTTACTGTTACTGTTTTTGGTTTGGGTAATTTGTTTCTCCTGCCTCCACCTCCTGCTGTGGTCACAAGAGGTGCCACTGCATCTGACTTGTTAATTTGCTTTCTGAACACTTGAGCCAGGGATGGAGCGATAGCTCCACGGTTAAGAGTCCTGGCTGCTCTTGCAGAGGACCTGAATTCAGTTCCCAGCACCCACATGGCAGCCAACAATTATTTGTAACTCTGATTCCAGGGGATCCTACACCCTCTTCCAGCCTCTGCAGGTGTATACATGGGTGCTCTTACACGCATGCATCCAAAACACTCACACACTTAAAAATAAATAAAGGCACTGGGCGTGGTGGTGCACGCCTTTGATCCCAGCACTTGGGAGGCAGAGGCAGGAAGATCTCGCAGAGATCGAGCCAGCCTGGGATTCATAGCAAGTTCCAGGCCAGCTGGGGCTATAGGGAGACCCTGTCTCAAAAACACTAAAATAAATACATAAAATTTAAACAGCTGAGGCCAGGGTTGACCTTTCCTCCAAATGGTTAGGAAAACAGCCCTCTGGGGGATACAGGGATGTCACAGAACCCCAATCAGGTCTCTCCTCAGCTCTAAGCCCTGCTGTGTGGTCCCCACGCCCCCCAGGCCATCTACCTCATGAACCCCTCCTCCCCCAGCTCCCATGGTTCTTATGAGCACCTGGTGTGGCAGCCTGGCTTCCCTGAAGTCTCTTCCCTTTCCTGTGGCTGTGGTCCCCAGCCTCTTAGCAACCCTTCATCCAGCCCTTCCAGCTCACAGATGGGAACACTGAGGGACTGAGGGTCTGAGCCAGGGCAGCGTGGAAGTGTGCCATGCCCGTCCCCTCCCTGGCCTGTCCCAGGTGCTGGCCACAGATATGTCTAAACACATGAATCTCCTGGCTGACCTCAAGACCATGGTGGAGACAAAGAAGGTGACGAGTCTGGGCGTCCTGCTGCTGGACAACTACTCTGACCGCATCCAGGTATGTCACCCACCCCGGGCGTGCCACCCACCCCGGGTGTGCCACCACCCCAGGCCTCCCCCATTTTCGAGCTAGCCTGTCCTGAAACTCACCATTTCCCTACCTCAGCTTCTCAAGAGCTAGGATAACAAGAGTGTGTCATTGTGCTTGGCTTCCTCAGTTCTTAACTAGCTGCATTTATGGAGTGATGACTGTATACCCCAGTAGAAACAGTCTGTAGGATGTGTCCCATATCTTACTTAGCTGCTTCTTTCTCTCCCAAGCCCCTTCCTGCCTGGAAGATGGGGTATCCTTAGCACCAAGCCTTTTATGAGTGTGATAAGCTTTGGGGTGGCTGGCCTGGCCTGTGTCATCCTA
The DNA here is from genome assembly GCF_000622305.1 of Nannospalax galili. NCBI lineage: Eukaryota > Metazoa > Chordata > Mammalia > Rodentia > Spalacidae > Nannospalax > Nannospalax galili. The sequence continues at coordinate 1,424,606 of NW_008360309.1, forward strand.
AGCCTTGGCCCCTCAGGTCCTACAGAGCCTAGTGCACTGCGCAGACCTGAGCAACCCCACAAAGCCGCTGCCTCTGTATCGCCAGTGGACGGAGCGCATCATGGCTGAGTTTTTTCAGCAGGGTGACCGTGAGCGTGAGTCGGGCCTGGACATCAGCCCCATGTGCGACAAGCACACGGCTTCAGTGGAGAAGTCCCAGGTACCTGCTGGTACTGCGGCCAGCCAGCTAGACAGGAAGGGCCTGGCTTCTCTGCGCTTCCTGTGTTGGAGATGGTACCCTGCCCTCTGTGATAGAAGGGTGGTGTTTTTATTACTATTTTTCTTCTCCAGACAGGGTCTCCCTGTGGCCCAAACTGGCCTGGAACTTGATATGTAGACCAGGCTGGCTTTGATCTCACAGAGATCTGCCTGCCTCTGCCTCCTGAGTGCTGGATTAAAGGCACCAAACATCCAGCCAGGATGGGTTTTTAAAAGACAGTTTTAAAGGATGAATAGGAATTGAGAAGCAAACCATTCCAGGCAGAGAGCTCAGTGTAGCCATGGCACAGCAGTGGGGCTGCTGGTGGGGTTACTGGGACTCACTGTGCCTGCCCTGCTCACCCCCACAGGTGGGATTCATTGACTACATCGCCCACCCCCTATGGGAGACATGGGCTGACCTGGTGCACCCGGACGCTCAGGGGCTGTTGGATACCTTGGAAGACAACAGAGAATGGTACCAGAGCAGGATCTCCTGCAGCCCTGACTCCATCAGCTCTGAGAGAGGAGCGCCAGACAGGTTCCAGTTTGAGCTGACCCTGGAGGAGGCAGAGGAAGAGGAAGAAGAGACTAAGGGAGTGGGGGAGGGGGATGGAGGAGGAGGAGGGGGAGGAGGAATCAGCTCTAAGTAGGGGATCCTTAGAGTCAGTCACCTGGCACTTAGCTCCTCTCCTCCCACTGGCTGGCCCAATGCCTGGGCTGTGCCCTGCGCCACCAGAAGATTGGGCCAGCCCAGCTTGGACAGTCAAGCCCTCTGGGCACCTATGGGTGCTGGCAACTTCTGGGAAGTGGCTTCAGGCAGCCCCAGCTTTGTTTACTACCCTTCTATGTAGTCAACCCAATTCTAGGCATGGGCAGGTCTCAGTGTCCAGTTCAAAGACTGGCTGGGACCCACTTTGACCCCAGGATTGACTAGACCAGTGCTCTGAGGGGCTGCGTCCTCCTGTAGCACCATCCTAAAGGATGGGGTAGCTTTTGCCTGCACATAGGTTAATTTGGGATACTCTGTGCTGGGGGAGGGGCAGTTTGCTGGGGGCGGAACCAGGACTTGCACGTGCTCTGTAGCACTGTCTGCTGACTGCACTCTCCTGCAGTCACTGTCTCTGTCCTGGACAGCAGTGGTCTAGCCACTGGGGCCTCTGTCCTGTAAAATAGAAAAAAGCATGAATCCCACCCATTCACAGTGTCTTTTGATCCTTGCTTTCTGACCCCAAGCCTCTCCAGATCAGACAGACAGCTGACCCTTACTGACAAACCCCAGCCCCTCCAGGCTTCAGGTTCTCTCCTCATCTGCTCACATGCTCGGCTCAATGCTGGCGGGGGCTCGTGGGGACTGCCCTGAAACACCTTCATACATTTGAGGGCATTAAACATTTCTAGACTTAAACCTTTCATGCTGCATTGTGTTCAGTTACTGAAAATGAGTGCTTTAGTAGAGGTGACACGGCCTGCCTGCACGCCCTGCAATGAAGAGGTCCAGGCTGCACAGCAGTGGAGTCTATGGCTTGAAATATAAAGGAAAGGGGCTGGGCGTGGTGGCCCACACCTTTAATCCCAGCACTCAGCACTTGGGAGGCAGAGGCAAGCGAATCTCTGTGAGTTCAAGGCCAGCCTGGTCTACATAGTGAGTTCCAGGTCAGCTGGGGCTACAGGGAGACCCTGTCTCAAAAAAGACCAAAAAAAAATTAAATAATAAAAAGGAAAGGGGTTGGGAGCGTGCCTCCGAGATAAAGCCCCTGCCTAGAATCCCCCAGTGAGGGTCTGGGGCCCTGGCTCAGAAGTAGAACTCAGTTTAGCACATGGAAGCCCTTGTTTCCATGTCCAGACTCAATTGAGCCCCTGTCAGGCTCAATTCATTGGTAACAGACACAAGCAGGCCATTTTGCTTTCTCAAAGCTTCTACCTAGGAAGCACACTGACCTGTGTCCTTGGAGGTTAGATTAGGTTGTCAGATCCCCTAGAATTGAAGTTATGGACAGTTGTTAGCCACCATGTGGGGGCTGGGAATCACACCCCAGTCCTCTGCAAGAGCAGTTGGTATTCGTAACTGCTGAGCCATCTCTCCAGCCCCGATTTTCCAGCTGGCCTGGAACTCACTATGTAGACCAGGCTGACCTTGAACTCACAGAGATCCACCTGTTTCTGCCTCTCAAGTGCTGGGATTAAAGGAGTGTGCCACCATGCCTGACCCTTTTTTGGCTTTTTTGAGATAAGTTTTCATGTAGTCCAGGCTGGCCTTGAATTCCTTATGTAACTGAGGATGATCTGCAATCCTGGTCCTTCTGCCTTTACCTCTGGAGTGCTGGGATGACAGGTATCATCTGCTTGTAGTGTCCTTCCCTGGCCCCACTTCCTGTGGCCTGGAACTCTGCACCCTGGGAGGGTCTCCAAGGATCCAGGGTGGGATTTTGATGTCCTCTGTAAATATTATGATTCCAGTCATTCATTACCATCATCAGTGTGAAGACCTCCAGGAGGCACAAAAAGCCATCTGCGGTACCAGCTTCAGTGACTCCAGGTTTTCACACAGGACAAACCCTTAAAGGTTTTACTTACACTCCCCCCCCTTCTTTTCCCTACAAAGCAATATATGTTCCTTTCTGGAAAATTTAGAAGTCACATAAATTCAGAGAGAAAATAAACTTTTGGGGCAGTGAGAAGGCTCAGTGTGTAAAGGGCTTGCTGATGACCAGGGTTCCATCTCCAGGATCCATACTGTGGAAGGAGAGAACAAACTCCACACGTGCACACAAATGCACTAAAACAAATATAACTTTAAAAATTAAAACTATTTGGGCTGGAGAGATGGCTCAGTGGATAAGAACACTGTTCTTGCAGAAGACCCGGGTTCGAATCCCAGCACCCACATGGCAGCTAACAACTATCCGTAACTCCAGTTCCAGGGGATCTGACAGTCTCTTCTGTCCTCTGCAGGCATTGCAGGACACGGGTGCACTTACCTACATGCAGGCAATACACGCATACACATAAAATAAAAATATTTTTTAAAAAAGATTAAAACTATTGCTTCCCCCAGTGCTGTAGGTTGCTTTGCTTCAGTGTGCCAGTTTAAAATAAACTATGCTTTAAAAAAATTTTGGAAAAAAAATTTGGGTGCTCAGCAGTTAAGAGCCCTGGCTGCTCTAGCAGAGGACTGGGGTTTGATTCCCAGCACCCACATGACATCTAATAAATGTTCACAACTCCAGTTCCAGGAGATCCACCGCCCTCTCCTGACCTCCATGGGCATTGCACAACCCGGGTGCTCTGGCATACATGCCAGGCAGGGTGGCACACGCCTTTAATCCCAGCACTTGGGAGGCAGAGGCAGGTGGATCCATATGAGTTCAAGGCCAACCTGGTCTACATAGTGAGTTCCAGGCCAGCTGGGGCTACAGGGAGACCCTGTCTCAAAAAGGATCAAATAAAATAAAACATTAAAAAATTAAAAATTGCAATTATGAGACAGTAAGAACTATGTCATCCATGATGATTTTGAACTCACAATTCTCCTGCCTCAGTGCCCCAAGTTCAGAAGGTCTCCCCATGCTTGGTGTCTGCAGTGCTGGGAACCCAGGGTTTGGTGCACGCTATCAGCTGAGCAGCTGCAAGTACTCTACCAATGGGACCCCAGCCCCAGCCCCCATTTTTATTTTGAAATTAAAGGCAGAGCAGAGACAATCTCACAGTTCCCTCCCTTGAAACTAATCCGAAGATATTTGTGGGTGCCCAACATGCACCAAACCCAGGTGGGAGTACTCAGCTCCTCCCTGTGCCCATGCTTTCCCACCTGTCACCAGGTCCCCACTTGTGGCTCCCTGTGGGCGGGGTGCGCGACACAACAAACTGATCATCTTTTGGTGTTTGTTTCTCTGTTCCCAGTTCTCCCCCTGTCACTTGGTATGAGGGAGATGAACGTCAAACCCCTTTGGGAAGAAAAAGGACTGAATTTCCCCAGGGCGGCAGGCGAGGGTGGAGGCAGAGTTATTTTGGTCCCTGGCGCCCCCGCAGCTGGCGGCTGTCTACACAGGTCCCCAGATCCACCTCCAGAGGCGATGGGACTCCCTGGCCGCTGGGACACTGGGTGGGGCCCGCTCAGCCTACCGGTTCCCACCCTGGCCCCCATATTTGCAGCAGTGTATTCAGGAACCCTGAATCCTGGGTTCTCTGTACCCTGCTTCCCTGGACATAGGGTAGCCCAGACCCAGGGTCCACAGAGAAGGCCTTGGGGCCTCTCTCAAAACTCTGCTTCCTGGGTCTTTTGTTGCAAGTTTGGGGGTACTTAGGGACAGGACACGTCTGAGCCCTCAGTGACGGGGGAGCGAGGCTGTTTCTGAGGTCCCAGCAGCCCCCCTCTTTTCTTTCTGGGAATTTGGCGCTCTCATTCATTCATTCATTCATTCCCTATCTTGGCTTCAACTCTACGTAGCCAAAATTACCTTGAACTCCTAATCCTGCATCTGTTATGGAAAAATCAGAGACCAACAGCAGAAGACAGGTGAGGAGGGGAAGTTTGACACTAGGGGACTGACACCAGGAATCAAAGGAGTCACACCCCATGTTCAAGTTTTGGAGGGTTTTTATACTCAAAGGGTACATAGCCTATACATGGTAATTAAGATTACAGAGCAGCAAAGGTAATAGAAATGTAAGGGTTACAGGAATGCAAAAACCTTAGGCAACAAATTTTTTATATAGGAATGTAACAGCTTTGGAAAACAAAGACTTCTATCCTAGATAACCATAGGGGGCAGGGGAAGATTCCTGTTCACCTCCCCATTCCAGGAGTTCTTAATTATCATCACATTGTAAAATCCTTTAGCATCTGATAAGCTCTACTTCCATAATACATGCCCTTCTGGAATGCTGGGGTGACAGGTGTGCATCACCCCACGTGGTTTATGTGGGGCTGGGAATTGAACCCCGAACTTTGTGTTCAGCTTACACTACCAACTGAGCTACATCAGCCCATTTCTTAAATATTTGAGACAAATATTTAAGGATCTCAAGTAGCCCAGGCTGATTTGCCAGTCACTGGAACTCATCCTCCTGCCTTCACCTCCAGAGTGCTGGAGTGACAGGGATTCTCCCCGAGCTCCTAGTGGCTGTGTGGACCCGTATTATTTCTTTCAACCCCGGAAAGGAGGGGTTGGGGTGGAGCCTGCCTCAGCTCCAACTTCTTTCCCGAACTTAGGTGAGCGAAGGGCTTCCTGCACATTTGGAATTGAACTGAGGTCTCTCTTGATCTTCTGTTTTTCTCTCCTTTAATGTGTCTTTTGAGCCCTAAAACGTGGGCGAAATGGGTCCGGTGACCCATGCCTGTCATTCCTGCAATTGGGAGGTTGAGGCAGGAGGCCCAGGACTTCAAGGTCATCCTCAGGTCAGCCTAATCAAGTTTGAGGCCAGACTGGGCTAAGTAAGACCCGGTCTCAAAACAAAACCCCAGCTCCTTGGGGTGGCCGGAGCGTGTCTAGTCCAGTCCCGCGTCTCTAAAACTGGGGGTCGGAGACCCTTAACCAGCCCAGCAACTCCGGTAGCCCCAACCTGGGCTGAGTTGCGGTGTCAGGAACCGCCCCCAGACCCGGGCTCAGTTCTAGGCTCGGCCTCTCAGCCCTTCAAACGCCTGGCAGCAGACATTGGGCCGCCGCAGACGTCACCGAGCGCTAATTGGGTGCTCAATCCCGTCGCTCGAGGACTGAAGCCAATAGAAATATCAGAGAGCCCCGCCCTCCACGTCACGCACTTCAAGCCCCGCCCCTCCAAAGCTGGCGCTGGCCCATAGGGACTTCTCGGTCACCGCGCGGTCCCGCCCTACGTGATGCAAGCATCATTTGCATAAGAGGCCCCGCCCCTGGCGTTGCAGGACGTCAGCAAGGACTGCAGGGGCCGGAGCCTCGCCGCCGCCCGCACCGCAGCTCCCGGGGCCGGGTCGCCAGAGCAGCCAGGTCGCCGCCGCGAGGGTCGCCACAGCTCGGAGCCGCAGGGTGAGCGCATCCTGGGTCCCACGGTCTCCACAACTCGCAGCCTCGTGATTGACAGGTGGCGGGGGAAGGGCGAGCGCGCCCGGGACTGGGATCCCTGTGCAAATCCTGTAACCCACCTGGGCCCGGCTTTGCAGCGGCGGGAGAGGAGAGGCCTGGGCCTTGCGGGAGGCTCGTGCGTGCGCGTGCGTTGGACCTGGATAGGCTCGCGTGACCTCCGGATGCGCACCGTGCACGCCAGTGGAGCCTTGTGCGTGCACGGTGCGCGTGCACGGTGCGCGTGGGTCTGTGCTCATGTGTGCGATTGCGCGGGTTGTGGAGCCGGGCGCTTACACGCTGCGCACTCCAGGGTGGCTGGGTGCAGAGTGCACCCTGACTGGTGTAGGGGTGAGTGGCGTGTGCACTTGTGCATCGGTGCAAGAAGCCATGCGCACGCGTAGGATTGCACACTTCCCGAGTGTTTGCGTGTTTACCTGTCTTGTATGTGTTTCCAGTCAGTGATTTGGGTCTGTCCTGGGCACGTTGTTTTGCGCCTGCGCGAGTGTGTGTGTGTGTGTGTGGGGGGGGGGGGGGGTCTGTCTGTCCGTCTCGAGGGCGCGTGCGTGGAGATGCGTGCACGTGAGCCTGCGCATGACCCTCGTCTGTCACGTGATGCAGCTGTCTTGGGGCCCCAATTCTTTCAGGCTAGGAGATGGGAGAGGCAGGAGATGTGGATGCGCCTGTAGGTGCGCCCCTTCATGATCAACCAGATTGACAGGGAGGCCTGCCCCGCCTTGGTCTCCCTTCCCATTGCAGTGGGATTTGGGATGACGGGTAGCCGAGGGGAGTCCCCTTCCCAGAGTCCTTGAGCTCTGCCTTTGAAAACTTGGACCTGTCAAGGTCACAGTCTGGTCTGTGCTGGGGGACCCCACTTGACATCATGGGTGCTAATGGAATGAGGGTGATCCTCCTCTGGGTCACGTTGTGCAGCCCCTATCCTGCTCACCTGGCCAGCAGCTGCCATGCAGGGTCCCCCTCAGGCACTCATGCCCTGCCCTGCAGATGGCATCCGCCACGGACTCACGCTATGGACAGAAGGAATCCTCCGACCAGAACTTCGACTACATGTTCAAGATCCTGATCATTGGGAACAGCAGTGTGGGCAAAACATCCTTTCTCTTCCGCTATGCGGATGACTCCTTCACGCCAGCCTTTGTCAGCACTGTGGGCATCGACTTCAAGGTCAAGACCATTTATCGAAACGACAAGAGGATCAAGCTACAAATCTGGGTGTGTTGGGCTGGAGGGGAAAAGCCATCTTTCCTTCATTCATGCTTTGTATTTATCCTGCTCCTACTGTATGATGTGAGGCACAGAGAGGCATCCCTGGGCCATGGGTTTTTGTCATTTTCAAGCCCTTCCCTGTGTGTGAGACCCCAGCTATGTGGTGACACCTACTCTCAGCCTGAAGGAGCCCGTTACCCCTCATTTACAGCTGTTCCTTCTCCCCAGTGTCCCTGGGCTCCACTTCATGCAGGGAAAAGGCCAGGCCCTGGTTCAAGACTCTCTCCTTGGCTGTGCCCTCACACCTGGTGCCAGCCCGTGTCAGGCAGGGCCTTTGCACTTGGCATGAAGCAGGAACATTCTGCACCTCTTTTTTCTTTTCTTTGAGACAGGGTCTCCCTGTAGCCCCACTTGCCTGGAACACTATGTAGACCAAGCTGGCCTTAACCTCACAGAGATCTGCCTGCCTCTGCCTCCAGAGTGCTGGAATTAAAGGTGTGTGCCACCATGTCTGACAATTATTTTTGATTTAGTTTTAATAATTTGTGTGTGTGCACATGAGTGCAGTGCCCATGCAGACCCTGAGGGGTCACTGGAGCCACTGGATCTGGAGTTCCAGGAAATTTTAAGCCATTCAACAAGGGTGCTGAGAACAGTGCCTGCTTTTAACCACTGAGCAAGTCTCCAGCCCGCTGTCATGCGTTCAGTCTGTATCCCTGCCACCTCCCAGGTCATCCATCTTTTACTTCTCTCCCCAGACCTTTTCAGCATTTGGTGTACGATCACTAAGGAGAATATTGACTCTCAGTGGTTTGTGCTGTCCAGAAGAGCAGGGAGTTCTGTTTTTGTTTTGGGGTTTTTTTTTTTTTCGGTCTTTTTTTGAGACAGGGTCTTCCAGTAGCCCCAGCTGACCTGGAACTCACTATGTAGACCAGGTTGGCCTTGAACTCACAGAGATCCACCTGCCTGTGCCTCCCAAGTGCTGGGATTAAAGGCATGCACCACTGCTCCCAGCTTTTTTGGTCTTTTTTGAGACAGGGTCTCCCTGTAGCCCCAGCTGACCTGGCACTCACTATGTAGACCAGGCTGGCCTTGAATTCACAGAGATCCGCCTGCCTCTGCCTCTGGAGTACTGGGATTAAAGGCATGCGCCTCCCTGTAAATCCTCTTGTCTGAGACAGGGCATGGTGAGGGGTGTAAGGACAACACCTGCTGTTTGTTCAGTGACTGACAGTCCCAATTTTGAACATTAACTGAGCACTGGCACCCTGGCACAGAGGCTACACAGTCTACTTTTCCTGACCCTCTATGTCTCTGGGCCTGAGAGGGTCTTTGGGGCACCCTCAGCACATCTCTCCACAGGGGCTTCTGTATAGGTCCCCTCTGACCTCAGTCTGTCTCTCCATAGGACACAGCAGGGCAGGAGCGGTACCGCACCATCACCACAGCCTACTACCGGGGCGCCATGGGCTTCATCCTCATGTATGACATCACTAACGAGGAATCCTTCAATGCTGTGCAGGACTGGTGAGTGCACCTGCCCCACTCAGGAAAAAGAAAAAAAAAAACATTTCAGATGGAAAAGGTGAAACTCAAGGGAGCTGGGGCTGGGGTCTATTGGTAGTGTTTGTAGCTAAGTTGGTAAACGTATAACCTTGTATCCCCAGGATGTCCAAAAAACAACAATGAATCTGGAGTGGGGTGGGACAGCTTATATGACTTTGGGGTTATGAAGCTTGCTTTTTTTTTTTTTTTTTTTTTTTTTTTTTTTTTGTCTTTTTGAGACAGTCTCCCTGTAGCCCTCACTGGCCTAGAACTTGCTGTGTAGACCAGGCTGGCCTCTGTCTCACAGCAATCTACCTTCCTCTGCCTTTCAAGTGTAGGGATTAAAGAGGTGTGTGCCACCACACAGGGTATGAAGTCTTTTCTTTATTGGGGATACTGGGGAAGGAACACAGGTCTCCAACAAGCTGGACAAGAGCTGTCCCACTGTGCTACAACCCTATCTGTACACATTTCAACATTCTACCCAGCCAGGCATGGCAGCCCAGCTCATCAGGCCAAAACAGGAGCCCAAGTGATTGAGACCAGCCTGGGCAGCAGATGTAGAGGCCTGGGGTGTGACTCACCTGCAGAGCACTTGCCTAGCATGTGTGAGAACCTGGGTCATCTCCAGCCCCAAAGAAACTAGTGATGTGATGTGGGAGCCCCAAAATAGATATGTGATGTACACTAGACATCCCAGCATTTGGGAGGCTGAGGCAGGGGATGGAGGGCTCTGGAACAACTTGGGCTGGATGGGCACAGCCTGTCTCAGTTAAGAGCATGGGGTATATTGGGGCCTTGGGGCAGGTCTTGGTGGCTAACATCCACCTTGGCCTCTTGCACATCCCGCAGGTCCACCCAGATCAAGACCTACTCTTGGGACAATGCCCAAGTGCTGCTGGTGGGAAACAAGTGTGACATGGAGGATGAGCGGGTGGTATCCTCTGAGCGGGGCCGGCAGCTGGCTGATCACCTGGGTGAGTGGTAGGAGGGTACAGCACATCTGGCAGGTGAAGGTCTAAGGGCCTGCTAACAGAGCCATCAGGCAAAGGGCAGAGTTAGATCTTGGGTTCTGGTGGTGGGGTGTGAGTGCCCCCTAGAGGAAACATGGGGAGAGGCCCATAATTCTGGTAGCAATAGGGAATCATGGTGGGGGGTTGGTTGTTTTGGCACAGTTGGGTTTTTCGGTGAGAAGCCTGGAACCAGAGTCTGGGGCAGGGCTGGGTGGCAAGATGGCGTGTCTGGCCAGGGTGACAGTTTGGGCTGGAGGGAAGGATGGTCTATAAAGGCTCACCCATTCCTGTGTCTTCCTTAGGTCTTGTCAGTGACTTTAAAGCACTGGGCTGGGTGGGGACTGTCCCTCAGAGAAGGGGCTCTGGGCTGGGGTTGGAAGGTCCAGCCCTCTGGTCACTCCTAATGTATGGACACAGGATTCGAGTTCTTTGAGGCCAGCGCCAAGGACAACATTAATGTCAAGCAGACCTTTGAGCGGCTGGTGGACGTCATCTGTGAGAAGATGTCAGAGTCACTGGACACAGCTGACCCTGCAGTCACAGGTGCCAAGCAGGGCCCTCAGCTCACTGACCAGCAGGCACCTCCCCACCAGGACTGTGCCTGCTGAGAGTACCCTGCCAGCGCCCCCCCCAGTGAGCCCCCTACCCATCACCCTATTTATTATCGTAGCTATTTATTTATTGAAGATGTCCCCTGGGCGCCCCTCCCCTCCTCCCTTCCTGTACATACACCTGCCCCTGCCCTGTCGTGGAGTGCCCTGGTCACTGCTTGCCCTCCTTTGGAGACCTCCCCACCTCTTTTTTCTTTTTTTTTGTAAACTGCCCCCATCCACAGTTGTCAGTTGTGAAGTGGGGGGGGGGTGCAGATGTCACCTCCAGCCAATGGTAGGAGGTAGGGCCTGCCAGCCCCATGGCAGGGTGACCTCTGTGTGGACCACTGGGGTTAGGAGTCTGGCATCCTGCTTGCCTGGCTCTTCTCCCCCAATACTAATTTGTGTTTTGGGGTAGGTGGGGTGCCCTGTGTTAATCACTACCCTGGGATACCCCCAAACCTTTCTGATGTCATGAGTGTCAAATGTGTCCCCTACTCCCCTAGGAAACATGAACACTACACACAGTTCTAATAAAGTGAATGAACCTTACTGTGTGCCCAGGTGCCCTCCCATGAGGGGCATATGTGTCTGGCCCCACCCTCCAAGGGTCCTCTAGCCCACCCCGTTTTCCCTTTGGTTCCACTTGCTGGAAGGACACTGGCAGCCTGAGTTGTAATTAGAGATAATTTAATGGAATGTCCACAGCACTACACAGCCTTCGGTAAAGGTTTTTGGAGCTGACTCCAGGCCAGACCCCAATGCAAGGCAATGGGCCATGTCCTTGCTAGGGGTGGCCACTTGGCTCAGGGCCCTGCTGGGTTTTGGAGATGGCTGGCTGGTGGTGCCCTGGGCTCAGGACATCTTGGTCTTGGGTCACATTTGGCTCCCATTGGAAAGCATCGGGCCTGAAGGTCCGTGTTGCTGGCAGTGTTGCAGATGGGAGAACTGAGGCCTCGTGTAGACTCAAGTGACTATGCCTGGAGTCCTGCTGCGGTTGGGAGCCCAGAGCCCTAGTCTGCTTTAGTCCGTTCCCTGTGGGAGGATGTCCGTTGCTCCGTGCCAGGCATCGGCGTGCAGCTGCAGCTCAGTCTCTTTTGGTGCCTAGGGCCACGCAGCCTGGACCGTCAGGGGGTCGGGGAGCCTGTCCATACAGAGGCGCTGGTCACTTGGGGGCAGAGCCTCCAAGTCCCCTGGAGTTCCCTCCAGTTGTCTGGGGCAGATGCCTGCGGAAGCCAGGCCCCACCGGCACAGGCCCAGCACCCGGTACTCACCCAGTACTTTAGATAGGATAGATATGTGTCCCAACCCAGTGTCAGCCCGTTGATGTAGGTGACTCGAAAGTGGGAAGGCACAAAGAGGAAGTTCACCAGCTGCGCTGCAGGCCACACGCACCAGTCTGCCTGGAAGGGGCAAAGGGGGGGCAGGGCTTCGGTGAAGGGCCGCAGAACCTTTGAGAACAGTCATTGGGCGGAGCCAAGGGTCTGAGGTTGGACCGCTCTAGAGTGGGTAGGGCTAAAAAGCTGGTTGGGGTGGCTTTGTGGTGGGCGTGTCCCGCGAGACTAGTGAGGGGCGGGGCCTAAACGGGCACGCCCACCTTGTAGTAGTCCCAGAACTTGTCACGCAGCTCCTGGCAGCTCTCTTCCAGAGTCTGGCCCTCCAGGCTGCCAAGGCCTGGGAAGAAGACCAAGAAAGAATGTAAAAGGCCAAGGCACCATGGAGACAGAATGGGCTGAGGCTGAGGGAGGGCCTCAGGAAGGGCTGCCCACTGAGAGACAGTATCCCAGGCAGAGTGCCAGGGCTGGTCAGCTGAGACACCAGGCTGGTGGCGGAGAATGGGGAACCATCTGAGCAAGTTAGTTATGAGAATGGATGGCCACGTGAGCCAGAGGAGGAAGCCAAGCCCGGAGGGGAGAAGCTCAATCAGCCCTCACTCTTGCCAGAACATGTACACACCCATCATTGCCAGTCCTCAGGCTCCTCTACTGGCCCTGCAGATTCCCTCCAGGCCTGCCTTACCCCCTCAGACACTGTCCTCACCCCTGCAGCCCTCCCCAGCTGCCCCCAGCACCTCTGGCTCCTGAGGGTCTGTCCCAGCCCCCTGGTCGTGGGATCCCTAGTCCAGGATTACCAGCAGAAGAGCCACATCAAAAATGCAGCTCATGCTAGACGTGGTGGCCCATGCCTTTACTCCCAGCGCTCAGGAGGCAGAAGCATGTGGATCTCTGTGAGTTTGAGGCCAGCTTGGTCTACATAGCAAGTTCCAGGCCAGCTGGGGCTACAGAGAAAACCTGCTTGAAGCTCTTGGGTAGCAGAGGGAGGAGGATTCCTGTGAGTTCTGCACCAGCTGCAGCTACCTAGTAGTGAGACCCTCTCAGGGCGTCAGCTTTGTCAACTTGACACAGCCTAGAATCTATGAGGGTGTCAGTGAGGGATTGGTTGGCTGGTGACATGTGTGTGGGGACTGTCTTAATTAACTGTGGGCATTACCATTCCCTAGGCAGGGGGTCCTAGACTGTATGAGAGGATGGTGCTAGATGTCACTGCCCACAAGCAAGTGTCATGCATTCATACCTCTGCCCCTGACTGCTGCTGTGATGTGAGTTCCTGCTTTGATTTCCCCACAATGACTGGGCTGTAATCTGGAACTGTAAGATGAAATAAATTCCTTCCCTTAAATTGCTTTCTGTTAGGGTATTTTTGTTTGTTTTGAGATGGTCTCTCATAGCCCCAGCTGGCCAGGAACTCACTATGGTCTCTAGACCACACTGACCTCAATCTCACAGAGATCCATCTGCCTTTGCCTCCTGAGTGCTGGGGTCAAAGGTGTGTGACACCACACACACTCTCCCAATGAAATCAGGACCATGTCTCAAAAACCAATGAAAAGCAGCTGGGTTATTCCTCAGTTGGGAGCTACATGAGACCTTGTCTTAAATAAATAGATAACAAAATAAAATCATAAATAATAACACCACCCCTCTTAATACAAAGCTGGCCCTGCTGCCTCTGGACTCTCGGCTTACCCAGAAAGTACCAGACACCCAGTATGGGAGATGCCACCGCTTGATCCACCAGGACCTTCTTCATGACACTGGGGAGACCTTGCAGGCCTGAGGCAGGCAGGAGACGGTCCAGCCACAAGTACCAGAAGTGCAGGAAGGGGCCCATGCTGCAGCCCACCGCGAACATGCTGGCTGGGGACAGGGGACAGTCAAGGTAGGGCTTGCCAGGCTGGATGCCAGTCCCTCGGGCTGACCGATCCCTTCCGGCTGATTGACAGGTCCCTCTGGCTGACTGTCCGGTCCTTGGCTGACTGACGGATTCTTCCCGCTGACTGACAAGGCCCTCTGGCTAACTGACGGGTCCTTCCGGCTGACTGACAGTACCATCTGGCTGATTGACAGGACCCTCAGGTTGACCGATAGCTTCCCCCGACTGACAGTCCGGTCCCTCCGGGCTGACTGTGAGGTGCCCCCCGCTCACTGACGGGTCCCTCCGGCTGTCGGGTTCCACCAGCAGATTAACAGGACCCTCCGGCTGACTGTCAGGTCCCTCCTGCTGACCGAGTCTCCGGCTGACCGTCGGGTCCCTCCCGCGGCATGCAGGTCCCGCTCACCCGAGCGCCGCGCGCTGAATCCCTGTCCCGGCCGCGCGCGCACCTCCCAGGCCTGGCGCGCGCCGTCGCCCGCCGCCATCAGCGCGCCGCAGCCCAGCGTATTGGTGACGAGCAGCACGCGGCCCCGAAATAGCGGCCGCGCTGCCGCCAACAACGCCCGAGCCCAGCGCCACCGATGCGCCATAGCCGCAGCCAGCACCGAGCTGTCCCGGACCCGCGCCGCTTGCACCACGCCCAGCCCAAGACAGCCAATCACATGTCCAACTCGAAACAGACCAATCACAAGCCAGGCTGTCTGGGCCAATCGCGGACCGTCTTTCACTGCACGGTGCAGTTCTAGCCAATCAGATTCAGGTGTGCACCTAGCCCGCCTCCCGAACCCGCAGACCAATCGTGGACAAGCGCTGGTGTACGTCACGCACACTGAGCGCGGAAGTCCGGCGTTGACTTCCCCACCGGTTTTCTGTCCTTAACGGACCAATGGACAAGCGAGGCCTGCCCACCAGCGCTAGAGCGGCATCTCCAGGATTGATCCCAGCGTCCCAATCCCTGAGCCGACCTGGCCAATCGAGAGCCTCGTGACACTAATTAGCTCAGCAGCCACCAACCTGAGGCCACCCGCTTGAGCTCGGACCCTGTCTTCGCCCTAGGCCTCCTGGGAGTGGGCGGGTCGAGGTGCGGAGTAGCTACACTGCTCTGAGTCCAGTTCGGAGGTGGTAGACCTAGACCTTAGCTTGACCTTCGCCTGTTCCTGAATAATCTTCACACCAGCCCGCTGTCTGTGCGAAGCATGCATTCCTGTCCTCCCTGTGTGAGTCAGGGTCTTATGTAGCCCAGGCTGGCCTTGAACTCCTGGTCATCCTACCCCCACCTCCTGCCACTGGGCCTGGCTTGCCTATCTATAATTGAATTTTTCACGGCAGTTTAGTGTTGCTGCAGAAACTAACATCCTAACTTCTTTTGTTTTTAACCATTCCAAAATTCACTTTAATTAGTCTCAGATTCCCAGACTGGAATTCTGGCTCAGGATTTTCCTGCTGGCCCAGGACACTCTCACTTCCACGGACCCCAGATGAAGTCTCTGCTCCATCCTGGGTCCTGTTCTGGCCCAGGTTCCTCTGGGTCCTCTGACTCCATGTTTCATCTGCGCTGTAGGCTAGAGGTGAATCCATGAGTCTGTTCTACTTAAACTCCTACCCAGCCTTCCAAACCCAACCCTCAATGCCTGTTTTCCCTATGTAGATACTTCACACATACAACCCCTCCTCCCTCCCTGTTCCCTCCCGTGGTCCATCCCTGGCTTGGTCAAACTAGAGGGAGGTTTAGCTCCGTATATCCTGGACAGAGTGCCTCAGAGACCCCTGTGCTAAGACCTCTCAAGGCATCAAAAGTCCTGAGGGTTAATATGGTCTGTCTTAGTTTGTTTCTTCAGTGCTGTGACAAAACACTCTGACCAATACCAACTTGGGGAGGAAAGGGTTTATTTGTCTTACATCTCCCAGGTCTCAGTTCATCAGGGAACTCAAGGTAGGAACTCAGGGCAGGAACCTGGAAGCAGGAGCTGGAGCACAGGCCATGGAGGAACTCTACTTACTGGCTTGCTCCCCTGGCCCCTGCTCAGCCTGCTTTCTAATGCAACACAGGCCAACCTGCCCAGGGGTGGCACCACCCACAGTGAGCTGGGCCCTCCCACATCACTCTTCAGAAGATGCCCCTCAGACATGGCCACAGGCCAGTCCAGTAGAGGCAATTCCCTGATTGAGGCTCCCTCAACCCAGGTGTGTCAAGTTGACACTAAAGCTATCCAGCACATGGTCAAAACGACAGGATCCAGAGTCACCTAGGAGACAGGCTCTGGGTGTGCCTGAGAGAGAGTCTCTTGATTACATTAATAGAGGTGGGAGGATACACCCTGAACTTGGACAGCACCATCCTGTGGGCTGAGGTCTTGATTAGGCAAAGCAGAACACCAGCATTCATCCCCCTGCTTTTTGACTGTGGACAAAGTGTGTGGCTTCCCCAAGCTCCTGCCTTGACTTCCCGCCATGATGGACTGGACCCTCAAACTGTGAGCCGAAAGGTGCCCTTCTTTCTTTGGGTTGCTTTTGTTGGAGTATTTTATCACAACAAGAAAACTAACAGGGCTGGAGAGATGGCTCAGCTGTTAAGAACACCGGCTGCTCTTGCAGAGGACCCAGGTTCAATTTCCAGCACCCACATGATGGCTAACAACTGTCTGTAACTCCAGTTTCAGGGGATACAATGTCCTCTTCTGACCTCCCAGGCATTGCATGACATAGGTGCACTTACATGCATGCAGGCAATACAGTCACATACATGCAGGAAATACACTCACATGAAATGATAAAATAAAAAAACTAAGAAAATAGGTACCAGGAGGGGGACTGTTGCTGTGATAAACCACAACTGTGAGCCAAAACTCTTCCTCAATTGTTTTTGTCAGGTATTTTTGTCACACCAACAAAAAAGAGAGGCACTTGCTAACTTCTCAAATGAACCACAAACTCTAGAGGCTAAGGGTGTGGCTCCTGGGCAGAATGTATTCTGAGTATGTTCAGAGCCCTGCCTGAGTTCCAGCCATATCTCCACATTTAAAAAAAAAAAAAAAGGAAACTAAAACTCCAGGGAAAATGTGAGGGTTTTGTTTGCTTTTGGTTCTGATTTTTTGAGACAGAGTTTCCCTGTGGCCTCAGCTGACCCAGAGTTTCATATGTAGACCAGGCTGGCCTCAATCTCACAAAGCTCCACCTGCCTTTGTATCCTGGGTGCTGGGATCATTTGTGTACACCTCCCTGCTTGGCTCTCCAGGAAAAATGAATCATAGCAATCAAAACCATTTATTTAATGAATTTAAATTTAGCACCATTAGCAAAAAGGGAAGATTCTTGATTTTGAGGTGGGATTGTGAGTCTGGGTTTTATAAAATGTGTAGAAATTTCTCAGTTGATAGACAGAATCTCGTGAGGGTTAGGGATTGGATAAAGTGGTGCAGCTGGACTCTTGCTCGTCCTGGGACAATGATCTTCAGTCATAAGCACCGACCTTCACTTATAGCACACCTCCCTGGGGGGGTCAGCCATAGAGGAGC
Organism: Nannospalax galili; assembly: GCF_000622305.1. Taxonomy (NCBI): domain Eukaryota; kingdom Metazoa; phylum Chordata; class Mammalia; order Rodentia; family Spalacidae; genus Nannospalax; species Nannospalax galili. The sequence goes on from NW_008360309.1 coordinate 1,441,984, forward strand.
AGATGTCGGGCTTCTCTCTGCCCTGAAGGGGGAAGGGTAGGGATTGGAATTCTGTAGGGAGACTCCATTCCCACCAGCTGAATCCCATTGTTTGGTGCCCAGCTTACCTGATATAACTGGCAGACTAGGCTCAGGAGCTGGCTGGGATCCTCCAGAGGTTTCTAAGAAAAAGCAAGATAAAGGGTCAAAAAGGGGACTGGAGAGACAGCTCAGAGGTTTAGAGTACACACTGCTCTCGCCGAGGACTGGGGTGCCCTTCCCTGAACCCATAATGGCAGCTCACAACTGCCTGAAGTCCAGCTCCTGAGGATCTGACACTTACTGCCTCTGGGGGCACCTATTCTCCCAGGCACACAAACAGACACACATGCACATATACATACACACACACTCATAAACATACATACATACAGACCCACATATACATGTAATTTTTTTTTTGTTTTAATCTTTTTTAGACAGGGTCTCCCTGTAGCCTCAGCTGCTCTGGAACTCACTATGTAGACCAGGCTGGCCTCGAAGTCACAAGTGCCTGCCTTTGCCTCCCGAGTGCTGGGATTAAAGATGTGCGCCACCACACCCAGCTACATACACATAATTTAAAAAATTAAAACTCTCTTAAAAAATGTGGAGAAGAACACTTCAGGATGGTGTTGGGCTGTGATCCCAGCACTGCAGAGGGACAAGATGCTGGCAGTTCCAGGTCTCATCCCAGGTCAGTAAGGACACAGCACTTTCCTGAACAGCATGTGTACACGTGCCTGTGTGAGTTTGTGTGCATGTTTGTGAGTATGCAAGTGTGTATGACTGTGTGTGTGGTATGTGTGCATATACCTTGTGTGCTGGATAGCTTTAGTGTCAACTTGACACACCTGGGTTGAGGTAGCCTCAATTAGGGAATTGCCTACATTGGACTGGCCTGTGGCCAAGTCTGTGGGGCACCTTCTTGATTGTTGAGTGATGTGGGAGGGCCCAGCCTACTGTGGGTGGCGCCACCCCTGGGCAGGTGGGCCTATATTGCATAAGAAAGAAGGCTGAGCAGGGGCCAGGGGAGCAAGTCAGTAAGCAGTGTTCCTCCATGGCCTGTGTCCAGCTCCTGCCTCCAGGTTCCTGCCCTGAGTTCTTACCTTGGGCTCCTGGATGAACTGTGACCCAGGATATGTAAGCTGAATAAACCCTTTCCTCCCCAAGTTGGTATTGGTCAGAGTATTTTGTCACAGCAGTGGAGAAACAAACTAGGACACCTTGTGTGTGAATGAGTGTGAGTGTATGTATATGTACAATGAGTGTGAGTGTGGTATGTGTATATGGTGTGTGTCCTGTGTAGTGGGTGGGTGTCATGTGTGTAGTATATGTGTGTGTAGTGTATGTGTTGTGTGTGCTGTATGTGTGTGCTGTGTGTTGCATGTGGTATATTATATATGTGTGTCTGTTGTGTGTTGTGTATGTGTGGGGGCCTGACATCAACACTGTGTTTCACTCACTCAGTGTCCCCACCTTGTGTTTAGAGTCAGTGTGTCTCACTGACCCTGGAGATCACTGATTCAGCTACACTGACTGAACATGGAGCCCCAGGGATCCCTCTGTCTCTGCCTCCTCAGTGTTAGGATTACAAGCCTACAGGAGCACACCAGCTTTTTTACATGAGACCTGGGGATTCGAACCCAGACCTTGCCACCCTTGCAGCAGATGCTTAACTGACTCAGTTCCTGGGGCTGGCTGAAGAGTTCTTACCTCATTGACAAGGACCCAGGGCACATACTCATGTGGCGGCTGCAGGGCATCCGTGAGCTGGGCGTTGATGTGCATAAGCTGTATGCCCCGCTCCCCCGTGGCACACTCCATGATGCTGTCTGGCGACACATCTGGGGCATATAGCTCCAGGCACTGTGAGGAGGAGCAAGAGGAGGCTAGGTCAGTTCCTCTCTGTTATCTCCCCAACGGTTCCCAGGTGACCCCCCAGCAGAGCCTGTTTCCTCATCAGTGGGAGGAGACAGTTTGATAGTCACATGGCAGTGTCTATAAACAGTTGGTACCCAATTTATGCCTGAGTGGAGGTTCAGGAACCTCCTCTGTAATACCAATTCTGTACTCTCTCTGGTATATCATCATCAGAACATTTCACCTCTCAGTCCTACCCAAGAAGGGCTGAGAATGTCCGACAGGCACTCGGTGGGAAGATGCTGATGACCAATAAGCTATGGGGGGCAGGAAAGGGGAAGGGATGGGACACCCCTCTGGGAGTTCATTTCTCTTTTTATTTTTTATGTTTTATTATTTTTATTTCATGCATATGAGTGTATTGCCTGCATATATACAATGCTTGAGGAAGTCAGAAGAGGGTGTTAAACTGAATCCAGGTCCTCTGAAAGAGCACCCAGTGCTCTTAACCACTGAGCCATCTCTCCAGCCTCCTGGGAGTTCATTCCTTATAAAGCCTAGGGGAGTAGGAAACCCTGGCTTATAACTGCGTACCTGGTCTGTGTCCGGCACAGACCATTCATGCTGAGGGTTCCAGGTGCAGCGCACAGACGGCTCTTTCAGAGCAACCCTGATTCACTCAGCTACGACCTACAAATCCAGGCTTCCTTCATTCAGATATGGAAGCTGCTTAGAATTAGGGATGTGGCTCTGAGGTAGAGCCCCTGCCTAGAATCCCCAGTGAGGAGCTGGGGCATGGCTCAGGGGTAGAGGCCCCTGCCTAGAATCCCCCAGTGAGGAACTGGGGCATGGCTCAGGGGTAGAGGCCCCTGCCTAGAATCCCCCAGTGAGGAGCTGGGGCATGGCTCAGGAGTTGCATTCATGCCTGCCATATGGAAAGCCCTGAGTTCCATCTTCACCATTAACAAAAAAATGAAATCAGATGGAAAGTTCCAGAGAAGAGTTTTTTTTTGTTTGTTTGTTTGTTTTTTTTTTTGAGATAGGGTCTCCATGTAGCCCCAGCTGGCCTGGAACTTGCTGTGTAGACCAGGCTGGCCTCAAACTCAGAGATCCACCTGTCTCTGCCTCCCAAGAGCTGGGATTTAAGGCGTGAGCCACCACACCTGGGTTCTGCTCTATTTTGAGACAGAATCTCATTCTGTACCCCAGTCTGGTGTCAGACCCTGCAATCCTCTGCCTCAGCCTCCTGTGTGCTTGGGATGACAAAAGGCTGCCCTCCCAGCACTGGTGGCACTGGCATCTGGGTTGCGGGGGTGTTAGTGAGGGTGGGAGTGGGTTGGGGGGAAGCACAGGGCCCACCTATGGCTCTGCCCTGGCTGGGCCTGCCTCACCGGTCTGAGGTTTTTCTCCATGTCTTCCAACTCCTCCAGGCATACGATGGTCAGGAGAGCCGAATCTCTTCCCAGCCTGTCCAGGATGCAGGCCTGGTGTGGCAGACAGGCAGGGGAGTTTGGGGTCCTGAGTGGACATGTGCCCTCCCCCCAAGCCTTCCCCAGTCCCTGTGCCCCAGGCCTGGCATCCTGCTCACCTCCACCATGTTCAGTCTACACTCCAGCTCCCCATGCTGGCATGTGAATTCCCATGTGCCGCTCACGTTTCTTTCCTGCAACAGGATGGTGGTGATTGTGCATGATGACCAGTGTCCCCTGCCCTGCCCCAGCCCGCCTCAGTTTCCCCACACACCTGTGCATTTCCGTAGGGCACCAGGGTGACGTTGAGGATTTCAAGCACCATCAGCCAGGTAGGGAACAGGTCTCGGACTAGGAAGCTGCGACATGCTCCACACAGAGACTCATAGTACAGGCTGACATTGACCAGTGGTGCCTGGGGCTCAGGACGCGGCCCCTGAAGGCACAGATCGTGGGCCTGGAAAGCAGGGAAGAGTAGGGGTGAGGTGCAGCCGGCGGGCGGCTCTGCTCTCAGACTGCTATTACTTACTTTTGTCTTTTTGAGATGGTCTCCCCGTAGCCCCAGCTGGCCTGGAACTCACTATGTAGACCAGGCTGGCCTTAAACTTACAGAGATCCGCCTGCCTCCCAAGTGCTGGGATTAAAGGCGTGTGCCACCACGCCTGGCCCTTTTATTTTATTTTTTTAAGACAGGTTCTCACTATGTAGCTCAGGCTGGCCTGGAACTCAGAGACATTCTCCTGCCTCTGCCTCCCCAAGTACTGGAATGACACAACAGCTAGAGAAGGAACCCAAGTCTTTGCTTCCTCTGCAAGCTCTCCTTTTGAGCCACACCCCCAAGTCCACTGGGAAACTGCGGTGAAGACCTGCAATCTCGGTTATCTGCAAATAGGAAACAGGGAGGCTTGTAAACAGTAGGCGCTCAATGTATGCAGTTCTTGCTTCCCCTCCAAACAAAGCGGAAACCCCTTTCCTAGCAGGTCTGCATACAATAAGTGCTCAAGACACGTGTATTTCTAGTCACTGCTCTCAACCTTGTCTGAGCCTAATGCATGTTCATTTCTTGTCGTTTCGTGACTGAGCCGAGGCGGCGTTGCACCCACGCAGATTATTTATTCTTCCTCTCCAGGGACCCAGGGGAGCCTCACCCAGCCCCATGACAGACTAGGTAGAGGCGGTGCCTAATAAATGCAGACTTCCGGCTTCTGCGGAGGGGCGGCGGGCGGGCCAGAGCCTGAGCAAGGCTCTCGGCGTGCGGGGCATGTGTTTGCTACTTGTCAGGAGCATGCCTGCCCGCCTTCTCTGCTGGAATGCACACAGTAAGCGATAATAATTACGCGCAGGTGGAGACCGGCAGTGGCTCAACAGGTGTGGAGTGGAAACCCACCCCCCCACCGGCCCTTGGCCCAGACGTACACCGTAGATGGTTAATAAATGCTCAGGCAGGGGCGAGCATGGACAGCTTCGGGTCTCAAGACACGGAGGAAGCAAAACAAATTGGGCGCGAAGCCCAGGGTCCGGGGATGGGTGGCGGTAGCGGCACGGGGGAGGGGAGGGACAGCGTTCCCTGGGGACCGTGGATTTCCCCGAATGAGCTCACGGAGTGGGGAAGTGCCTGCGCGGACACGGCGCGTGGCCTTCCGTCCCCTCCTGAGTGTCCCCGACCGTACCTTGCAGGTGGCCGTCCCCGCGGAGAACGCTTGCAATGGGGAGGCCTTCGCAGCTCCGGGGACTTCGAGAAGCAACAGCAGCAGCAGCAGCGCCGGCGGCGGCAAGAACGGAGACCGGGGCATGACCGCGGAGAGAAAGGCGGGCAAGACAGCTGGAGCTGCCTTGGGCGCGGGCGGAGGCTTTAACCACGCAGAGGCCACTCCCCCAATGCCACGCCCCCAATGCCACGCCCCTCGCACCTTTCCAAGGTCCCTTCTAGCCCTGGGCCTCCTTCCTCGGTCCGTTGAACCCCAGCCGAAGCCGCGTCCCAAATCACATCACAAGGCCAGGGCCCTTCTCCTTGTCCTTCCTTGCCCCGCCCCCCCTTGGATTCCCAGGTCAGGTGGGAACCTGAATTACAGTCAGGCTGAGGGACGCAGAGAAGTGTCATTGCATCCAGCTGTTTCTATCCTGGGCCTCTAGGGCGATCCAGGCCTGTCCCTGGCCTTCGGACCCAATCATCCGGTGCAGCTGGACTTGGTCTAGGGGTGTAGCTAGTGTTTTCAAGGCCTCAGGGGCTATGCAAACTTTAGCCATCTCTTTGGCACAGCAGGGGTGGGGAGAGTCCTGGATTAGCTCATGGCCCCTCTGCCCCTCAGGCCTGGAAATCCAGCCCTTTTATCTCATGCTGAGCTAGACGGCTGGACTGCAGAACAGAAGCGGGCAGGGAGGGCCATCTCCAAGTCTATGGCTTAGGGTTCCTTTTTTTGGCAGTCTCAGGGTGGAGATTCCTGGCCTGAGGAGCCACACAGGGTAGGAGGGAGGCACCATGACTCTGAGACTGAATGCGAGAGTTCCAAGATCTTTTAGTTACCTAGTCTCAGTTTTCCTCTCTGTAAGATGGGAGCATGAATGACAAGTGGGAGAACAAAGCAACCAGGAAGGGCTCAGAAATGTCTCAGGCTGGGATGGGGCTGGACAGCAATGCTTGATAGGGGCTGAAGACAGGGAAAAACCCAGGGACACTGAAATACCATCAAAGACCATCTGCAGAAAGAAATGTGCCCATCTGTCTGACTGGGAGATCAAGCTCCAGATGGTTGTGTTGAACAGGATCCAATCCAGTGCTGGAAAGACCCTGATCATTGTACAGGAACAGACAGTAGCCAAGTGAGGGGCTGTAGTTAACCTGGAGTCCATACACCGTGAGCTGCTACCTGAGCAGATCAAAGCCCAAGCCTGCCTACCTGCTTTGTTTAGCAGTGCTAGGCTGGGACTCAGCATTACATTGGCTGCTCAACTCTACCCTGAGCCATGCCCCCAGCCCCTCACTGGGGGATTCTAGGCAGGGACTCTACCTCTGAGCCATGGCCCCAGCCCCTCCCTAGGGGATTCTAGGCAGGGACTCTACCCCTGAGCCATGCCCCCAGCCCCCCACTGGGGGATTCTAGGCAGGGGCTCTACCTGAGCTGTTTCTTCAGGTCCTCCAGACTGACACCCAGCCCACCATCCTCCTGCCTCAGGTTCCCAGCTCTGGTATCACAAGCTGGAATCTTCTGGACTATTCCTAGGTGACCTCCTGGGCATTCTTAGGGACTGGGAGGGGAACTGGGCCTACAGAGGTTGGGTCAGAGGCCAGCTGTTTCCACTCATCCTCACCATTCACTCATTCATTCTGAGGTGCCCATGGGCAAACAGAAAAGGGCAGGGGCTGGATTCCTGGTACTCAAAAAACAGAGGCAGGAGGATTGCAGTTTTGAGGCCACCCGAGTAGCATTATCTTAGAAGCAAAAATCCTTGCTGTATTCCGGTCCCAGGCAGTGGTTGGGGACAGAATGGGTGGGGTAGCACTGTGTTCAGAGCTGTGTGTTCAGAGCACAAGGCCTGGGGACTTGCTCAACCTCAGATGTGCTGGGTCAGGGCAGGGCCTCGCCTTGGCATCAAAATCAGGGACAAGAGCCACCCTCTGGGCTGGTGAGAGGATGACAGCAAGTCTTCCCAGTGAGGAAGCTGTGCATGATGGGAGTGGGGGTGACTTTGAGGGTACACAGCTGGTGATTGGCCAAGGGCTCAGACCTGCGGTGAGGCAAGCAGCCTGGAACTCTGGTAGTTGAGAGGGACTGTTCTTGGGTCTGGGAGTCCTGAGAAAGGCCAGGGTTGGGGGCAGAGGTGAGAGTACCATGGGGAGCTATGTGACCTTGGACAAGGATCTTAACCTCTCTGGTCTCCAGAGATAGGAGGAAAAACACCAGTTAGTGCCAAGGAAGTAAAATGAGAGGTGGTTCAGATAGACCCCCATGCATGACCCCCGAGACAGACTCCCAGTCCCCAAAGACACTAGGCCCAAGGTTCAATGTTTCAGATTCTTATTAATAAACGTACCGTACAAAACCTACTGCCCAGTCGCCCCAGGCAGGCATGGGGTCCAAGGGAGGTGACAAACTCAGGGCTCTTGTCCAAAAAAGAAGAGATTGCAGTCAGGGGAAAATCAAAGCCAACATGATTGGAGACCCTGGGTGCAGCAGGCCGGCCCTGGGCTTGGTATCTAATTCTGTTTTCTGATGGGGTACTTCTCGGCAGTTGTGGGGTAACTCCCTGGCCCTGGTGGTTGGTTTCACTTCGACCTTTGAGGAGGAAGTTGGGGTCTGTGGGGTGGGTCCCGCCCAGCCCCCAATGTCCCAGCTGAAGATTCTGGAAGCAGCCCAGCACAGTTCCTTCCTGCCCTGACCCCAGAACTATGGCTTTAAAAAAAATCTGACGGCCCAGGCTCATGGCCCCCCCAGCCTCTGTAAACATGGCAGGTGTAGCTGGTGGGGGTGGGGCCCTCTGGGGACAGTAGGGACCTGCAGAGGGAAGGTGGAGGATCAGGGGGTAACCAGGGAGACACAGAAAAACAGGGGAGATGGAGAGCCTCGATGGCCTGATGAGGGGTACTCAGCGGGCAGCTGGGGGCCCTGGCCCTGGGGCACGTACAGGGTGGGCAAGGGTGACCGTGAGAGCATCGTTGTGTTGCACGAGGGATGCGTGCTGGTAGTGCAGCACCAGCTCCTTCAGCGATCCATACAGGTTGTAAGGCTCTGCAAAGCCAAAACCGGTGGCTGTGCGGTAGATGACACAATGCTTGGTGTCACCGTCCACCCTGTGAGGCAGAGATGGGGGTGCTCAGAGGGGCACCCAGGCCTGGCTCTCCCATCCTCTGTAGCCCTGCTGCCTGCCTTTGGGGTTAGAGGGGAGCCCTGGGCACTTCCTCCAGGCTGGGTTCCCCAAGACCCTACACACAGTAGGTGCTCAATGCTTGCTCTGGGCACTCACACCACGGAGCAGGCATAGCAGCCCCGCTGGCTGCTCTCACGGATGAGGAACGTCCCGTCACGCTTCCCGCTCAGCATCTCTTCCGCCTGGGTGCGGTTGATCTTGCCCACGTACCATGTGCGTTCCTCGTGGTGAGGGAGGTCATCCTCCTCCTCCATCAGGGAATACTGGCTGTGGAGGAGGCAGAAGAACAGCCCATCATGCATGCACAGGTGGCACACCGGTGAACCCCTATTCATCCAAGGTCCAATGCAAATGGCCCCCTTCTCCAGAGCCCTCCTACCCCTTCCCTCTAGAGGTCACTCACTCCTCTGTCTCATTTTTGATTCCCAGCCACTCATTGATTTTCTTCTGCCGGGCGCCCTTCTGGGTGAGCCACCTGGGAGGGAAAAGCAGGTCAGCTGGAGGGGAAACTGAGGGTGTGCCTGTCCAGAGCTCAGGAGGCCTGGGTGGGTGGGGTACAATACCCTGCCATCCAGAACAGGGGACTTCGGGTACCCCAGTGTGCTCCTCTGCTCTATGGGCCCATCAAGGCCCTGGTTGTTCAGCTCACTGCCATCACACAAGAGGCCCAGTGAGAGGGCTGCAGGGTGCTGCTGCGGCCTTCCAACTGTGCCTTGGGCCTTCTGTTTCCCCAGTGGTAGAGTGCTTACAACTGCCTAAGTTAACTAAATTGGGGCTGGAGAGATGGCTCAGTGGTTAAGAGCACTGGCTATTGTAGAGGATCTCGGTTTGGTTCCCAGCACCCACGTGGTGGCTAACAACCGACTGTAACTCCAGTTCTAGGGGATCCACAGGCATTGCATGACACAGGTCCTCCTACATGCAGGCAAAACACTCATATACATAGAATAAAATTAATCTAGGGAAAAAGGCATTAGCTCAACTGCAGGGTTCTAGAGAACCGGTGCGCGTGCGCCCCCTGGTGGACAAGCAGCACTTGCATGGTGCAGACCGGCAGGAACGCCCCCTGGTGGATGGAACTGGAAGTATGGCGCTAGCCACTCACACAAGGTACTGGTCTCTGATCTTGCGCAGTTGCATGAGATCAGGCTTGAGGCTGTTCATGCGCTTGTCGATCTCACGGTTGTCTGAGGCCTGTGCCCGCAGGTCTTGCTCCAGTTTTGTGCGACTCTCATGTATCTCCGCAATTCGCGACTTGAGCCGTTCAGAGTTCAGAAGGATCCTGAGGGAAGGACATGGTGAACTCCCACACACCTTTCAAAGCCCATTTCTATCAATCACCAACGTCCTTGATGGAACCTGCATCGTCCCTTTCCGGGCTTGCACTGTGTAGGATCAGAGTGAGGGGGCGGGCAGAGGAGCCTGGGCACCCCTGCATCTCGCTCGCCCCTCCCCCCTGCATCTCCTCTCGCTCTCCCCTC
>NW_008360309.1:1451760-1501271 GCF_000622305.1 Nannospalax galili
CCCCCCTGCCTCCCGCCCCCCCCCCCCGCATCTCCCTCTCGTTCTCCCCTCCCCCCTGCATCACCTCGCTCCTCCCTGCCCCCTGCCCCCCGCTCCCCCCACCTCTGCATCTCCTTCTCATTGCCCTCCCGTCGGAAGCGGTCCAGATACTGCCTGCTGCACTTCTCCTGTGTCTGGCCTTGTTCTTCAAAGATCTTGATGGTTTCATTGAAGGCTTCGATGGCTGTGCGCTTCATCTGCAGTTCCTGCAAGTGGGGGTGATCTCAGTGCCTCCCCAAAAGTCCCTCATGAGGAGTGAAGGCTGATCTGGCTCGTGCCCCCCACTGGAAGTGCTCAGTCAGCTCCTGTCCAGCCTTCAGAACCCCTGCTCCCAGAGCCCGCCCCTCCCTCTCCATGGGGGACACCTGGGCAGCCCAGAGCTGTCTTGCTGGAGTTGGGCACCTGGGAGGTACGCGTGTACTCCTCGTACAGCTGGTCGTACTCTCGGCTCTTGTCCTGGTACTGCTGGTGGTACACTTTGAGCTGGGCCCCCACTGCCTCCACGCTGTCCTCTTTCACCACCTGGTCCTGGGGACATGGGGTTGAAGGATCAGGAGGGTTCCTGGGAAACCCAGGCCCAGCCCAATGCTGCCCACCTGGGCATGGATGCAATTCGGACCTGCTGGTACTTGGACACGGGGTAGAGGAGGCGAGTGTCCAGCTTGGCGTTATACTGTGCCAGTGACTCATGGCGATAGTGGGAGATCAGCTCTACCACCGAGCCGAAGGTGAGGGGCTCCGAGAAGCCGTAGTGTCCATCACGGTGGAAGACCTTAATCAATTTATTGTTACCACCTTTCCTGCAGTGGGGAGGACTGGTCAGCATCCAAAGGAGACCCGAGACCCAACCCAGGCTGCCCATGGGGACTGTCACCTGAGTGTGAGTGTGTACTCTCCATGGATCTTACTGGATGCGTCTCGGACCAGGAAGGTGCCATCGGGTGTGTCCCGGAGCTTCTCATTGACTTCTTCCCTGTGGGACAGGGAGCACGGAGTCACTGACCTGGAGGCCTGCTCCCCACTCCATATGCACACATATGGACCACATTCTGCCCCAGTGAGCCTACCTGGAGATGTCCCCCCAGTACCACTCCGCATCCTGTAGAGACAGCGGGCTCCCTCCATTGGCCAGGCCTGTGGGCGTTGGCTTTGCCTTAGAGGGCTTAGGTGGCAGTGCTGGGAAAGAAAACAAGCACATATTAAACTGCCACAAAGAGCAAGCACACATTAAATACCAAGCACATACTGCTGCAAAAAAATAAGCACACATTAAGCACTAACTGTATACTATTGCCAGCAGATCCTGGAGGGCTGTCCACCAAAGAAAACTCAAGTCAGTAATGAAAGAGGGCTGTCACCTGGGGGCGCGGCCTCCTGTTCATCCACGTGCTCTTGTAGCAGTTTCTCCACCAGCAGTTCAGGGAAGTCAGGGTTCGGCTCACTCCTGGGGGAAAGTGGGGGCGGTCGAGGCCAAGTAGGGGCCACTGTGCCATGCACTCAATCCCATGCGCACAGACACGGGGCAGGAGGTGCAGAAGACACTGTTAGCAGTGTTGGAGAGACTGAGTTCTGGTGAGGTACATACAGCAAGCACTCTGTGCTCATAATATGAGAAAAAAGTGATGTAATATCTGGGTGGCATGGGTAGAATGTGTGGGAACTAGCCTTGCAACCCTCAGATCTGAGCACCTCCTCATCTTGGTGTCCAGACCCTGTAGCCCTGGTCCCCACATGCTAAACAGACCATTACCATTCAGCTCAGTTGCCATCCTTCACACCCCCTTTGTGCTGCCCCTCAGCTGTGGCCAAGCCTACTAAGATGCAGCAATGCTCACCTTAAAAACCACACCCCACCAAGGAATCTTTCCTGACCAGCCCACCTTAAAGTCTCATCCCTCCCTCTAAGGCCCCTGACCCCATTCACTAAACTGTGACCACACCCACCAGAAGAGCCCCATCCCTCTTCCTTGGGCTCAATCCTGCCCACCCAGGGCAGCATCCATCTTAAAACCTGCCCCTGTGCACGTCTTTAATCCAGCACTCAGGAGGCAGAGGCAGGCAAATCTCTGTGAGTTCGAGGCCAGCCTGGTCTACGAAGTGAGTTCCAGGCCGGCTGGGACTACAGGGAGACCCTGTCTCAAAAGACAAAACAAACCGGGCATGGTGGCACACACCTGCAGTCCCAGCACTTGGGAGGCAGAGGCAGGCGGATGTCTGTGAGTTCAAGGCCAGCCTGGTCTACATAGTGAGTTCCAGAACAGCTGGGGCCACAGGGAGACCCTGCTTCAAAAAAAGACAAAAAAAAACCCCCACAAAAAACAAAACCCTGCCCCTCCTCCCCGCTTTAGTCCCAGCACTCGGCAGGCAGAGGCAGGTGGATCTCTGTGAGTTCCAGGCCAGTCTGGTCTATGTATCGAGTTCCAGGCCACCTGGGGCTACAGGGAGACCCTTCCTCAAAACACAAAAGAAAACACACCCTACTTTGTACTGGCTCAGCCCCGCCCTCATCTGGGGTCCCGCCCCCTGAAGCCCCGCCCCTTACTTTCTCTCCTGCGGCAACATCCAGTGGACTCTGACCATGCTCCAGCTCCGCAGGGGGGCAGGCCTTTCCTCTCCCACAGCCCCGCCCCGTTTCCCTCCGTCACAGGCCCTGCCCCGCTCACCCCTCAGCGGCCCCTGGTGGCAGGGCGCGCAGTAGCAGAGGCCCGAAGGCTAGAGCCAGTGCATGAACAGCAGGCCCAGGGGCGGGCGCTCTCCGCACCAGGCGGCCCAGGTGCTGCAGCAGGAACCGCAGCGTCAGTGCCGGGTGCAGCGGCAGCGTTGGGGGTTCCAGCACCAGTCCCACGGGCCCAGCAGCTTCTGCAGGCACACAGACATATGGGGCTGGTTGGCCACGCCGGTGACCACCCACCCACTGCCCTGTCCACTCCTCACCCAGCTCCTCCTAATCTCACCCCGCAGTGCCCGATGTGCCTCCGCCACAGCCTCAGGGGTCACCAGGGCCGTAGGTAAGGCCAGCAGGAAGCCCTTCACAGCGTCTGCCAAGGCCACAGGCTCCCAGTGCTCCACATCACTCAGGGACCAGTCTGCAGGTGTGGGTGTGGGAGGGTCAGTCCACATGGGAGGGAGAAAAGTCCACGTGGGAGGGGGGTCAGTCCACATGGGGGTGGTCAGTCTAGGTGCGGAGAGGATCAGACCATGTAGGGAGGGGGTCAGTCCACCCAGGCCCAGCCTTCCAGGGCAACCCAGCCTCCAGAGGGAAGCAAGCAGAGCCCCTCACCTGTCCTGGGCACAGGCAGTTCTGGCCTGTAGTAGCACTCACTGTCCAGCCCTGGAGGGGACAGGGACACACTGCCTCAACAGAGGTCACAGGACCCAGCCCACCTTTCCATGTCCCTGGGAGTCACCCCTTCCCCCAGTCAACTTGGAAGCACCACAACCAGGTGCACCCTCATCTCAGAGACCAGGATGGCCCTGGGATGGCAGAGGTGAGCAGAACTCAGGGACCACAGCCAGGTGGACCTTACCTGTTTGCTCAATGGCCTCTGCCAGCTTCACCAGGATGGGGGGTGCTGGGTCAGGAGGAGAGAACTGTTCCCGAAGGTCTGGGAGTATGAGGCCTGTGAAGAAGGGATAGGACCTTAGTCCCCAGCCCCTCTCTGCCAACTAGACTCAGCTTGTGCCAATGCTGGGCACCTGGAGGCCACAGGACCAGGAAGAGGCTGTGTGCTGAGTTAGTGGGAATCTAACACACTTGAGTGAAACAGTGCCCGCCCCCAAAACACATGTGAACACAGGTCTTCATGGCACATGTCCATCATCAGAGCACTCTGGTGGAGGCAGAAGGATGGCTGGGTCCAGGCCAGTCTGGGCTATACAGCAAGACCCTGTTTCCCCAAGCAAAATAGCTGCAGAGACAGCTTCTGTCCTGGGCTGTATGACATCTGGAGGAGCCCTGGAACAGAGACAAGCAAGGACTGCCACCTCCACTACCCTGAACTCCTGGTCTTTGGACACCACATGGCCTGTGAAACGCAGAGCAGGTTTCAGCTCTGCTATAGCACCCTGTGCAGCCCTGTACAGGGCTCATCCTCTCTGGGCTTCAAACTTCAAAAGAAACAGACATGTGGCAGTATCTTTTCCTTTTCTCTTTTATGAGGCAGGGTCTTGCTATGTAGCCCAGGCTGACCTCAAACCAGAAGCAATTCTGCCTTGACCTCTGGGCACTGGGATGGTGTTTCCCACAGAGCCTGGCTTTGAACCCCCACCACCGAGGCTCAGCTCCCTTCCAGCAGCCCCCTGGAGTCCTTTGTACACAGGTGTCCAACAGCAGGGCTCTGACCCCCGGCAGGGACGCCCCGGCAAGGAGCTGAAGCAAGCCAGGGCCTGCGGGGCCTCTGAGTGGAGGGCCAGAAGGCAGTTCCAGCTGGAGACAGGCCCAGCTGCATGGAAAATGAGGAAAAAAACAAAACAAAACTGAAATGCAAGACAGGGAGGTGGGCGGTGTCTGGGCTGCAGAAGGGCAAAGGCCTCACTTTGAGAGATACAGGTGATGTACAGTTCCAGGCCTGCATCTTAGGCTAAAGCTCTAAACCCACCAGGACTTAGAGGTGCTGCCCTTGCCGGTGGGGAAACTAAGGCTGCAGAGGGCTGGTCACAGTCCTTAGGGTTTGAGGGTAAGGCTGGGTGTGTGTGGTGGCTGGACCCTGGCCAGGCAGGGGAGGGAGGCGCCTGTTACCCTGGGCAGCAACAGGCTCTGGCCAGGAGCCCAGATGGATGGGGCCGCCTGCAGCTCTCCCTGGCCAGGCTTGGGCTCCTGGGACGCCAGATGCTGCGTGGCTTGTGGCTCAAGCCAGCCTCCCAGGTTCTGGCCTTACTGGGGAACCCACCCTGCGGGATACAGAGTCTCGCCATGTAGCCATGGAACTCTGGGTGATCCTCCTGCCTCATCGTCTGTGAATCTTCACAGGGGCCTGTGGGGTCCTCGATCCCCACCCTGCTGCATCCCACCTTCTTAGGGTTTTCAGCTTTGTTTTTGAAGCTTGGTAAAAACAGGGTTAGAAAGCAGGGATCCATAAAGAACCCTTATGCACCCTGCAGGAGGAAACTATCGGTCTAACAAACACTCTCACATGCCTCTCAAGCTGTCCTGCTCCATGCCTTCCCCTTCATTCAGCCTGCCTGCTAGCTGGGCCCTGAAACCTGCTGGCTTCTGCCTCAGGGCATTCGCTGTGCATGCTGCCCTGGGGGCCCTCCACCCTCAGCAACTCCACAGTTGTTACTGAGGTGAGAAGTTCTCACTTCCTGAACAAGTAGCTGACCCAGGCCCTGTGTCCCAGGCAGAGTTCAACCCACACAACAGTCTTCCCATACAGGCAGCCCATAAATAACCCCACAGTCTTCCTGTCCATTCACTGAGAAGAGACTGAGGGTCCAAGAGGACCTTCCCTTTCCAAGTCATCTGCTCACCTGACTCGGAGGACCCATCCAGGGGTCTAGCAGGCAGTGGACGGGGGCCTCGGGGCCTTGGGCCTGGTCGAGCCAGAGCCACAGGCCCCAGGAACTCCACATATGTCCCGGGGAAGTCCCCCCGCTGCCGGGTGCGCTCATTGAAGCCGGGCATCCAGCCCACGTTGTGCGGGCAACGCTCCCCACCATCTGCCACGCCCAGCGCCTGTAGGGCTGCACGGCTCACCACCAGCAAGTCTCCCGGCAGTAGCTCCAGGTCGTCAGGCCGCTCCCGGCGGAATGGGTACAGAGCCCGGTACTGGAAGCCCTCTGCTCCGGCCATGGCCATTCCTGGTGGGATCTGGGCAGTCACCTGTCTTCGGGGGGCTCCAGAGGCCCCATGGGGTGGAGTGACCCCACTTGATGGACTCTGGGCTTGCCAATCTCTATATCCCAGACTCACAGGTGACCTCAGGGGCCGCTCATGCCTGGCAGGCCATCACTACAGGTCTCCAGTCACTTAGTCAACTGTACAAAGGCCCTCGTGGTGGAGTGTTCTCAGATCACCTGGCCTGCGTTCCCCATCAGATGGCTGGGCCAGGGCTGGGTCACTTGGTCATGAGGTGGGTCGTGGGTGCCTGAGGTGGCTGGCTCTTCAGGCTGCACCAGATGCCAGGTGAGGAAACAGAAATGAAGGCCATAGGCTGCTACCATGCTCAGCCGAGGATGCCAACCTAGAGGACAGGGTAGGCTCAGCCAGGCCCTGACACAGCTAGGGCTCCCAGAACCCTGGTAACTTGGGCTTGCTCCCTGCCCTACTCTGGGTCCAGTTTCCCTATCTGTGTAGGATGCACTACAGCCTTCCTTTGGGGTCCCTGGGAGCAGAGCTCTTCATGGTCCATGTCAGGGGAAACAAGCTGGGAGCTCTTTGGAGGGCCCCTCAGAGGACCAGAAGGAAGCCAAGCTTAATTTAAACGCAGATTCATGAAAGTTCAAGATCAAGGCAGAAACAAAGGCAGGATGTGTGGCCACTTAGACTCAGCAGATAGGGTGCCATGGGGCTTGGAGGACTTCAGGGGACACCAAGAAGGGGTGAAGCCAGATGGGCAGAGGGGAAAGGGATGGAGGAGGAGGTGCAGGGGAGAGGCTCTCCCCAAGAGCCAAAGCATGGATTCCAGTCCAAGAGGAGGGAACACTGTTCCCTGCAGGGAAGGGATGCAGCAGAGTGCAGGGGTGTCCTCGGGAGGTGCAAGGGAGAGAGGCTGGGTGAAGAGCCAGACAGCAGCTTAGCATCGCAGTAGGATGCGGAGCCAGATGGGAGAAGAGTTCGACACCTCCACGGTGGACTGCAGGGTGATGCCCACCCCATCCCCGTCAGGTACCCTAGTCTGGATCTCCATGCTAGTTCGATCTCTTGTGCATCCTCGTGAGGGTGACAGGTCCTTATGTAGGAACCGGATGCCCTGGGCGGACAGACGGATCCATCCCTGCAAGAGGCCGGATCGTTGGAAGTGGCTTACAGGGGTGCAGTGCAGGTCGCTTTCAGAAAGCCGCCATCCGACAGGAGCCAGCGTGCCAAGGGGAGGGTCTGGGCTTCACTCCCAGGTTCCAGGCACCGGAGCAGGTACCCCGGTGGGGCTAGGGACTTTATGGTCCAGGGTGCCAGCGGTAACTCGCTTTCTGGGTCTTTGTGCCCTACATTCTACAGGTGGGGAAACTGAGGCGCAGGGAGGCGTTGTCTAAGAAGCCTGCCTGTCCACCCCTGCGCTGTGCACTTCTGCATACGCGGGGGGGGGGGGGTGCCGCGGAACCCCGAATGCAAAAGGTGAAGGTGCGGGCAGCACGCACAGAGGGCGTGCTCACGCATACACACTGCCGGGACCTGTGCACCCCGAAGCCCCCTGGGGCACCGAAAGTGGCCAGACCCCGGGGTTGTACCCCTCAGCTCGACGCTCGGGTACGGGCCGGGGGCCTCCCGAGCTCCGGGACTCCGTTTCCGTCGCACGGGCTGCACAGCCCCGCGCTCAGCCCGCCCTAGTTCCCCGAGTGCCCCCGCGCTCCTCGTGTCCCCGCCGCCGCGATCGACTTACCCGGTTGCGGCCGTCGCCGCCACCGCCACGGCCACCGCCACGGCCACCGCCACCGCTGCCGCGGGATCCCTGCGTCAGCCGCCGTAGCCGAGGTTCCGAGCAACCAGGCCCGCCTCCGGCGGAAATAGCCGAGCGCATTCGGGCCGAGAGGGCGGTCCTTCCACTCCTCATGCCGAGGCGGAGCCTGGAGCCTGAAGGCCGAAGGACGCAGGAATGCTTCCGGAAGTAGCCGAGCGTACTCCCGCGGGAACGGTCGAGTGTGTCCGGAAACAGCCGAGCGAAACCGGGTCTGGAGAGCGTTACCTGGGAACGAGGCTCGGCTGGACAGAGATGCCCGAGTGTTTCCGGAAACAGTCGAGCGCAACCGGGTCTGAGAATTCAGACTCCGAAGCTAGACTCGGCAGAATTCAGAGACTCCCGACCGATTCCGGAAATAGCCGAACAGGATCGCGCGGGATTGGCTCTAGGGAGGACGCTGGAAGACCCCAGAGGGTATCCGAATGCGTTGGTCTCTAGAGGCCTTGAGGATTTACGCCCGGAAGCCACCAACAGCTTCCGGAAAGTGCTGAAGCACGTCCGGTTCCACGGGACAATTGAAGCGGCAAACCCCTTAGGAAGCCCGCGGAAGGCAAAGGTTTTGCCATGGCAACCTTCAGCGTCCGGAAACAGCCGGTGTTTCTGACCCGGCACGCGCGAGAATGTGCTGGCCAAAGGCCGGAAGTGCGATTGTTTCCGGAAATAGTTAAAACACTCGGAGCCGGGGAGCGGGCTTGGGGGTAAGAGCAATTCTGACTGGCTAGAGCTCCGGGAATAGCCGATGGCGTGGAGTTCGACTGAGAGGCTCAAATCCCTCAGCCCAAAGCAAAGCCCGGGAGAGAAAATGTAGAAAGATGGATTTATTTACTCATCTTTTGAGACAGGGTTTCAGTCTGTAGCCCAGGCTGGCCTGGAACTCGCAGCCATCATCCTGTCCGAACCTCCCGAGAGTTGGGCTGGCAGAGATGGCGAGTTAACAGCTCCAGGCAATGCCTGAACATGCCGGTTTGGTTTTTGTGGGGTTTTTTTGACAGGGTCTCCCTAGTCCTACCCCACCTGGAAGTGACTTTGTGAACCAGGCAGGCCTTGCTCTCTGAGATCCGCCTCCCTCTGCCTTCTGAGGGCTGTGATTGAAGGCGTGAGCTACCACGCCCGGCATTAGTCTTTTTATTTTTTGAGACAGGATCTCATTATGAGCCCAGGTTGGCCTCACTACCTTCTCCCGAGTGCTGGGATCCACCGTGCCTTGAGATGGAATTTGGCTTGGTTGCCCTGGGTGGTCTAGAACCGGGCCTCCTGGGCAGCTAGGAGATAGCCTGGCCTTGCCTGGTGTTTTAGCAAACTCCTATGCAGCCTTCAAAACCCACTTCCAATGATGACAGTCTCTCCCACCCTCCATCCCCTCACAAATGCACACACTAGGCTTCATGGTCATGAGGGCATTTATTCAAAGCCAGCTCCAGGATGGACGGAGGGCTAGTCATGCACAGCCTTGGCCTTCCCTCCACCCAGGCAGCTCTGGCTGGGGGAATCAGGAAGGGTGCAAAGCAGGCTGGAGTGCCTGAAATCCCCTCACCAAGTGGGCACAGCCAGGTCACCAAGCACCCACAACCCACTGCTGGGGCACCTGAGAGACAGCCTGGTCTCACACCAGTTCATTCATTCAAGCTCCCCTGATGACAGTGCCCACAGCAGGGCCAAGCAGCAGCTCTAAGCTGTGGTGCTCATTGAGCCATTGTTAGAGGAACCTCTGGCCTTGCTGGATCCTGGCTGCTCGGACCACACTGTGCCAAGGCTGGCAGCCAGGAGAAGTGCTCCAGTCATTGGGATTAGTACTGTAAACAGAGACAGCTCAGAAACAGTGGGAAAGACTCTCCCAGATCCACACATCAAAGCCTGGGTGCAGGTTCGCCCCTCCCCTCAGCTGGATTCTCTCTGGACTTCATCTCAGGGAGGCTTTGACACCCAGAGAGAGACCACACTGCAGTCTGGGCCTTGCTTTTCTTGGTACCAAACACACAGAACCTGTCACAGTGGACACATTTTTTTCTGGGTTTTGTGTGTGTGGTGCTGGAGATCAGACGTGGTACTCACACATGCTGGGCAAGTGCTCTGCTCCTGAGCTATGCTCAAACCCCACAGTAGACACACCTCTCCTGCCTTGATGGTGTCCCTTGAGTCTGTGCCTCCCAAAGGGTCAGACCCCTTGCAAAGTAGGCAGCCCCTCTGCCTCAATCTGGTGAACTCTTATTGAGCCATTAAAACCCTTGCTCCCTTGCTGGGCGTGGTGGCACGTGCCTTTGATCCCAGCACTCAGGAGGCAGAGGCAGGCGGATCTCTGTGAGTTCAAGGCCAGCCTGGTCTGCATAGTGAGTTCCAGGACAGCTGGGGTTACAGAGAGACCCTGTCTCAAAAAGACCAAACAAACAAAAACCCTTGCTCCCACATCTTCTCCAAGCTGAAGGATGCAGGATCAAAGACAGACTGGGCTCAGAAAAGAGAGATGATCCTCACAATTGAGTCTGATTGGGCTTGTGATCCTCCTGCCTCAGCCTCCAGTGCTGTGATCACAGGCGTGCACCAACGTGCACTGCTTCCTAATCCTGTGCAAACTAGGCCCACTGTGTTCTTTGACGAGGTATCAGACTGGGAATGGGGCACACACAACAGAAAGACAACAGCACAGAGACTTGCCCAAAGTGCTTCCATCTAGACCCAGAGAACAGGGTTTGCACCCCGCCAGCCCAGCCCAGGCCATGGCCTCACCAGGGCGGTGCAGCCTGGCTATTGCTTATAAAAAGTAATAAATTAGTTGCAAGGGCCTGCTATTTACAACACCCCGCCCCCAGCCCGTCCTGCAAGGGTCCCAGAGCAGAATACCAGGGAGTCCTGTGTTCACCCTCCCTCCTGGTAGCCTCTTGCCTGCCAGGTATCCTGGGCTGACAGCTGTGACCCACCAAGCCAAGATGTTACAAAGGACGCAGCACAAGGGAGCGAGGTGGCGCTAGTCTTTTGTGCCTGGCCCTGGGGCTCCTGGTGAGGCCTCAGCGCTTTGCACTGTGATCTGCACGGCAATCCGAGGCACGAGGCGCTGTGGCCCAGGCTCCTCGTCGAAGCTCACCTCCTGCACAGCCTCCTGCTTCTTGAAGGAGTCTCGGCGCTCAGATAGATGCAGCCTCCTCATGATGACCAGCTCAGCCTCTGGCCCCCGGCTGTGTCTCCCTCCGTCCCCCTCCAGCCGCTCACTAGTACCAAGGCCCAACTTGTCGGCTGACTGGCCCCGGCGCAGCTTTGGGGACCGGGCAGGCATGGGAATGTGCCCTGGCAGAGGTGATGGTGAGCGGGGCGGGGCTGTGGGCATCATTGGGCAGGCCAGTGGGGACGGCGGAATGCTGCTGGTAGACTTGCGGCGGCCACTTTTGTGACGAGGGGGCCCGAGCTTGGCAGCCAGGCCGTGTAGTGAGCTGGGGCGGGTGTGGCCAGCAGCTGGAGAGGCAGGACTGCTAGAACTCGGGGATACACTGGGTGGGGACGCTGTATCTGTAGGCAATAGGTATGGATCAATGTCCCTATCCTGGGGGCTGGGCCTTGAGCTGACAGAACTTGCTAGAGCCCACCCACACCCCGGTGTTCAAATGGCCTAGATCTGATGAACTACCTACTCACCGTCAAAGCCCTCATTTACCCCTCCTTCCTAGTCTTCCCTGCCTAGGGTGACCCAGGCTGCCCTAAAACTTGCTATATAGCCCAGGCTGGCCTGCAGCTCCTGAGCCTCCTGCCTACACACTCTAAGTGCCCAGATGACAAGCTGAGTGCCCACCCACCTGCAGTGGCATCAGGAGCCGGGCTGCGGCAAGGTGTGGTGGGACTGGGGGACAGGCTGTGGGTAGGCGAGCCTGGGAGGCTCTCGCTGGACGACAGAGAGTGCTGCAGACCAGAGGAAAAGCTGCGGCTGGTGTGCAGCATGGACGAGGGCTTGGACATCTTCTTAAACAGTGACTTCCGCCTGGCGATGGGAGGACAAGGTGAGAGTGGGGACAGGGTGACAGTTTGAGAGGTGGGGTGCAAGTGGGGAGTGGAGTACAGGGTGAGAGGCAGGGTACAGGTGAGGGTGGGGTGGGGTGGTGTGTGCGGTGACACTGTGAGAGGCCGGGGTGCATGGGAAGCCCCAGCACTGTCCTTGCAGCTCACCGGTCCTCCCGCCGACGGCTGCGCTTGCTCCTTCTAGCCATGCGGCCTTTGGTGACGTTCTTCCTTGCTGGCCCCACCTTGATGGATGTATTCTCCAGCGCTGTGGTGCGCAGGGAGATCTTGGTACCACTCTGTGGGGTAACAAGTAACATCACGGGAGTCCCATCCCACACCTACCCAGCTGTCCACCCCCTTTTCATCCCTGTCCCCTCCTTACTCCCTCCCTCCCACGGAGCATGCCTACAGGGTCTCTGACCCCCAAGGTGCAGTTGCCTGTCCTAGTCTGGGGTGCAGGGAGGGGGCGGGGGGCTGTACCTTTAGCAGCAGCTGCACCACGTCGGTGTGCACGAGGCCCAAGACCGACTCTCCATTGACGTGTGTGATGAGGTCCCCTGCACGCAGGCCAGCCTCCTGTGCCGGGCTCCCCTCCTCCACACTCTGTGGACACAGCACAATGCGTCAGGGACCCCAGATCAGTGTGCAGATGGGAGGAACCTGGGACGTGGATCTGGCCAGCTACTGCCTCATTTTCCCTCCTCTAAGTAAGGTTATGCTACAGAGTAGGCTCAGTCCTTGTCTACCAGTACCTGACATCTAACTCCCCCCCAAAGCCAACAGTAATAGAGAACAAGGGCTGAATGTGGCCCTAGGCCCCATGCTGCCTCCCAGGAGGGGCCTGGCTAGGATTTAAGCCCAGGGCTCACCATCCCCAGGCATGCCATGTCCTCCCACTTACCCAGACCACATGGTGCACGGCATACACGTCACTGTCACCCATGTAGACACGGATGGCTCGCAGGCTGAAGCCGAACTTCTTGCCTGAGCTGTGGATGACGATGGGGGGTCGAAGGCTACCACACACGGGCGATGGGTCCCGGCTGGGCGAGGAGTCTCGGGACGAGGGATTGGAAGGCAGTGAGTGTGGAGACAGGGGGCTCATGAGGGGGCCCCCGCTACCATCATCTGTGGGGGGTAAGAGCGACACTCATCATGGGTTCCGGCGGGGCACCTTTCTCCCCCAACAGTGGCCGTGCTATCTGCTTGGCATTCCTGGCTGTGCATAGTGCAGGAAACACAGGTCTTTGCACATGCCATATCTAACAGGACCCATTTCCCTGCTCCCTACAGCACCTCCCCAATCCTGGAGGATAGCACGGCAGGCCCAGCTCTCCAGTGGGCTGTGATGGTTAAAGTGACCAGGGACAAACAAGGACGCTACCTGTTGTGATGATGAGGGACAGTGCTGACACAGAGGCTGACTTAGGCACACGTCCCCCGCTGCCTCCAGGGGAGGCCCGGGACTTCTCAGGGCCCCCGAGACGACGGCCCCGCCCAGCATCTAGGGGCCAAGGAGTTGAGTGCCTGGCACCAGTGCTGTTACTTCGGAGGCGGGCATGGCTGAGGAGGGCTGTGTCTGCTGTGAGGACAGGTGAGGTCAGCTTGACCCACCCTCTATCTCACCCCAGGCTCCCCATCCTAACATGAACCGAGGCTGTGGGCTTCTTGGATGTGTGAGGCTGCCTCTTTATCTTAAAAGGTTTGTTAGCTCTGGAGAATCTCCTATTCATCTTCAAAACCCATCTCAGAAATACCCCCCGAAATTCCTCCCTGGGCCCCGCCTACCAGAAAGGTTGCAGAGTTTGGGTGTCACTGGGATGGTGGGTGGTGGGGCATCAGGCTCCCCAAGGATGAAGACAGGCTTCTTGGGGTCGGCAGGGCTGGGGCCCGCTCCCTCATCCTCAGATGAAAAGGCAAACTTGGGCATTGTGTCCAGACTGATGGTATTTAACAAAGATGGGCTAGGGCCACGGTCAGGCTGTGAGGATGATTGACAGGAGGAGGCTGAGGTCCAGGACCTCATCCTGCAGGGGGAGGAGTTGTATCACTCATTCAGCTACACCTCCTAAGTCCCAGCCTGGACAACCAGGCAACACAGAGCACAAATGCCAGATACAGGTTGGTGAGTTCCCTATGCCTGCCTGGAGAACTCCTATTAAACCTAAAAGCTCAGCTTCTAGCTCCTGCCTTCCAGGCCACATTGATCCTGTTGAGTCTGAGTTTGCTAGCCAAATGCATTCTGGACAGAGGGAAACCTGCAGGGCAGAGCCTAGCAGCATGGTAGAGCCTAGCAGCTTTATGTTGCATGCTTATAGACATAAAACAAAGGGAGGTTGTCAGTGGCCTCCTATGTTTGACTCTTTTCTACAAGGCCGCTGGGAAGCTCCTTCAACAATGGATTTTTGTCTCTCCAATTCTCAGCAGGCCGGGCTCTCCCTAAACCCCCTCAGTCTGCCTACCGGAGGTCAGTGCTCAGTCGGCGGCCATTCTCCCCCTCGCTGCGCTCCCACTCTTCCTCTTGGTCCTCGCTGAAGCTCCTCTCCACGAAGGTGGGGGTGGGCTGGACAGCCAGGAACTCAGAGCTGCTATAGACCTGGGAGGAGAGTATAAAAAATGGCAGACATGGTGGCACATTCATTACCCAGCTGAGACAGGAGGATGGGCTACAGAGCATGACCCCGCTTCAAAAACCAAACTAGCTGGGCATGGTGGCGCATGCCTTGAATCCCAGCACACGGGAGGCAAAGGCAGGCAGATCTCTGAGATCCAGGCCAGCCTGGTCTACATAGTGAGTTCAGGCCAGCTGTGGCTACAGGGAGACCCTGACTCAAAATGACCAAAAACCAGCCAGGCGTGGTGGCTCACACCTTTAATCCCAGCACTTGGGAGGCAGAGGCAGGCGGATCTCTGTGAGTTCAAGCCCAGCCTGGTCTACATAGCAAGTTCCAGGCCAGCTGGGGTTACAGGGAGACCAAAAACCAAAACTAAAGATAATGCAGAGCTGGCCAGTCAGGCACAGATCTCAGGGTTCCCTGTGCTGGCACTTCACTCCCAGACCTACCTTGCTGAAGCGGTGGGAACAGGAGGAGAACTGGGGTATCTCTGCCGAGGACTCCTCATCATTAGTCTCATCGTCCTCCTCTGAGCCCAGGTGGCGGTAACGCTCAGAGCGTGCTGCAGAGAAAGGGGACAGGCTGGGGTCGCAAGACACACAGAGGGGACCCAGGGCTAAGAGGATTGTTCGGCCAGTACAGGTGCCCTGAGGGGGACCCCTGGCAGGTAATGGCAGCCATAGAAGGCTGGGGATGGCATGTATCACAGACTGAACCCCTAGCACATCCCCCAAAGCTGTGTGGCAATGGCATGAGTACATGTACTTGGCTCTGAACCTCGGTTTCCTCACCCTTGAAATGGGCCATCTAGTATGAGGTAAACGTTGAGTCTCCAATGTGAATTATAGTCCTTTACAGAAGAGGAGACAGATGAACAGAGAGGACCTCTGTCAGGCACTGTGGTCTGGAGGCAGGCCGTAAACAGGGCACTGACTCATTCTGTGTCTGGGAGCCCCAAATAGAGAGTGGACGCTTTTGTGCCTCCAAGCAGTGTTTCTGGTGGTAGTAAAGCACCAGAGCCATCCTGGGTCCTCACTTACTATCAAAGTAGCTGGTGTCGTCCTCGGCTTCAAGCTGTGGGACAAACTCCGCCTTATGTCGCAGGAGCCCAGCCCAGTCCAGGGCCAGGAAGAAGGGGTGCTGCTTTACCTCATGGGTACCACCTGTGGACAGACTGGCTGAGCCCTGTGGCCCTCCACTCCATACCCCCCTGCGCACTAGATGGGAGACCAGGAAATGTGGGCTCCAAAACCAAAAATGAGCTACTGGGCTGAAGCCTAGAGAGAGCTGGGCTGGGACACCAACTAACGGTGACTGAGGGGTCCTCTGGTCTGGGTCCTCAGCTTAGCACAGGCCCTGGTGACTTCAGGGACTCATGGATGTCCCCCACCTCAGAGTTCCATGTGAGCACCAGTCACAACTACTTCGTACAATCATGTGAGTCTCTAACTCCTATGTACCCTATAAACCCCAGCTCCCGAGTTCCCCCTCCACATGGTTTTCTTCATTAATGTTGTGGCCTCACCGGTCCCCAGGCGGTCCATTGGGCTCTGGCGCAGCAGCCGGGTGATGAGGTCCTGGGCATCGGGTGGGAGGGCCTCATCTCCTTCTGGCCACATGATCTCATCTGAAATAAAAGGGAGAGATGAGGGTGGGATGCCCTTTCCCACACCTTTCACAGAGTCCCGAAGCCCTGCAGCCCCTGGAAGTCCATCTCCAGGTCTCTGCCCACTCTGCCCCTCACAGGAGGCCTTGCATCCCTCCATGGCATCCACTTGTTCCTATGGGCTGTCACCTAACTGAGGTCTCAGAGTCCCCACCCTACCAACACATCCCCTCTAAGAGTGGAGCCATGGCCTAAGTCCTTGTGGGGCCAAGACTGGAACCTGGTCCCAGGGGACACGTACCACTGATCACCTGCCCAAACAGCTCCTCAGGGGTGTCCCCAAAGAATGGCACGCAGCCCACCAAGAACTCGTAGAGGATGATGCCCATAGCCCACCAGTCCACTGGCTTTCCATAGCCCTGTCGGAAGATCACCTCAGGTGCAATGTACTCGGGGGTTCCGCACACCTATGTGGAATGGGGAAACTGAGACCCAGCTGGGGTGGGGAGGAGAGGTGCGTCAAGAGTCATGCCCTGGGGAGCCCCGCACCTGCTTGTCCACGAACTCTCGGGCGTCCTTCTCGATGTGACCCTCGTACAGGTTGGTAGTCATGCTCATGAGCCCAATCTTTGACAGGCCAAAGTCTGTCAGCTTGATGTGGCCCAGGGAGGTGATGAGCAGGCTATGAGCAAGGTCAAGATGCTCAGGTCATTAGCCAAAGGTACAAACACCCACTGTGTACCCTCTGCCCTGTATGCCTACAAGGTGCCACACCCACCCACTGAAGATACCTATTAGAAAATTGTATCTGTACCAAAACGTGTACTTAAATTTTTTTTTCATGTAGCCCAGTCTGCCCTCAAATTTACTCTGTAGCCTAGCCCATGCTGACTTTGAACTCCTGATCCTCCTGCCTCAGTCTCCCTAACTGCTGGGATGACAGGTGTGCATCACCATGTCCAGCTAGAACTTCATATATTTATCCACCTTGTTAACAATTTCTTAGAAAGCTCATTTTCTTTTTTCTTTTTTTGGTTTTTTTGAGACAGGATTTCCCTGTAGCCCCACCTGGCCTGGAACTCATTATGCAGACCAGGCTGGCCTTAAACTCACAGAAATCCACCTGCCTCTGCCTCCTGAGTGCTGGGATTAAAGGCTAGAAAGCTCATTTTCTATACTCATTGTTTAGTTATTCATTTATCTAGCACCTCCTGCATGTCTAGGCTCCATTAAGAAGCAATTCTTTTTGTCTACTTTATGCATACTGTTCCAGCTCCACAAAGTAGCAAGCACCAAGGCTGTATACAACAGGTACCAAATGTGTGTGCTGAGCTGAGAGCAAACTGCACCAGGATCTGTTCTCCTCCCACATGCTCCTGCTTCACAAACAGATGGTGCTAAATAAATGAGTGGCTCTTTCCTCAAAACAGGTAGTCAATGTATGCACCTGCCCCGCTTTCCTGTCAGGAGGGGCTGGGGATGCCAATGCCCCCTGGCCCTGCCTCTGGTCGTCTCCCCCCGCCCCGCCCTGGTCCCACCACGGTCCCGCCCCTCACCCCACACACCCTGTCTTCTCCCCCTGGTCCCGCCCCTCCCCTCACTTGTCAGGCTTGAGGTCCCTGTGCACGATTCCGTAGTTGTGCAAGTACTCCAGCGCCAGCACAGTCTCTGCAAAGTACATGCGCGCCATGTCCACAGGCAGGGGGCCCATGTTCTTGAGGAGCGTGGCGCAGTCACCACCTGTGTGAGGGGCACCTGTCAGGGGCACCTCTGTAGCTCCCTGGGGGACTTGTGGGGACCCTGTCTACTGCAGCTCACTAGCAGGGCAGCACTCTTAGCTACACCAACCCTGTTGGAAGCCTGGGTGAGGCTCTACCCAGCCCTCCCCACTGCTGCACCTTCCTTCCCAAGATGTCTGTCCATCCTGCCTCCAGCCACCAGGGTGCATTCCATCTTTGGGCCCATGGCTGGGCTTTCCCAGGGTGGACCAGCACTGCAGTGGGGTGCGCACCTTCCACGTACTCCATGACCATGCATAGGTGGCGGCGGGTCTCAAAGGAACAGAACATGCCGACCACAAAGGGGTTCTCGGCAAAGGTCAGGATGTCACGCTCCACAAACACCTGCTGCACCTGGTTCCGCAGGATCAGGTTGTGCTTGTTGATCTTCTTGATGGCAAAGCGCTGCCGGGTGTCTCGGTGTCGCACCAGGTAGACAGCCCTGTGGGGAGCAGCACACTAGGCGGCTGTGCTTTGACCGCCTCAGGACCACCCCCCCGCCCCGGGGACTCACCCATAGGCCCCATTGCTGATGAGTTTGATGGTCTCGAAGTCACTCTCACATGGCTTCCTCCGAGAAGGGCAACCCAGGGCTCGGCCCTAGGGGACAGAGGCACTTGAAGTCTGCCCTGCTGCCTGTCCCCAGATGCAAGCTGAGGGTCTCACTGACTGATGTCACTTTCTCTCCCCAGTGCCTAAGCCTGGCAACTCCTACACGTGCTTCAGCACCCACCTTTTCAATGCCCCTTTCAGTCTAGCCTAGACCCAGTGACCTCCAGCAGCCCAATGCTGGCACCTTCCCCCAAATCGCACATTTATTAAGCACCTACCACCCAAAACTTCAGCAGTCAGCCCTCTTTAAGGCACCCAGAAAAAGGCAAGATAGGACCTCACGCCAACCTTGTCAGTGACCTCTGGGGACTCTGGTGCTGGAGGCTGGCCCTCGTCCAGGTCACGGAGGGGCACAATCTCTGTTAGAGGAGAGAAGAGTCTTTTTGGTTTTATTTGCTATTTGTTTAATTAATTAATTAATTAATTAATTATTTTTATGTGTGTGAGTGCACTGCCTACATATATGTAAGTGCATCAGTGTATTAATATGGTGCCCATGCAGGCCAGAAGGTGTCAGATCCCCTGGAACTGGAGTTATAGATGGTATTAGCCACCATAAGGGAGCTGGGAACTGAACCTGGGTCCTCTGTAAGAGCAGCCAGTGTAACCCCTGAACCATCTCTCTAGCCTGTTTTTTTGGTTTTTTGACAGGGTCAGGCTATATAGGCCAGTAAAGAAAGAACTAAAAGGAACCTTCTAGAAAAGCTGATGGCTCAAGACTCTGGGCCTCACTCTCCACATATTCTTCAGCCTGGGTGCAATTCAGGACAGTTTCCAGTATTCCCCACCCCAGAGCATGGTAAAGAACAACGCCAAGGGAGCCTCAGCCAACTGACCCCAAGACATGAGCCTGAGACCCACACAGAGCCCCAAGGTAAGGGGGTCTTAGGTTCAAATCCAGGTTCTCTCTGTTCTGAGTGCAATTCACCTTGGGGTGACAAGGCCAGAGCCACAAAGGGAGAGGACAGTGTGGTTCCAGCCTGTTTCCCAGTTGGCCCTACCACACCTTCCAGAGGGTCCTTGGCCAGGCCCAGCTGGCGGATGATGTAGCGGGGAAGGTCGGTCTTGACACCTTGGTCCTCCCGGGCTTGACCCTCAGCCGCCTCCAGCAGGTGGTAGAACTCCTCGGGGTCAAACTCCTGTTGGGGGCAGGTAGTGAGATCTCCTGAGAGGCCAATCCCAGGTCTTCGGAACCCCAGGACTCCCACATTGTCTGCCATCCCCCCACAGTACTCACTAGACACTCTAGCAGCCTGGCAGGCCTCGCTATGATGATGAGCAGTTTGCGCACCAGCTGCACGATGAAGCCCACCTCCTCACTGTCTGAGCGCTCCAGAGCCTGCGAGGTTGGGTGGCAGTAGGATGGGGCTCAGCAAGACCCTGCCCACAGGGGTGGCCCCACCCACAGGTAGGTCCAGCACCACCCAGGCCCATCCACTTGTGGAGACAACACCACCCACAGGGACACCAGAGAGGGTGACTCCATCCCAGGCCCACCCATGTAGGTGTGGCGCTAAACAAGACCCCACCTTCCTCATGAGTGGCTCCACCCATGATGGGTGGGTCCCTTCCCTGGCCCCACCCACAGACAGCAGCTCTCCAAGCTCCACCCAGAAGCAGCCCTGCTTCCAGCTACAGGTGACCAAGCAGGGATTGGCAAGGGTGCAGAGGTCCACAGAGGTCAGGGGTGCAGTGGTAGGCAGGGCCCCCACCCAGAAGACAGTACATGTGATGGGGGCATGGCTTTACACGCAGACTCCCCCCCCCCACACACCTGGGTGGTAGGCATGGCAACCCGTACCTAGGCCCTGCCCAAGGCTTTGCACAGACCTGCCCCAAGTGTGTACACACAACAGGCCATGCCCACCTAGGTGTGGTCTGGACCCTCTCTGCCCTTGTGGGGGTGACCTCTTGAGCCCCGCCCCTACGCACATCCTGCAGTAGCCTCTCCAGCTTGTCCTGCATCTCCAGGAAGTAGTGTGAGGTCACCAGTGCCTCGCCTGACTTGGCCAAGCAGTCCCGTGCCAGCTCCACAATCTGGTGGTGGATGAAGCCCAGGACCCCATCTGCTAGTGCCAGGCGGCCACCAGGGGTAAAGGCAGCCAGGAAATCCTGTAGCCGCCCCTCCATTTGTGCAGTGGCCTGTGGGAGGGCAGAGGTGAGTTGTGTACAGGAGAGGGGTGGGGAAAGGCAGAGTGAGTACAGGAGAGAGGGCAAGGCAGGGAAACAGTGAGTGACAGGAGTGGGTCAGCAGCAGCTGGCAGGCAAGACTTGACTGGAGAGTTGGAGCTAAGTCAGTGATAGGGCTATGGTGACTGACAGGTGCCACTTGATGAGAGGGTGGGGCTATGGTGACTGACAGCAAGGCAGGGTCTGGCTACAGGGCAGGACTGGGCGGCCAAGGGGCAGAAAGTTCAGGAGAGGCAGGGCCTGGCCAGTGCACAGGAGAGCAGGAGAGGTCAGAGAGAGACAAGGGGCACAGCCACAGACAGGGACAGACAAAACCATCTATAAGCAACAGGCACAGCCCACCTTGGGGAATCGTTCTCGGTACACGTGGTTCATCATCACAATCTCATTGTCGAAGGTTCCTGATGTGCGCCCCGGGCTGAAAGAGGATGGGAAGAGGTGTGTGACATGGGAGGAAGTGAGTGATGTGAGGAGGTGAGTGATGGGAGGAGGGTGAGTGATGGGAGGAGGTGAGTGATGGGAGGAGGGCGAGTGATGGGAGGAGGGCGAGTAATGGGAGGAGGGTGTGTGATGGGAGGAGGGGAGGGATGGGAGGAGGGTGAGTGATGGGAGGAGGGGGAGGGATGGGAGGGGGGTGAGTGATGGGAGGAGGGTGAGCGATGGGAGGAGGGTGAGTGATGGGAGGAGGTGTGTGATGGGAGAAGGTGAGTGATGGGAGGAGGGCGAGTGATGGGAGGAGGGCGAGTAATGGGAGGAGGGTGTGTGATGGGAGGAGGTGAGTGATGGGAGGAGGGTGAGTGATGAGAGGAGGTGAGTGACGGGAGGAGGGTGAGTGATGGGAGGAGGTGAGTGATGGGAGGAGGTGAGTGATGGGAGGAGGTGTGTGATGGGAGAAGGTGAGTGATGGGAGGAGGGCGAGTGATGGGAGGAGGTGAGTGATGGGAGGAGGTGAGTGATGGGAGGAGGGGAGTGATGGGAGGAGGGCGAGTGATGGGAGGAGGTGAGTGATGGGAGGAGGTGTGTGATGGGAGAAGGTGAGTGATGGGAGGAGGGCGAGTGATGGGAGGAGGGTGTGTGATGGGAGGAGGTGAGTGATGGGAAGAGGGTAAGTGATGGGAGGAGGGTGAGTGATGGGAGGAGGTGTGTGATGGGAGGTGTGTGATGGGAGGAGGGTGAGTGATGGGAGGAGGGCGTGTGACAGGAGGTGGCCAAGGCCCACCTGAGGCTGCGGGATCGGGGGCGCAGGCGTGGTGATCGGCCACCGTCTTCATCCACCACGCTCTCGGAGCTGCGGAAGTGCTTGGACAGGAAGTGCAACTCGTCTGCAGTGGGCTGGAAGGGAAGCTGGTGCAGCCGTTCCCGGGAGGATGAGCTTGACTGGGAAAGAGGATAGATGTCAGGTCATGGCCAAGATCCTGGCCCCACCCTGCTCAGCCCTTTCTAGGACTGGGCCATCCCAGGTTACATTTCTGCTGCCATCTCCTATGGCTTCTCAAAATCCCACTCAGCAGCCTTCCCTAGAAGCCCTCACTGCCTAGAGTCCTCCATCATCCTAGATCTGACCATGACTTCACAGGATAGAGAGGTCTGGGGGATCTGTGGGGTCAAAGCTACATCTTTCCAGGTACCCACACACTCACAACAGGACATGGAGGGGACAGCCACACTGTCTAGCACCCCACCCTAGCCCATCCACCGCCTGGGGGAGCTGTAAGTACCGAGACCGTGGAGCTGGGCGTGTTGGTTCCATAGCCAGAAGACGGCAGAGAAGCCAGAGACCATCTTCTGCCATCAGCCCTGGAGTAAGATGGGACAGGTGGGAAGGGCCACTCTGTGGCTTGCAGGGACTCAGGGCAGTTGGTGTACTGGCAGATTCCAGTTCCACTGGACCAAAACCCTGGAGGCATCAGTCCTCAGCATCTTCAAGCCCACCCTGGAGCCACACATGCCACTGAAGCTTTGGCTTGTCCACTGTCACTGCTGGGGGACAGGCCAGCTGCCCCCAACAACCCAAGGACACCCCAAGGGCCAGGATTCAGCCTTCCATTACCAGGTACAGCCTCAGCCCCAAGACAGGGCACTGCATACAGCAGATGCTCAATACATGTTGGTGAGTGAATGAGTGTAAGTTAAGGCTGGGGCACACCACTTCAGCTCCTGATTGGTGAGGGAGTGAGTTTGTTAGCGATTCTTGCATCCAGCTATGGCCCCTCTTCCCTCTGAGGACTCTCAAGTACCTGTCACCGTGACAGAGGTGGCTGCAGATGGCATGTGTGTGTGTGTGCCAGGGCAGAAGCCACAAGAAGAGACCACCACCAGGTGACCAGGCAGGAAGGAGGGGAGAAGACAATGAGGGGGCAAGTCTGGCCACCACGTGCAAGCCGTTCCTAAGAAGCCCTTGGCTCCGGTGGCTGGTGTGGGACTTACCTCCGGGCAAAGGGGAAGTTGATGGCTGCTGCTGCAGAGAAGTTTCGAGGACTGTCCAAGGGGCTGCTGCCTGCTGGGGGAGGTGGGGAAAGTAATCAGGGGTGGGGACCCGACCCAGCCACCCACCTGGAGCTCCCCCACTCACCAGTTGGGACAGACAGTGGTGACAGGGGCCGGGACAGAGTAGGCGAGGGTGTCCCCACCACTAGGCTCTTGCGGTTCCCACTGCGACAGCTGTGAGGAGATGACTGGGTCAGTCAGCTGGCTCAGGCCAAGGGCTGGGGACCACATGCCCTGCTGGAAGTGCATGTCCGCTAGCTGCACACTGGGCCATACCAACCATTAATATGCCCTGAGTGGGTCCCTTTAGGGGTTGTTAGCCTGAATTTCTGAGAGCCAGCTGGGGGTTACTGTCAAACAGATGGCCCTTCTAACTTCTGAGAGTCTCACGTAGCCCAGGCTAGCCTAGAATGTCATATATAGCCAAGGATGACCCTGAACTCCTGGGGTGTCATATGTAAAACTTCTCTTAATGTCCCTAACACCCCTGTGTAACATCCCAGTGGGAGGTGCCACCAAGGTGGATACAGGCATGTGGTCAGGACACCCTGTCCTGCTTCCAGCCTCCCCTTACACCATGACCCCTGGTAGGAACACCCTAAAGCTGGGCGAGGATGGCAGTCCACATCCCAGAGGCCTGGCTAGGTGAGGGCAGCTTTGTCCACTCCCTGTCCCTGAAGCTATTTCCCAGCACCATCCCAGGATCACCTCAAAATGTTAATAGGACCCAACAAACAACTCACCCTCTAACACATTTTTCTTCCCCCTTCACCCCCTTCTAGTCGCCTGACCTGACCCTGGCCAAGGCCTCTGGAACCTGGCCTGGCCCTTGCTACCCACCTGGCCCCCAGTCTCAGCTCAACCCTGGCCCTGGGAAGTTGAGGCCACGGAATTTCAGTGCACCCTCCCCCAACCCCCAGTCGCCCAGCAACGGCTGACAGGAGACAAGCGGCAGAACAGCCCACACAGCCTCCACCAACGCTCTCAGCTCAAGGGAGCGACAGGCGGGTCCTCAAGGAAGCAAGGAGGGGGGTCCCTCAATCAGGAGTACAAGCTGCAGCCAAGGCTGGTGGGGAGGGCAGCAGTAGGTGACAGTGAAGGGCCCAGCATCTCCTGCTGCTCCCCAGCCTGTTTCTTCATCTGGACTCCCAGAAAGATGGTGGGGAGATTCCAGGAAACCTATGCAGGCTGTCGCTGGCTTTCTGGGGACAAGCTCTCAGAGCCCCACCCCCAGAGTCAGCTAGGTGCCCAGTGTGGACATACAGCAGTCTCAACCAGCCCCAAGGTGGGCAGCAGTCCAGCCTATCTCCCAACTGGGAAACAGGCCCTGGCTGGAATCAAATCATCCACTAGGCTGCGGTGTGGGTATAGAAACAGAACCCCAGGTCCCTGCAGGACTTCCTGCTGATCCCCGCTGCACTCAACACACACACACACACACACACACACACACACACACACACACAGAGGTAGCCACATCCTCTCCCAACCACTCTGTCTGCCAAGCTGGTCGCTCCCAATCACATTTCATTGGTTCCTTTCCCTCTAGCTCCCAGGTGAGGTCTCAAAAAGACCACCATATTGGACACTTCAAAGAACCCAAGAACCCAGGGGCATCCTTCCTGACTTTTTTGTTTTGTTTTGTTTGGGGGACAGGGTCCCCCTGTAGCCCCAGCTGGCCTGCAATTCCTCCATAGAGCAGGCTGACCTGGATTTCACAGAGATCTACCTGCCTCTGCCTCCCAAGAGCTGGGATTAAAGGTGTGTGCCACCACGCCTGTCTCTGAGTATCTATTAAATGTGAACAGCTCCATGAATGCCGGCTCTATAATGCCCATACACCACACTGGGCATCCCAGTGCCTCTGGTCACAATCAAAGCCTTAGATTCAGCACCCAGGGTCCTTGCAACCTAGACTCAGCCTCTTTGGTAGAACCCAAACACTGAGAAGCCCAAGCACGGAGAGGTTGTGGAACTGCCTGAGGTCACACAGCATGGCCGTGGCTCCTCTGATATTTGAACCTGGGTCTGATTGAGCCACCATATCTCTCTTAACCTACAGAAGAGGCCTAAGAGAGGCAAAGCTTGCCTGGGTTCCCGATCCACCACCCACACAGCCTGGGCTGTTGAGCTCTTGAGTCTGCGCCAGCATTTCCAGTTAGCGCGGCCCAGGACAGACGGCTTCAATCTTTCCAAACTCCTCTGAGCTCTGCCTAGCCTGGGGTCCTGGGTTCGAATCCAGCCGTCCCCAGCTGGACTCCGGGTCGGGGCCCGTCCCTACCTCTTGGAGCGTTGCAGCAGCGCGCCTTTGGCCAGGCGGCTGCGATGCCCGGGCGCCGCTACCGCCGTCCAGTAGCTGGGGTCGGACATGCCGCAGCCCTCAGCGCCGCGGGAACCCGGCGGAATCGGCCGGAATCGGCCTGAAGCCTCGCGGAGCCGCCAGACTGTGCTGCCAGGAGGAAGCGCGGCCCGAAGCTCCGCCCAATAGAGGGGCGGGGCCCTGGGGGCGGGGCCTGCGAGGCGTGGACGCTGGGGGCCCCTGCGCTGAAGGGGCGGGGCGTTGCTGGAGAGCAGGCCGCTCGTCGCTCGGGTCCTTTACAGTAAGGCAAGGCGTTGCTAGGTTTCGGGGAAGCCAGGCGGAGATGGAGCGGGGCTAGAGCTCCGGGTGACGGGGCGGGGCGTTGCTATGGGCCTGAGCATCAGCGTTAGGATGTACCTAGGGCTCTGGGTAGAGGGGACAGGATTAGTAGGGCGTTGCTAGGGCCCTAGGCACTGGAGGCGGGGCGTTGCTAAGTCCCTTCTCAGTGAAGGCGGGGCGTTGCCAGGGCCCCTGCGGGTGGGGCGGGGCTTCAGGGTCACTTCCTGGCGTAGTCCTGCCCCTCCCCCAGGTAAACCGTCACCGCCCTTTTCATCCCATCTTTAAATGCCCACAGTGATGGAGGAACGATGGGAAACACGGACCACGCGCGCACAGAGCTGGGGGGCTGACCCATTCACTATGAAAGGGGGACTTGCACACAGTAGGCACCGAATGAATACTTCCTCCTCTCCCAGTCCCCAGACAACCAGTGAGGGTCATTCTGAGGTCTGCCCGCTCCCCTGGAGCATTGGACACCTCAGTCCTGCCTTGACCTAACTTGAGGCCCAGACCCCATATCCAGGAAAAGGAGATAACGGGGAAAACTGAGGTACAGGCGCATACGGAGATGTATCCGCAGTCCATCCCTCTTCTCACATCACTCGCAGATCAGATTCTGCCACGCCCCCTCCAGGCTCCTCACTCTGCTGAGTATTGCCCTAAGTCCCCACAAAATAGAAAACAAACCCATATCCAGTTACTCATTTGCTCAACAAACATTAATCACGAAACACTTATTGAACACCTGCATTATGCCTGTCCCTGTATGGAACCCGAGAGACCCGTAGGGACAGGCTCACAAATTCTTTGAATTCAGGGATCCTAGGTCTCAGGTGGGAGACCGAGAGCAAACAAGAGTCAAATGAAGATCATTTCGAAGAAAGAGGGCTGGGATATGGCTCATTGGTAGAGCGCTCACCTGGTATGGCTCGCTCTGAGTTCCATCTCCAGCAATGCATAAAACTGGAAGCTGTGACTGTCATCCCAGACTGAGGGGAGATGGTGGCAGGGGATTAGGAATTCAACCTGAGCTATGAGACCAAGTCTTCAATGTAAGCTGGAAGAAGGGAGGGCAAGGGAGGGAGGAAGGGAAAGGGGTAAGGGGGAGGGAGGAAGGAAGGCATGTGGTACCTGGAAGATGGTGGGGACTTGGAGAAAGGGTATCACTGGCAGGACTGAGAGGCATGTGCTGGATAGCTTTAGTGTCAACTTGACGCACCTGGGTTGAGGTAGCCTCAATTGGGGAATTTCTTTCATTGGCCTGGCCTGTGGTCAAGTCCATGGGGCACCTTCTTGATTGTTGAGTGATGTGGAAGGGCCCAGCCTACTGTGGGTGGTACCACCCCTGGGCAGGTGGGCCTGTGTTGCGTAAAAAAGCAATCTGAGGAGGGGCCAAGGGAGCAAGCCAGTAAGCAGTGTTCCTCCATGGCCTGTGCTCCAGCTTCTGCCTCCAGGTTCCTGCCCTGAGTTCCTACACTGGGCTCCCTGATGAACTGTGACCCAGGAGATATAAGATGAAATAAACCCTTTCCTCCCCAAGTTGGTAGTGGTCAGAGTGTTTTGTCCCAGCAATGAAGAAACAAACTAAGACAGGGCATCACAGGGCTGACCACATTGGGCCTGCAGGAGGGAGTGGGGCTTACTGGAAGACCAATATGAATAGGTTGGGGGAGCTCAAGATCTGAACTGTTTGTAAATCCCACACATCTGACCTGGAAATCAGGGGCCTTATAGAAGGGGATGGGGTGGCTAGAGGCCAATGCAGACTGGAGTGACATTTGGGAGGGGAAAGCACAGAAGGAGATTGGGAGGTGGCTGAACTGTGTACATTTGGAGTCCCAAGTACAGGACACAGGAGCCACATGTGATCCTGTCACAGTGGTCACCAATGACCCTGTTATCCAGCCCGAGTCTGTTGTCAAAGAGGCAGAGCCTCCTGACTCTGGGACCAGAGAGTTGGAGCCCTGGCTCTCACACACCTACTCCTGTGCACAGAGACATCTCAGCACACACTATACACACCTGTCCCATAACTGTGGTACCTCTGTTCCACTCACCCCACACATCTGCTGCCCCACCTGTCCAGCTCTGCCTCTTCAGCCCATCTGGCCTTGGTTTCTTCTCTGCACTGGGCCTCTGACAATGAAGAGGGCTTGTCCCCAAAGGCTGGACTCACCCACCTCCATTGTTTACACACCTCCATGACTCCACTCACCCTCCCAGCAAACTGCATCCCACAGAAGCCCTTACAGGGTTGGACCCCAATCTTGTCCCTAGCCTGCCCCAGGACATTTGCTTTGCCATTGAACAGCCCCCGCCACCTGCTTCAGGTCACTGTCTCCCAATACTCCCCCACACACATACACTATGTCAAAGACCTATGGTCTCTCTGTGAGTGATCTTAGACCCTGAGGAAACGTGTCTCCCACAATGTTGTTCCAGCCTAGAACAGTTTCTGTGGCCTAGAGAGCCAACTCTCTGGTGTTCAACCCATGCCACCACAGGTAGAGCCCATCCACATGCTTCCCATTAATCTGGGCTGCAGCATCAAATGAGTACCTGCTGTATACCAGACTCTGCTCTGAGGATACAAAGGGAGAAGATTCAGGCCAAGCCAAAACACAAACAAGAAGATGGGGTCACAGTAGGGTGCACTCTTGTCATCCAGCACTGGGGAGGCTGACACAGGAGTCACAAGTCTGAGACCAAGCTGGGCTACAACCCAAGCTATACAGTGGCCTAGAGACTACAAAGCCAAGGTCTAAAAAAATAATAATAAAAACCAAGGACCATCCAGGTATGGTGGCACATACCTTTAATCCCAGCACTCGGGGAGGCTGAGGCAAATGGATCTCTGTGGGATCAAGAACCTGGTCTTCATAGTGAATTCCAGGTCAGCTGGGGCTACAGAGAGGCCTTGTTTCAAAAAGACAAAAACAAAACCAAGAACCAGGGATGTGGCTCAGAGGTAGAGTCCCTGCCTAGAATCCTCCAGTGAGGGGCTGGAGGTGTGACTTAGGGGTAGAGCCCCTGCCCAGAACCCCCTAGTGAGGGGTCAGGAGCATTGCTCAGAGCCTAGAATCCTCCAGTGAGGGACTGAGGGCATGGCTCATGGGTAGATCTCCTGCCCAAAACCCCACAGTGAGGGGCTGGGGACATGGCTCAGGGGTGGAGCTCCTGCCTAGATTCCCCCAGTGAGGGACTTGGGGGTCTGGCTCAGAGGTAGAACTCCTGTCTAGAATAAAAACAACAAAAACAAAAACAAAAAAATCGTGAAAAGCACAGCCTTAATGGGGTCCAGCTGAGAGGAGCCAGTGCAGTAGGTGTGGAAGCATTCAGTCTGTCGACTTGATGGAGACCTCCAGACCAAGAAAGGAGGGAACAGAGCTCTTCACAGAGTGGTGGTAAGTGTAACAGTCCTGAAGCTGGGCCAGCTTGCACTCTGGAGGATGAGCTCCAGTAGAGTGAGCAATGGGGAGATAGGTGTATGGGGAGAGGGAGGGATACGTGGCACAAGAGCTAGGACCCCTGGGGCCAAATTAAAGAGCCAAAGGAAGACTTTCTTCCTTTCTTTCCTACTAAAGTGTAAATGGTTCCCAACGAATCATGTGCTTTCTGCTCCAGTGCAGGGGAGTCTGAAGCCTAGACCTATTTTCTTGTGTAGCTGAAGGCACAGTGCCTCTGCTGCCCCCTGGTGGTGATTGCAGTTGCCTTGTGATCCAGTCCCAAACTGCTTCCATTTCCTCCTGATAGAACCTGCTCCATGGAGAGATGGCTCAGCCGTTAAGAGCACTGGCTGCTCTTCTAGAGGACCTGGGTTTGATTCCCAGCACCCACAGGGTGGCCAACAACTGTCTGTAGTAATTCCAGTTCCAGAGGACCCATCACCCGCCTCTGAGATTGCACAGGTGCACTCACATACACGCTGACAATATACACACATAAAAATAACAAATAGCCAGGCGCATGCCTTTAATCCCAGCACTTGGGAGGCAGAGGCAGGCGGATCTTTGTGAGTTCGAGGCCAGCCTACTCTACATAGTGAGTTTCAGGACAGCTGGGGATACAGGGA
Source organism: Nannospalax galili (assembly GCF_000622305.1). Lineage (NCBI taxonomy): Eukaryota > Metazoa > Chordata > Mammalia > Rodentia > Spalacidae > Nannospalax > Nannospalax galili. The sequence goes on from NW_008360309.1 coordinate 1,481,398, forward strand.
GACCCTGTCTCAAAAAGGCAAAAAAAAAACAAAAACACACAAATAAAGCTGGGTGTTCTGGGGCACGCCTTTAGTCCCAGCACTCAGGAGGCAGAGGCAGGCAGATCCTCTGGGCACCCCTCCTAGAGTGCCCCTCCATCCACTCCTCCAGTAAGTAGGTGACAGCAGTCCCTGCCTTCCACTGGACAAACAGGTGTCCCCTAGCCACCTGTGACTGCTGCAGTCACCCCAGTCCCTCCTTCCACCCCCCTAAGGCCCTTTGCTGCCTCCTGCCAAGCTTCCAGCAGCTCTGTCCACATCTTCAATTACCCTCTAGCCAAGTGAGAACCTTCACATCTCTAGATTCCGCACCTGCCTCACAGTGTGAATCTGTTGTCTGGCACTCCACAGTGTTCTGCCTCTTCTCCATTCAATAATCTATGCAATGTACTGAGTGGCTTGTTCATACTACAGTGAGAATGGTTGCAACACAGTTTTCCCTGTATCTTACTCCTGGAGTAATACTGAGACCTGTCCAGTAGTCAAGAGGGTAGCCAACGTGGCCCCCAGTCATAGGGAGTCAGAACAAGCCTGTCTCTGAGCCTCAGTTTCCTCAGCTGGAAACCAGGTCAAGGCAGACCTGGCCCTCCGTGGGGCTGCCTGTTTTCACTGTGTGTGAATGTGTGACCAGAGGGAGGAGTTTCCGGCGGGTCCCGAGGTCACAGCTCCGCAGGGCCCTGGGAATCCAGCACCTGTCTCAGGGGAGTCCTTGGGCTCAAGTTCTGGCCTCGCCTTGGCCACCTGTCCCAGCTCCAGGCTTTCAGCTGGAATGTTCGCATTCGGGGCCCGGGGCCAGGACCAGGGTGGATACTGACGACTGGAGAGAACAGCTTGGTGCGCAAAGACCCGAGGGGGGGACGGCCGTGTGCAAAGACCCGGCGCGGGGCGCGTGTGCAGGCGGAGCCGTCACTCACCTCCAGGGCTGCAGGCCCAGCGACGGGCTGCACGGGCTGCACGGGCTGCCGGGGCTCAGCAGGGACGGGCTCTGACTGCTCGGCGACAGACTGCAAGACAGAGGCGGGCGGTGACCCCGCGGCGACCCTGCGTGACCCTGGCGGGCACCCCGGGGAGGCATGGAGGCCTCGGTACTCACTCGAGTGTCAGCGCAGGGATCAGCAGCTTCTCCCTGCGGGACTTCATGGCGGCGGCACCGAGACAACCAGACAAGCTGGACTGAGAGACCGAGGGACGCGAACGCGGGAGCGGCGGGCGGGGGAGGAGCCTCGGAGCGGGGCTAAAAATCGTAGGGCGGGGCCTCCCTGCTCGGGGGCGGTGCTAAGGAACTCAGGGCGGGATTTCCAGAGCTCGAGGCGGGGCTAAATAACACGGGGCGGCAAGGCCGGGCGTGGGGGCCCATGCCAGTAGTCCCAGGACTCGGGAGGCAGAGGCAGGCGGATCTCTGTGAGTTCAAGGCCAGCCTGGTCTACATAGTGAGTTCCAGGTCAGCTGGGGCTACAGGGAGACCCTGTCTCAAAAAGACAAAAAAAAAACAAAACACGGGGCGGGTCTAAGTGCCAAGAGCGTAGGGCGGAGTTTGGGGGGCTGGAAGGCGGGGCTAAGAACCTCGGGGCGGGTTCTTGGGGCGGGACTATAGAACACAGTTAGGGGCTTCTGGAGCTGGAGGCAGGGAACGCCGGGTGGGCTTCCCGCGATCTAGGGCCTGGCTGCGGGGCGGGCTTCCAGGGCTCGGGGGCGGTGCCAAAGAACGAAGGGCGGAGTTTTCGGAATTCGGGGCGGTGCTAGGGAAATCGGGGCGGGTCTTCCGGAGCGCGCACGCGGTGCCAAGGAACGCGGGGCGGGTTTTGGGGTGGGGTTGGTGTTTTTGAGAGGTTTCTAGAGCGGAAAAGGGGACTCTCAAGAGTGCGGGCCTCAGGAGGAAGGGCGGGGCTTCCACCGAGCGAGGGCGGGACCTCAGGACGTGGGGCGTGGCTCCCGGCCCATGGGGCGGTGCCAATGGAAGGGCTCTCCACCGCCCGGGCGGGGCCTACGGACGGCAGCGGACAGTAGGTGGAGGGCGCCTTCGCGACGGCGGGCGGGGCCTCCAGGGTTGAACTAGGGGGTGCGGCCTCAGGAAGTCCCTGCTAGGACCTGGGCCTGGCGGAGGCGGGGATGTCAGGGGCCATGGAGTGCGAGGATGGGGCGGGGCTTCTCGCGACAGAGCGGGACTCGGGGTCGGTGGACTGACCCGCGCACTCGGATCCCGGCCCTGCTTTGTGAGCCGGCAGGCTGCGCGCTGGCCTTGCTGGATGCTGAGACAGCGAACCGCCGCCGCAACTGCGCGTCGGAAGGGAAGGCGGCCTAGGTCCCTGCGGCGCCGAGACCTACCCTGGGGCCTCCCACCTGGGGACTTCCCTCCCTCCCCGGCCTCCCGATCGAGCGTCTTCTCCCGCAGATCTGGGGCAGCCTAGGACGAGTGAAGTGGGACAGGTGTCAGGGGTGGCAGGTCCCCTGGGACTCTGGCCAGGTACTTTACCCTCCCGCCTGGGTTGGCACTGCGTGCTCTGGGCAAGGTCCGGTCCCTCCTCTGCCCGCCAGCTACCAGCTGTGACCCCAAGCTGAGAACCGGTATCTGCTTCTCCACCCCCAACCGGCGACGCCGCTCTCCAATGCCAAGGCAGGTTCTACCGCAGGACCTTTGCCCACGCAGGTTCCTCTCTGTACACTGATGTCCCCTAGCTTCTCCTCTCCAAGATCCAAACTCATGGTCAGGTCTCCTCCAAATGGCCCCCAGCTCCCATCTCTTTCTGGGTTTGTTTGTTTTGTTTTGAGACAAGTTCTAGCTTTGTATACCAGGCTGGCCTCAATCTCACAAAGATCTGCCTGACTTTGCCTCGACTGCTAGGATTAAAGGTGTGCGCCACCGCACCTGGCCTGTTTCACAGGCCCCCCTCTCATGTCGCAGGTGCTCCAAAAACCATGGAGGTTCTCAACCCGCAAAGACGGGACATCCACAGCTGTTTATTTTCACAACACAAACTAATGTAAACCGTGCCATGCCCCCAGGCTTTGTTTATTCATCTGTAAACCTAGGATTCCTCGAACACGACGTTCTAGTGAGCTTTTGAACTCACCAGAAGCCAGCCTACAGGAATGTCAGTGCCAGCCATTTTGTTGGCGTTGGCCGACAGGCAGTGAGCTCCCTGGAATCCGGACATGCAAGCTGGCTCCAAGGTACTAAGGGTACAGTGTATCACATTTTTTCTTTTCTTTTCTTTCTTTCTTTTTTTTTAAGTGCTAAGGATATAATTCTTTTCACATTCATTTATTTAGTAAAGTGGAAGGGGAGGCATGCCTGACACATATATCAGAGGAAAGTAATTTCAGGGGTCTCTCCTTCCACCATGTGTCGGAGGGGATGGGTTAAGCTTGGCGGCAGGCCTCTTCTGCTGAGCCATATTGTCAGCCAAAGAGCACAGTTTTTCTGTAAGCCTCTACAGTGCAGTTATACCCCCAGCCATTGTTGTTTTTGAGATAGAACCTTGCTTTATGACCCAGGCTGGCCTGGAACTCACAATCCTCCAGCCTCAACCTCCCCAGTACTGGGATCACAGGCCTGTACCACTGCACCAGCTTAAGATAGAGTTCCTTAAGGAGGGTTTGGGGGGAGGGGAGGAGCTCAGAAGTGGTTAAAGTGCCTGAACCTCTTAAGTGTGAGGATGAGAGTTTGGATTCCTAGAACCCACATAAATGTGGCATGGGCATGGAATCATGCCTGTAATTGCAGCCTCAGAAGGGGGAGACAGGGAACCCCAGAGGAAGCTGGCAAGGGAGACCAACTTTATCATATCCCAGAGTTCTGGTTTTGACTGAGAGACCCTGCCTCAAAAATCACGGTGGAAGAGCGATGGAGGATGATTCTGGACAGCAACATAGGTCTCTGAATATACTCACCACCCCCCATGAAAATGGATCAAGAAAAAAGAATTTTGTAGTAATCATTAAATAAGTTAAAGTTCAGCATCCAGGACCAGACCAGCCCACCAGCCCCTAGCTACTTACCCCCGGCCCCGGCGTGGCAGGCTCAGCTCCTTCTGAAAAGAAACAAAAAAAGTGGGGGTCAATCCAGGAAGTCTTTGAAATCCTCAAATCAGTCAGCTCCTTCATCACGAGCTTCTCACTGGCTCCTGCTGCACCACATACTCCCCTCCCTCAAGGCCTCTCCCCCCGGCCTTCTGTACCTGGTCTCTCATGGTTTCTGGTCTATGAACACAAGTTTATTCCCTAGCCCCCTCTGGAATAAAAATCTTCCCTAGGCTCCCAAGATGCTGACCAGCCCAGTACCTGACCCTCCTAGCATTTAAAAAAAAAATGGGGCTGGAGACATGGCTCAGTGGATAAGAACACTGTTCTTGCAGAAGACCCGGGTTCGAATCCCAGCACCCACATGGCAGCTAACAACTGTCTGTAACTCTAGTTCCAGGGGATCTGACAGCCTCTTCTGTCCTCTGAGGGCATTGCAGTTTTATTTCCTGTTGTGCTGACTGCCATGTGTTTTATGACTGAGAATATTATCTGTCACCTTAAAATAATAATGGTATTTAGCCAGTGTAGTGGCACATACCTTTAATCCCAGCACTGGGGAGGCAGAGGCAGGCAGATCCCTGTGAGTTCAAGGCCAGCCCGGTCTACAGGGAGACTCTGTCTCAAAAAGATTTAAAAATAATAATAAGGGGCTGGAGAGATGGCTCAGTGGTTAAGAGCACCGACTGCTCTTGCAGAGGACCCAGGTTCAATTCCCAACACTCACACGATGGCTACAAACCGTCCTTAACTCCAGTTCCAGGGGAATCCGAAGCCCTCTTCTGACCTCCACAGCATTGCATGACACAAGTGCACTCACATACATCCAGGCAATACACTCATACACATAAAATAAAAATAATAAATAAAATATTTTTAAAAATAAGCCGGGCATGGTGGCATACGCCTGTAGTCCCAGCACTTGGGAGGCAGAGACAGGTGGATCTCTGTGAGTTCAGGGCCAGCTTGGTCTACATAGTGAGTTCCAGGACAGCTGGGGCTACAGGGAGACCCTACTTCAAAAAGACCAAAAAAAAATTTTTTTAAATAATAAAAATAATGGTATTTAAAATAACAAATAGAGGCTGGGCATGGTGGCGCACGCCTTTAATCCCAGCACTCGGGAGGCAGAGGCAGGTAGATCTCTGTGAGTTCAAGGCCAGCCTGGTCTACATAGTGAGTTCCAGGACAGCTGGGGCTACAGGGAGACCCTGTCTCAAAAAGACCCCCCAAAAAACCCCAAAACCAAAAGGGCTAACAAGATGGCTCAACAGGTAAACGTGCTTGCTGCCAAGACTGACGCATGAGTTTGAACCCAGGACCATGAGTTTGATCCCCAGAATGTATATGGTAGAAGGAGAACTGACTCCCCAAAGTCATCCTCTGACCGTCACATATACATGCATATACACACATGCACGTACACACATGTACACATGATAACTAAATAAATGTAATAAAAGTAATTAAAATGAAATAGCAAAGAAGCCAGTCATGATGGCCCCCTCCTGTCATCTTAGCACTTGGGAGGAGGATGTTGAGTTCCCAGCTAGCTGGACCACAGAGGGAGACTCCTTTCAAAAAACAAAATTAAGACAGGCACGAAGGCCTTTAATCCCAGCACTTGGGAGGCAGAGGCAGGTGATCTCTGTGAGTTTGAGGCCAGCCTGGTCTACATAAGTGAGTTCTAGGCTAGCTGAGGCTACAGGGAGACCCTGTCTCAAAAAAAAAAAAAAAATTCACAATAAATAATGTGCCAGACATGGTGGCACACACCTGTCATCTCAGCACCCAACCCTAACCCCAACACTCCCAGAGCCTATGAAGGTCTACTCAGAGGTGAGGACACTTAGGTAACTTTTTTTTTTTTTTGTCTTTTTGAGATGGGGTCTCCCTGTATCCCCAGCTGGCCTGGAACTCACTATGTAAACCAGGCTGGCCTTGAACTCAACAGAGATCTGCCTGCCTCTGCCTCCCTGAGTGCTGCAACTAAAGGCATGTGCCACCATGCACACCTGGCTCTTTGTTTTTAAAATAAACTTTTTTGGGGGCCCATCCATTAAGAGCATTGGCTATTCTTTTCTTTTTCTTTTTTTTTTTTTTTTTTTTTTTTTGAGACAGGGTCTCTCTGTAGCCCCAACTGGTCTTGAACTCACAGAGATCTGCCTGCCTCTGCCTCCCAAGTGCTGGGACTATAGGTGTGCACCACCATACCCAGCAAGATAATTGGCTATTCTTACAGAGGACCCATGGCGGCTGTCTGTAACTCCAATGCTTCAGTTTCCCCATCTGCAAGGTGGAGATGCCATCAGAAGGTAGGGCTAATAATGAGGGACATGACTGCTGCTGTATACTGGGGGTAACTGTTCACTTCAGCAGCTGTCTAAGCAGACACTGGCACAATTATCCCTCACATTTATTGAGTGTCTATTATACAGGCCAGTAAACTGAGGCACGGCTGGAGTGGGAGAGGGAGAGCTGCGAAACTGGCTTGCATGATGCCCCCAGGCCAATACACACACACACACGCACACACACACACACACACACACACACACACACGCACACATCAGGGTGGCTGCTTTGGAGAAACAAGACTATTTTTACTGTGGTGGGTTGCAGGTTACCCACGTCTGGGTGAGGGTGTTCACCATGGCAACTAATGGCGTCACCCACCCCCCCCCAGCCAACTGGAGGGGGCCGAAAAGTGCTGGACCATTCTGCTGGAGCGGATTGGCCCGAGGTCCCTGTAGGGGAGGAGGGGAAAGGCAGGGGAGACCCACGGCTTCCCTGTGCTGGAGAGAGCCTCCAGGAGGAAGGTGAGCGCCTACTACCCCAGGTCTCCCCTGGGCTTGAATACTTCCGTGAACAGGGAGCTCAGTAACTTTCTGCGGGCCCCAAGCTGGAAACCCCAGCCACACCATCAGCCTGTCCACTCCTGGGGGGACCTTACACAGCTCCCCCAGACCCAGCCTAAACTAAGGGGGACTAGCTTGGTCCCCCATCAAAAAATCCTGACAGTCTGGTAGCCTTGCTGTGTGATTTCACCAAGCAGCCTAACTTGTCTGTGCCAGAATCCAAAGAGATGCCAAGTGGCAGAGAGAGTGGAGGGACGCTGGGAAAGCTCCCGGAAGGGGACCAAGCAAAGCCGGCCCACGCGACCCTCGACGTCCCCGCACCATCTGCTTTCGAGCAGCCCCCTCGCCAGCTGCTCCCACAGCAACTTCCAAGCTCCTGGCTGCTAATTCTCCCGGGGTCTCTCTGCAGAGAAGGCTGCTAGCCCGGGACTCACCAACCTGCTGCCTCAGCCTCCAGAGTTTTGTGCTGCACCCACTTTCTCCCTTGGGACAGCTATTTACTTATTTATTTACTTATTTATTGTTGTTGAGACAGGGCCTCCTGTAGCCCAGGCTGGTCTCCCATTCACCAAGTAGCTGAGGATGAATTCATGATCCTACCACCCTTCACCACTTGAGTGATGGGATGTCAGGCATGAGCCACCACCACAGGGCTTTGTGCATGCTAGGTGAACAGTCTACCAACTGAGCTACAATCAGAGCTACAACACAGCCCAGGGTCTGCCTTTTAAATGTAGCATACTACTCTTCTAGAGGACTGAGTTTGGTTCCCAGCACCTACATTAAGCGGCTCACAAACACCTGTAACTCCAGCTCCTGGAGATCTGGTGCCCTCTTCTGGTCTCTTGGGGCACTGCAGTCATTTGCACAAACCTACACACACACACACACACACACACACACACACATATATATATATATATTATATATATATATATATATACACATTAACTAAAAATAAAATTTTTAGGAGCTGGGCAGGGTGGCAGATGCCTTTAATCCTAGCACTTGGGAGACAGAGACAGGAGGAAGTTCAAGGCCAACTTGGTCTACATAAGCAAGTCCCACCAGCTTGGACTACAGGGAGACCCTGTTTTAAAAAGACAAATAAGGCTGAGCGTGGTGGTGCATGCCTTTAATCCCAGCACTTGGAAGGCAGAAGTAGGTGGATCTCTGTGAGTTTGAGGCCAGCCTGGTCTACATAGTGAGTTCCAGGACAGCTGGGGCTACAGGGAGACCCGGTCTCAAAAAGACCAAAAAAAAAAAAAAAGACAAAATCTTTAAATGAAGCTGTAGGGGCTCTGCATGGTTTGGGGTGAGGGTCAGCCTCCCAAGTTTCAGCCCCAGCCTGAAGATTCCCCCAATTTGGAGGGCCAAGAACAGGGTATAGAGCCTCATTATGGAAGAATTAGGAAGAATTCAAGGCACCAAGGCATGGGAGCCAGGGGTTTCCTAGGGCTGGGAGGCATCTGACAAGGCCAGCAGGCTGCAGACTCGACTTTGTAGCAGGGCTGGGGTTGGAAACCCCTTTTAGAACGCAGACGGACTGGCACCGACGCTAGCTTCCCTGACTGCAAGCAGGGCTTGGAGCCCACTGGGACCACACAGTCTACCTTCAGAAGTCACCTGACTGTTTGGGTTTTGTTTCGAGGCAGGATCTCCCTCTGTAGCTATAGCTACCCTCAAACTCACTGTGGAGCTCAGGCTGACCTTAAACTCAAGGCAAGCCTTCTGCCTCAGCTTCCCAACTGCTAGGATGGCAGGTGTGTACCATTACCATTGTCGGGATCCCACCTGCGGGTTTCCTGGAGGAGGGGGCTAAGTGGACCTGGGGAAGGGAAGCAGTCACCCCAGAATGGACCTTTGCATGTGCATGAGAGGGCTACTCTAGAGACTGAGGCAGGAGGATTGCCAGTTCAGGGCCAGCCTGGAGACCCTGTCTCCAAGATGTTACAGTGCTCACTGAGCATTGGTGAGGCCCTGGGTTGGTTCCATCCCCAGCACCACATAAACCAGTTGTGGTAGTGCATCCTATCATCCCAGCACTCAAGAGGTGGGGGTAGGAGGATCAGGAGTTCAAAGTCATGCTCAGCTACATAGTGAGTTTGAGGCCATCTGGGCTATATGAGATACTGTCTCAAAAAACAACAATGACTGAGTTTAAATTTAAACTAGGAAGAACCAGATTCCACCTCCAGTGCTGATCCCCGGCTACTGTAGTAAACAACACAGCACAGCCTTATTGTCCAGGACAGCCTGGCCACTGTGTGCAGGAGCCAATCCTCCAACGAGGTCCAGCCTCTAGGTACTCCAATTGGCAGGCACAGGCAGCCTGCCCCCTGATTGGTTAAGGTACTCACCTGGTAAGGGAGTTGAGGATCCTGATTTCAACTCAAAATCCTTGACTTTAGCCAATTTTTAGGCCAAAAAATAAGGGGCCAGGATCCGATCACAGGTGTGCAGTACCACCCTGGGCTCTATAATAGTATTATTAATATTATCTTTCACAACTTCCTGTCCCCTTCTCTCTCACTTTGAGCAGTTCCCCACTATCCTAGCACCTGCCACAACCTGCCCCCTTTGTCCTGGGATGAAAGTTTTGTTTTGTTTTAACGTTTATTTATGCAATAATTTATTGTGTATGGGAATGCTCGTGCCTCGTATGCAAATCAGAGAATAACCTGCAAAAGTCAGTTCTCTCCCTCCATCATGTATGTACTGGGGAGTGAATTCAGGTTGGCAGTCTTGGCAGCAAGCGCCTTTCCCACTGAACCATCTCACTGGCCCCAAAGCTTAGCTTATTGAAAACCATCAAACCACCATCTTTCTCAGTCTCCAGTCCTAAACAAAGCAGGGATTTTAGCAAGTTTTATTTTTGTTTGTTTCTTTTTAGACAGGGTCTCATGTTATCCAAGATCATCCTGCCTCAGCTTCCCAAGTACTGGGATTAAAGGTGGGCCTCAGTTTCTCCATGTGTAAGGTGGGACCTGTCATCTGGCAATATTTACCCCCCACGAGGAGCAGGCCCCAGCTTGTTGACGTCAGCAGCGCCCCCATTTGCTCACCCGGAGGCGGTGTCTCTATTTTAAGAGGCCGAGGGCGGGCTCGCATCTAACTGGGGCTCCAGGCGAAACCTGCCCCCCAACACTGCTCACCAGCCCCGCCCCCAGCCTTCTGCCCGGAGGACCCCCACTCAACCTCTGGCCTGTGTCCTTGCCACGAGGGTCCCCCCCTCTCCCTGGGAGGTGGGGGTGTCTGACCTGTGGCGCTGCCCTCTCCCCAGCCTTCCCTGGCTCCTTCTTACCCTGGGCCGTTGAGGGTGGGGACCTGCCGGTCCCGCCCCGCCCCACTCGCGCCTTGTACTCCAAGAAGCTAACTTAAACTTTCTCACTTCCCCAAACACCCCAGCCCTGTGCCCCGCCGCCCGCAGCCGCCTCCTGAGGCGGCAGGGGTAGGGGTCACCTAGCAATGCCGGGTCAGGCGCCACCGCCACCCGCGGTGCCCAGGGGTGACCAGCCACCTCCTTTAGCCTAAGGCAGGCCACGCACACAGTAGGTACTCAATAGATGCCCGGTAAAACCAAGGACCCTAGGTTCCCATCCGCGAACCTGTGGGCAGCTTGTGCGTGTGGATGGAGCCTCAGAGCTAACCAGGAAAACGTCGTTTCCCGGCTTGCAGACGCGGGAAACCGAGGACCAGGGGATCAGAGGACCCACTCAGAGTCCTCAGCCGGAGGGTGCGGTAGAATCGGCCTTTTGCAACCCCGACACTCGGGTCCTTGCTTCGCCATGGCGCAAACGGGGTAAACCGGGAAACAGGCTGGGAGAAGCTACCTGCACCCCTGCGGTTCCCCAGTTACCACACCGGAGTCTGTAACCCTGGGAAGAAGTGGACTTGCAGCCGGGCAGCCGCGGAGAGTTGCGATCCCTGGCCTGAGCCTCAGTTTGTTCATCTGTAGAAGGGACCGGAGGCAGGAACTAACCGCTAGCGGCGCCCAGGCAAGTGGCCGGGCTGAGTCCCTCTCTGGGGTCCCCGGTAACGCGGTGGGCGCTAGGTACACAGACTCGGGATCAGGGGATGGTCCCCCAGCCTCATTTTCCCCATGTGTCCAACGGGGACCTCTCCCTTCCCATCCGGTGCACCACTCTGTGAGAAGCGGGTGGGCAGCGGGCTGGACCTGACTCCCGCTTCCGGACCGCCTCGCCCTGCCTCAGTTTCCCCACCCCGCAGGACGCGCCGGCACCCGCACTCCGGCCTCACCTGGAGCCCTCGGCGCCGCAGGAGGCTCGGTTCGTCCATCGCTGGAGAGTCCGCGCCTCTGGCCCCGCCTCCGCCCGGCCCTGCCCCGTCTCGGGCCCGCCCCCCGCACGCCATTGGCCAGGCCGGTCAGATGGCGCTTGTATGGCTCGGCCCACCTCTGACCCCGCCCTTTCAGGCTGTAGTGGGTCCGCAGAATTGGCAGTTGTTCTGCAACTCAGCCCGCTAGCCTTCTTCAACTTCTGGCACATTCCGAAAAGGAAGCTCAGAGAGGTTAAGCCACAAGCTGGCATAGCGGGGCGGCGCGCACCTCAATGCAAAACTGAAGGAACTCCCCAAAACTCAGCTTTCAAGAAAAAGTTATTTTTATTTACTTATGCATGTATTAAACCTCTTTATTTTATTTTATGTGCATGAATATTTTTGCCTGCATGTATGTAAGTGTACCGGTGTCATGCAGTGCCCGCAGAGGTCAGAAGAGGGTGTCAGTTCCCCCGGAACTGGAGTTATGGACGGTTGTTAGCCAGGTGGGTGCTGGGAACCAAACCCAGGTCCTCTGCAAGAACAGCCAGTGCTCTTAACCGCTGAGCCGTCTCTCCAGTTCCCTTACTTATGTATTAAAAAAATTTCTAGCCGGACGTGGTGGCGCACGCCTTTAATCCCAGCATTTGGGAGGCAGAGGCAGGCGGATCTCTGTGATTTCGAGGCCAGCCTGGTCTACATAGCGAGTTCCAGGACAGCTGGGGTTACAGGGAGACCCGGTCTCAAAAAGACAAAAAAAAAAAATTTTTTTTCTAGATACCGTCTGATGTGGCCCAGACTGGCCTCAAAGTCCCTATGTAGCTGAGGAGGACCATGAACTTTTGCTCCTCCTATCCCCACTTCCAAGTGCTGGATGCCAAGCCAGCGCCACCATGCTCCAATTGGCATGGTGCTGGGATTCAACCCAGGGCTTTGTGCATGCTAGGCAAGTGTTCCACCAGCCAAGCCACGTCTCTAGAACTGTGAATTGTTACATCTTTTTTTCCGCTTTGCTGGGCATGCATGGAACCCGGCACCTCACTCACATTAGGTAAGCCCTCCAACATGGAGCCACTCCCCAACCCAATTATACTAACTAAAAAAAAAAATGTTTGGCCGGGTGTGGTGGCGCACGCCTTTAATCCCAGCACTGGGGAGGCAGAGGCAGGGGGGGTTCTTGGGGGTCAAAGCCACCAGCGTGGTCTATATAGTGAGTCCCAGGCCAGCTGGGGTCTCAAAAAGACCAAAAATAAATAAATAAATAAATAAATAAATAAATAAATAAATAAATACAGGTCTGGCATCCCAGCACTTGGGAGGCTGAAGCAGGAGGATCTTGAGTTCCAGGGCAACTTAAGCTACAAAGGGAGACTCCGCCTCAAAAATGAATGTATGAATGAATGAATGAATGAATAGAGTTGGGCTTAGTCTGTAGAGTGCTTGCCTAGCATGCACGAAGACTTGGGTTCATGCCCAGCACCTTATAAACCAGATGTGGTGGTGCATGTTGTCATCCCAGTGCTCCACAGATAGAGGCAGGAGGATCAGGAGTTCAGGGTCATCCTTGGCTACATAGAGAGTTCCAGGCCAACCTGAGCTATAAGAGAGACTGTCTTAAAACAAAACAAGATAAAATGGATGACTGAGAGTCTTTTTAGCATGTTTGTAGAATTATGTTGATGTTATCACTCCCCAGAAGAGCCCTGTCCCCAGCTGTCACTTGCCATCCATGTGGCTTTTCACAGTTCATCCATGCTGTGGCATATGTCAGAGCTGCATTCCTTTTCACTGTTGAGTAATATTCCACCCCCAGTGAACCACACTAACTTACCTAGCTATAGATAGATGAACGGTTTTTTTTTGTTTTGTTTTTTTCCCAACTATTCCGAGATAGCTACTGTGCATGCTCAGGTGTAAGGAATTTCTTTTCTGACATATGCTTTCAGTTGTCTTGTGTGTGTACCTGCATGTGGACTTTCAGGGCCATATGTTAGCTCTGTTTCACATGATGACAAACCTGGCAGATTGTTTCCAAAGCATCCACCCAACAAACAATGCCAACAAACAATGAATATACTCACAGTCAACGGCTTAGATCCCTGCAGTAAACAGGGTGAGGTTATGCCAAATACTCGCCTATGGGAATTCTAGTTAAACCATATGTGTGTTCCATCTAGCATCTGCCGTACATGAGCCGTGTGGGTCTGTACTTTGATCACATCATGGACTCGGGGCTCATGTCCTGCTATGAACACCCTTCTGCCAACCGTGAAGGGCACACCTGTCCTCCAGTAGAAGTTCAAGGTCAGTTTCTGCTACATAGGGAGTTCTAGGCCAGTCTGGGCTCAAGAAACCCTGTCTCAAAAAGCTAAAACTAGGGGGCTGGAGAGATGGCCAGCAGTTAAGAACACTGGTTGTTCTTGCAGAAGACCTGGGTTCAAATCCCAGAACCCACATGGCAGCTAACAACTCTCCTTAACTCCAGTTCCAGGGGATCCAACAGCCTCTTCTGACTTCTGCGAGCATTGCACAACATGGGTGCACTTACCTACACTCAGGCAATACGGGCATACACATAGAATAAAAATAATAACTAAAATTTTTTTTTAAAAACTAAAACTAGGTGCTGGAGAAATGGCTCAGTGGTTAAGAGCACTGGGTGCTCTTGCAGAGGACCCAGTTCGATTCCCAGCACCCACATGGCAGCTAACAACCACTCATAACTCCATTTCCAGGGAATCTGATACCTTCTTCTGAACTCTGTGGGCATTGCATGTGCATGGTGCACTTATATACAAGCAGGCAAAACACGCATACACAAATAAATATTTTAAATAAATCAAAAATTTTTTCATGTTCTTGTTTACAAATGGTGTGGACAGTGTGTTTGCTGAATAAACGAGGCATTTGTCTTCCCAGCTCACAATCATCCTCCATCGCCGTCTTTATGGGCTCTTTGGGGTGCAGGGTCTCAGGCACAGGAAGGGAGGCTGGGTCCCTCTTCACTCCCTCCTTTCCCCAAAGCTGTGCAGTGAGGACATTCCGCGGTTTCTTCTGACAGGGTTTCCGGGCCCTGTGACCCGTTCCTTCCTGCTTGTGTCCTCTCCCAGCCAGTGGTGTTTCTGAAAGTGGGGCACCCCTGGGAGCTTATCTCAACGGAGTTTTGCAGGCAGCTGGGAGGGGCAGGATGGGCTGAGTGGGCAGCAGCTGGGGAGAGAAGACAGGTAACACCTAAGGTGGCCCTGGAGAAGGCAATGAGATGGGCTCAGGGTGCCACTCTGTGACCCCAACAGGGGAAGAGCGGAGTGCAGTGTGTGCTCCCCCTCACACCCACCATGGCTGCCTAATGCCCAGAGTCAGGCAGGGCCCTCTGACGATGGCACTGCTAGCCACCATCGACCACTGAGTGCTCCAGAGCCTGGAGCACAATCACCCAGGCAAGTCACTGGGGAAACTGAGGCAGGAACAACCACCTTGGCAGAGATAAGGAAGGTTCTAGAAGAGGCCAAGCTTGTCACCACTGGCACTTCGTCTCCAACTGGGGACCCCCGGACACAGTTTCCCCCTGTAAGAAATGGGTCAAACCTGTCTGGGAACAAAGGGTGTGGGACCATCAGAGGGCTTCTACCTAGAACGTGCTATAATCTTCCACTACCTTACCTGCTGCCTAGGCTGGCTTGGAACTTCTGCCCATCCTCCTGCCACAGCCTCCTGAGTAGTGGGGTCACAGGCGTGTGTCATCTGTTGGCCTGAGTCTCTGTTCCTCATCTGTCTGCCCCATCTGCCCCTCCCCCCGCCTCCCCCAGCACCCCCTCCCTTCCCGTGCCACTGGAGTCTGTGTGGGGTCACGGGGTCTGAGTGTCACTGTGCCAGGGCCTGGACACAGCCTCTTTGTCCTCAGGCGCTGACCTCACCACCTTCGGGACACTTGACCTCAACCAGCCCAGCTGCCCTGGGACCTGGCTCTTCAAAGGAGGGGCCCATCTCTGAGCTGCTGGTGTTGGGCTCATCCACACAAGCCCCAGTTTCCGCAGATGCCCAACCCCGCCAAACAGCCTCATCTGCTTCCCTCAGTGCTCCAGGACTCCAACATCTTCCCTTGAAGAGAAAGTCATGTAGCCTTTTTTTCTTTTTATATTTTTGAAACAGTTCTTCTACATAGCAGAGGCTTCCACACACTCATGATCATCCCCCTGCCTCAGCCTCCCAAGTGCTGGAAACTTCTTTTTTTTTTTGTCTTTTTGAGACAGGTTCTCCCTGTAGTCCCAGCTGACCTGAACTCACTATGTAGACCAGGCTGGCCTTGAACACACAAGGATCCACCTGCCTCTGCCTCCTGAATGCTGGGATTAAAGGCAACTTTTTAAAAAAAATTTTTTTATTTATTATTTTTATTTTATATGTATGTGCGTATTGCCTGCATGTAGGTAAGTGCACCTGTGTTGTGCAGTGCCAGCAGAGGACAGAAGAGGCTGTCGGATCCCCTGGAACTGGAGTTATGGACAGTTGTTAGCTGCCATGTGGGTGCTGGGATTCGAACCCGGGTCTTCTGCAAGAATAGTCAGTATTCTTAACCGCTGAGCCATCTCTCCAGCCCGTGCTGGAAACTTTTAAAAATGCAGCCGAGGGGCTGGAGAGATGGCTCAGCAGCTACAAGCACTCACTGCTCTTGCAGAGGACCTGACTTCATTAGATTCCCAGCACTCACATAGAGGCTATGAACTGTTCTTAACTCCAGTTCCAGGGGAATCCAAAGCCCTCTTCTGAGCTCTGTGGCATTGCATGACACGGGTGCACTCACATACATGCAGGCGATACACTCATACATATAAAACAAAAATAATAATTTTTTTTAATGCAGCTGAAAAGCTGGGACTCAGTTGGTAGAGTGTTTACAACTTAGTTGGTAGAGTGCTTACAGCTCAGTTAGTAGAGTGCTTATAACTCAGTTGGCCTAACATGCAAGAGGCCCTGGCTTCTATCCAAGGTACCACATAACCAAGCATAATGGTACATGCCTGTCTGTACCCAGGAGGTCACCCTCAGCTACACAGTAAGTTTGAAGCAGAGAGAGAGAGAGAGAGAGAGAGAGAGAGAGAGAGAGAGAGAGAGAGAGAGAGAGAGAAAAGTCTTCCAAAGAAAGATCTCCAGACTGAGACCTGATGTACCCCAAGGTGAGTGTGTGTGGCCCCAAGGGCTACCACCTCCACACTGACTTCCTCTTTCTCTTTCATTTTGACTTGCCCTGGGAGACTGTGACATTTTTCTTTTTTCTTTTCTCCTCCCCCATTTTGATTGTATTACCCTTCCCCTCTTCCCCTGAGCCTGTTCCGGAGAGGGGACAGGGTGACTGGGGCTCTTTGGTGGTACAGGAGCTGCCCTCAAGGCTCCTCGTGGATCCAATGGGGCTACAAGAGACCAGCCAGCACCTCTTCATCCTCCTCCTGCTGGGCCGGCTGGGTGGTGAGTCCCCACTTGTCCCAGTCCTGCATCTTCTTGGGAGGGGTCTATGGAGGGCTGTGAGCTCCAGGGCTGGGACCAGCTCCATTGCTCTTTCTGTTAATGGGATCTTGGTGGTCATGGTTCCCAGGTCTCCTTTGGCTTTCTTCCTCTGTGGAGGAGCCTAGTGGTTTCCACATGTCAGTTGAATGAGAAAAAGCTAAAGAAACCATAAGCATTTGTAATGTGACATGTTCCACACACAGCTAGCAACAGCAGGGTTCAAACAGGCACAGGCACAGGTAGGTTCTAGGCTGCCTTCTGGATCAGGCTGGGCTCCTAAGGAGCCCAGGTGTCCACGGGAACCCAGTCCTACCTGTCCTCTCTAAGTTGGGGAGCTGCATGCCGGCTCTTCCTTTTGGCTTGAATAAAGGAACATAGTCAAAGATAGGAAACAGGGCTGCCACACCAAAGGGGTGAGGGACCTTCAGGGCCACGTGTGCCACAGGACTCACAGTGGAAACCAGGTTCCTGTGGAGGGTCACCTTCCGAGGGGTCAGCATGGTAGAGGGGAAGATGATTTCAGTCTTCAACCAGAACAGGAAGCACAGGGAGACCCCTATGTGCAGCTACCTCAACACAGGATCCAGGAAGCCAAATTCTTCCCCGGAATTCTGATATGCACCTAGGGTTAATGGCAGTCCCTGGAATGGGGTGCCTTCCACTTCACACCGAAGGCTGTGGATGAGTGAGTGGGTGGGTGAATAGGTGGATGGATGGATGGTGGATGAATGGGTGGATGGGCAGCTGGATGGGCAGATTAGTGGATGGATGATAGATGGTTGAATGGGTGAGTAGATGGGTGGATGGATGCATGGGTGGGTGGATGGTGGATGAGTGGATGGTAGGTGGGTGGATGGGTGAGTGGGTGGGTGGGTGGATATATGGATGGGTGGGTGAGAGAGAGGGTGGAGGGTTATGGGTGGGTGGATGGGAGGCAGATGCAGTGCTGTGCACTTCCAGTTTTACTTGCCACTAAACAGAGCTGTCGTTTTCACTGTCTTTCAGCCTCCTGCACAGCTGACAGGTGCTGTTTTGCAGAGCTGCCCTATCTGGATGAAGACTCAGGTCTGAAACGGCCCCTGCCTGGCCCAAGAGCCCCACCAGGCTCTGTATGATTGTGTTTTCAGGACCCACTGTCTCATCTTTCTGCCCCATCAGAGCCCCCTGCACCCTCTGGCCCCAGCCATCCATTTTGGGCACCGTGTCACGGGGCACTCCCCCACCTCCCATGCAGTAGTGTCTTAGGGTTGATGTCCCTGTCATCTAGCCTGGCCAGTGTCTAGGACAATCACCTGCTAAGCTGCACTCCTTCCCTCATGGGGATGCTCATGAGCATTGGTAAATTCACAAAAATACTGCCACAGGACTGGTCCAAGAGTCATTATTTCACTTTGAAAAAAGTAACCACCCTTTAGTACAAACCTGTCACCCCAGCACTTAGGAGGCTGAGGCAGGAGGATCAGGAGTTCATGGCCATCCTTGGGTTCACAGTAAGGTTGAGGCCATGAGATTACACGAGACTCAAAAGACAGAAGCAGTGATCAGTGCTGCATTGTGCCCCTTTCCCAGGAGAGCTGCTGCGCGTATGCTGGGCCTCGAGTTTCATACCCAACACTGAAAAACAAAGTGGGGGGAGGGACAGTGCAGAACCAACATGTGCAAAGGCCCTGAGGTGGGAAATGGTGTTTAAGTTTGAGGTCCAGAAAGGGGGTGGAGCCTGAGGGGTTGAGCCTGGGAGCTGGCAGCACTAGGAAGATCATGAGGGGAGTGGACTGTAGGACAGAGGGGTGCTGCGTTACGTCACAACATTGAGCCGCCTCCTCCTCCTTTTTTTTTTTTTTTTTTTTGTCTTTTTGAGACAGGGTCTCCCTGTGGCCACAGCTGGCCTGCAACTCACTATGTAGACCAGGCTGGCCTTGAACTCACAGAGATCTGCCTGCCTCTGCCTCCAGAGTGCTGGGATTCAAAGCACCGTTGCCTTTTCTTGTTAGGGAGGGGTGTAGATGACGCCTGTTCTCAGACATCCATAAACCTCTTCCAGGTTCCTCCTCTGGCCCCAGGAACCTCACTTGCTACCGGGTCTTCAACACAGATCACTACGAGTGCTCATGGCAGTATGAGGGTCCTGTGGATGGGGTCACCCACTTCCTGAGGTGCTGGTGAGGACCTGACCCTCCCCACAACTCATCACCAAACCCAACCCCCACATCCAAGATCACTGTGCTATCTCACTCAGAATATGATCCCTTAGGGGGGTTGTAAATACCATCCAAGACATAGGACGGGAGTGAATGTGGGTGACCACAGTGGAGGACTGAGAGGACATTTTCCAGTCTTTCCTTCATTGTCAAAATTGTATTCATGATTTCACCCATCCACCTACCTACCCATCCACCCATCCATTCCTCCATCCTGGCATCCATCCACCCACCCATCCACCCATCCATCCACCCACCCATCCACCCATCCACCCACCCATCCATTCCTCCATCCTGGCATCCATCCGCCCACCCATCCACCCACCCATCCACCCATCCACCCATCCATCCACCCACCCATCCATCCACCCATATACCCATCCATCCATCCATCCATCCATCCATCCATCCATCCATCCACTCACTCACCATCTGCCTCCCTCAACTTACCTAACCACCCACTCCTCATCCATTCATCTACTCACCCAGTCCATTCATGCACTGGACCCCTTAATGGCCTGCTCAGTGCCAGGCCATGCTACACAGAGCAATCCCACACAACTCTGGCTTTCAAGCTCCTGTGCCTTCAATCCACCCATCCTGGCATCCACCCATCCACCCATCCACCCACCCACCCATCCACCCATCCATCCATTCCTCCATCCACTCATCCACCCATCCATCCATCCATCCATTCCTCCATCCACCCATCCATCCATCCATTCCTCCATCCACCCATCTACCCATCCACCCATCCATTCCTCCATCCATCCATCCATCCACCCATCCTGGCATCCATCCATCCATCTACCCATCCACCCATCCATTCCTCCATCCATCCATCCATCCACCCATCCTGGCATCCATCCATCCACCCGCCCATCCACCCACCCACCCATCCATCCATCCATCCATCCACCCATCCTAGCATCCATCCATCCACCCATCCACCCATCCACCCATCCACCCATCCACCCAT